>NC_135806.1:111954535-112268798 GCF_964213995.1 Mustelus asterias
CAGATTTCCTTCCCTGGAGGACATTAGTGAAATAGATAAATTGCTGATAGTTTCATGGTCACTATTTCGGAGGTAAGCTTGATGTTCCAGATTTGTTAATTGGATTGAAATTTCACCATGTACTGTGATGAGATTTGGCCCCATGTCCCCAAACTATTGGCCTCGGCTTCTGTATTGCTAGTCCAGTGACGTTGCGACCATGCCAGTCTTCCCCCTCCTTGGCCTATCTAAATTCCTAGCCATGGTGCGCATGGTTCTGGTCTCTGATTGGCTGTCCATTCTGCGAGGTGTGATGTCCTCCCGGAGATGGATGGAAGTCCTACTTCATTCTAATTAACCTTATAAATTAAAGTGAGGCGAGCTGGCTGGGTGGAGGTGGGCTTGTCTCCAATATTTATGCTGAGGTGCGGGCAGTGTGTGTGTAATCCAGCCCTAATTCTCTGGTACTGACACTGTTCGCAGGCAGAAAGGGTGAGAACTAACAATGAGTTTGACTATTATTTGTACTGTGCAAACATTTACAGATGAGACTGGGGATGGTCAGGATAGTTGCTCATATCTGCTTTCCATAAGGTGGCTTTTAGTTTTGGTGTCCATACTTAAAGGACAAATTTAAATGTGGATTACAGGGTCAAAGGTAGGGTTCTGAAGAATGTGGAGGAACAGAGAGATCTTGGGGTTCATATCCATAGATCTCTGAAGGTTGCCACTCAAGTGGATAGAGCCGTGAAGAAGGCCTATAGTGTGTTGGCGTTCATTAACAGGGGGTTTGAGTTTAAGAGCCGTGGGGTTATGCTGCAACTGTACAGGACCTTGGTGAGACCACATTTGGAATATTGTATGCAGTTCTGGTCACCTCACTACAAGAAGGATGTGGAGACACTGGAAAGAGTGCAAAGGAGATTTACCAGGATGCTGCCTGGTTTGGAGGATAGGTCTTATGAGGAAAGGTTGAGGGAACTTGGGCTTTTCTCTTTGGAGCGGAGGAGGTTGAGAGGAGACTTGATAGAGGTTTATAAGATGATGAGGGGGATAGATAGAGTGAACGTTCAAAGACTATTTCCTCGGATGAATGGAGCGGTAACTAGGGGGCATAACTATAGGGTTCATGGTGGGAGATATAGGAAGGATGTCCGAGGTAGGTTCTTTACGCAGAGAGTGGTTGGGGTGTGGAATGGACTGTCTGCAGGGATAGTGGAGTCAGAAACTTTAGGAACATTTAAGAAGCTATTGGATAGGCACATGGAGTACTTCGGGATGATGGGGAGGAAATAGCTTGATCTGGGTTTCAGACAAAGCTCGGCACAACATCATGGGCCGAAGGACCTGTTCTGTGCTGTACTGTTCTATGTTCTATGTACTGCATTAATTAAGCTAGGATGACTTTGTTTGGATGGTATGAACAATACTTACCTGTGAGTCATTCAATCCGAAGCTGAGACTGTCAGAGGGGTGGCATGGTGGTGCGGTGGTTAGCACTGCTGCCTCACAGCGTCAGGGACCTGGGTTCAATTCCGGCCTCGGGTGACTGTCTGTGTGGAGTTTGCACATTCTCCCCGTGTCTGCGTGGGTTTCCTCCGGGTGCTCTGGTTTTCTCCCACGGTCCAAAGATTTGCGGGTTAGGTGGATTGGCCATGCTAAGTTGACTCTCCGTGTCAGGGGGATTAGCAGGGTAAATACGTGGGGTTACGGGGATAGGACCTGTGTGGGATTGTGGTCGGTGAAGACTCGATGGGCTGAATGGGCTTCTTCTGAACCGTAGGGATTCTATGAGGAAGCAATATGCTATTAATGGGACTTGAGACAGGAGCAGAATCATAAGTGTAAGGGCCAGAGAATTGAAAATGAAGGCGTCGGGCTGTTGCACGCCATTTGGTGAGGCTGGCACAGTGGCACAATGGTTAGCACTACTGCCTCGGGTCAGTGCTGAGACCACAACTTTTCACAATATACATTAACGATTTGGAGGAAGGAACTGAAGGCACCGTTGCTAAGTTTGCAGATGATACAAAGATATGTAGAGGAACAGGTGGTATTGAAGAGGCAGGGGGGCTGCAGAAGGACTTGGACAGGTTAGGAGAGTGGGCAAAGAAGTGGCAGATGGATTACAATGTGGAAAAGTGTGAGGTTATGCACTTTGGAAGGAGAAATGGAGGCATAGCCTATTTTCTAAATGGGAAAATGCTTAGGAAATCAGAAACACAAAGGGACTTGGGAGTCATTGTTCAAGATTCTCAACGTGCAAGTTCAGTCGGCAGTTAGGCAGGCAAATGCAATGTTGGCATTCATGTCGAGAGGGCTAGAATACAACAGCAGGGATATACTTCTGAGGCTATATAAGGCTCTGGTCAGACCCCATTTGGAGTATTGTGAGCAGTTTTGGGCCCTATATCGAAGGAAGGATGTGCTGCCCTTGGAAAGGGTCCAGAGGAGGTTCACAAGAATGATCCATGGAAGGATGAGGGGGATTTTATTGAAACTTGCAGGATACTGCGAGGCCTGGATAGAATAGATGTGGAGAGGACGTTTCCACGAGTAGGATAAACTAGAACCAGAGGGCACAACCTCAGGCTGAAGGGACGATCCTTTAGAACACTAAAGAGTGAGTACAAAGAGTTTGTAAGGAAGTTAAAAAGCAGGACCCCGAGGGTAGTAATCTCAGGATTGCTACCTGAGCCACATGCCAGTGAGGGCAGGAGTAGGATGCTTGGGCGGATAAGCACGTGGCTGAGGAACTGGTGCAGGGGGCAGGGTTTCCAATTCTTGGATCATTGGGACCTCTTCTGGGGCAGGTGGGACCTGTACAAGAGAGACGGGTTACACCTAAACTACAAGGGGACCAATATACTTGCAGGGAGATTTGCTAGTGTTATTGGGGAGCGTTTAAACTAGATTTGCAGGGGGGTGGGAACCAGAGTGCCAGAGCAGATAGTGGAGCAGGGGTAAAAAGACAGGTTAGTTCAAGCAAAATCACAAATGGAAGGGTAGAGTGTGGTGGAAATAATTTCTTGAGGTGTGTCTATTTCAATGCCAGGAGTATTGTAGGGAAGGCAGATGAGCTGAAGGCATGGATAGACACGTGGAAATATGACATTATAGCCATTAGTGAAACTTGGCTACAGGAGGGGCAGGACTGGCAGCTCAATGTTCCAGGGTTCCAATGTTTCAGGCGGGATAGAGGCAGAGGGATAAAAGGTGGGGGGGTGGCATTGTTGGTCAGGGAAAATGTTACAGCGGTACTCGGGCAGGATAGATTAGGGAGCTTGTCTACAGAGGCCCTATGGGTGGAGCTGAGAAACAGGAAAGGTATGACCACATTAATGGGGTTGTATTATAGACCACCCAATAGTCAGCGAGAATTGGAGGAGCAAATCAGCGGAGAGATAGCTGACAACTGCAGGAAACACAAAGTTGTGATAGTAGGGGATTTTAATTTTCCACATATAGATTGGGACTCGCATACTGTTAAAGGTTTAGACGGGGTAGAGTTTGTAAAATGTGTTCAGGAGAATTTTCTACATCAGTATATAGAGGTGCCAACTAGAGAGGATGCGATATTGGATCTCCTATTGGGAAATGAGTTGGGGAAGGTGATAGATGTGAGTGTGAGGGAACACTTTGGATCCAGTGATCATAATGCCATTAGTTTCAACCTGATCGTGGATAAGGATAGATCTGGTCCTCGGGTTGAAGTTCTGAACTGGAAAAAGGCCAAATTTGATGAAATGAGAAGGGATCTGGGAAGTGTGGATTGGCACAGGCTGTTCTCTGGTAAGGATGTAAATGGAAAGTGGGAGGCCTTCAAAGGAGAAATTTGAGAGTGCAGTGTTTGTATGTTCCTGTCAGGATTAAAGGCAAAGTAAATAGGAATAAGGAACCTTGGTTCTCGAGGGAGATTGTAACACTGATTAAGAGGAAGAGAGAGTTGTATGAAATGTACAGGCAGCAAGGAACACATCAGATGCTCGAGGACTATAAAAAGTGCAAGAAGCTACTTAAGAGGGAAATCAGGAGGGCTAAAAGAAGACATGAGGTTGCTTTGGCAGACAGAGTGAAGGAAAATCCAAAGAGCTTCTATAGGTATGTTAGGAGCAAAAGGATAGTGAGGGATAAAATTGTTCCTCTTGAAGACCAGAGTGGTAGACTGTGTATGGAACCAAAAGAGATGGGGGAGATACTAAATGGGTTTTTTGCATCCGTATTTACTGAGGAAACGGGCATGGAGTCTACGGAAATAGGGCAAACTGGTAGGGAGGCCATGGAACCGTTACAGATTAAAGGGGAGGAGGTGCTTGCTGTCTTGAGGCAAATCAGAGTGGATAAATCCCCAGGACCGGACAGGGTATTCCCACGGACCTTGAGGGAAACTAGTGTTGAACTTGCAGGGGCCCTGGCAGACATATTTAAAATGTCAGTATTCACGGGGGAGGTGCCGGATGATTGGAAGGTGGCTCATGTTGTTCCGTTGTTTAACAAAGGTTCCAAAAGAAATCCGGGAAATTATCGGCCAGTAAGTTTGACGTCGGTGGTGGGCAAGTTATTGGAAGGTGTGATAAGGGATAGGATCTACAAATATTTGGATAGACAGGGACTTATTAGGGAGAGTCAACATGGCTTTGTGCGTGGTAGGTCATGTTTGACCAATCTATTAGAGTTTTTCGAGGAGGTTACCAGGAAAGTGGATGAAGGGAAGGCGGTGGATGTTGTCTACCCGGATTCCAGCAAGGCCTTTGACAAGGTCCCTCATGGGAGGTTAGTTAGGAAGGTTCAGTCGCTGGGTATACATGGGGAGGTAGTAAATTGGATAAGACACTGGCTCAATGGAAGAAGCCAGAGAGTGGTTGTGGAGGATTGCTTCTCTGAGTGGAGGCCTGTGACTAGTGGTGTGCCACAGGGATCGGTGTTGGGTCCGTTGTTGTTTGTCATCTATATCAATGATCTGGATGATGATGTGGTAAATTGGATCAGCAAGTTTGCTGATGATACAAAGATTGGAGGTGTAGTGGACAGTGAGGAAGGTTTTCAAAGCTTGCAGAGGGATTTGGACCAACTAGAAAAATGGGCTGAAAAATGGCAAATGGAATTTAACGCAGACAAGTGAGAGATATTGCACTTTGGAAGGACAAACCAAAGTAGAACGTACAGGGTAAATGGTAGGACTCTGAAGAGTGCAGTTGAACAGAGGGATCTGGGAATACAGGTTCAGAGTTCCCTAAAAGTGACGTCACAGGTGGATAGGGTCATAAAGAGTGCCTTTGGTACATTGGCCTTTATAAATCGGAGTATCGAGTATAAAAGTTGGAGTGTTATGGTAAGGTTATATAAGGCATTGGTGAGGCCGAATTTGGAGTATTGTGTACAGTTTTGGTCACCTAGTTACAGGAAGGATGTAAATAAGATTGAAAGAGTGCAGAGAAGGTTCACAAGGATGTTGCCGGGACTTGAGAAGCTGAGTTACAGAGAGAGATTGAATAGGTTGGGACTTTATTCCCTGGAGCGTAGAAGATTGAGGGGAGATTTGATAGAGGTGTATAAGATTTTGATGGGTATAGATAGAGTGAATGCAAGCAGGCTTTTTCCGCTGAGGCTAGGGGAGAAAAAAACCAGAGGGCATGGGTTAAGGGTGAAAGGAGAAAAGTTTAAAGGGAATATTAGGGGGGGCTTCTTCACGCAGAGAGTGGTGGGAGTGTGGAATGAGCTGCTGGATAAAGTGGTAAATGCGGGGTCACTTTTAACATTTAAGAAAAACTTGGACGGGTTCATGGATGAGAGGGGTGTGGAGGGATATGGTCCAAGTGCAGGTCAGTGGGACTAGGCATAAAATGGTTCGGCACAGACAAGAAGGGCCAAAAGGCCTGTTTCTGAGCTGTAATTTTCTATGGTTCTATGGTTCTAACAGAGTTGAGGAGGAATTTCTTCAGCCAGAGAGTGGTGAATCTGTGGAACTCTTTGCTGCAGAAGGCTGAGGAGGCCAGGTCATTGAGTGTCTTTCGGAAAGAGATAGATAAGTTCTCGATTAATAAGGGGATCAGGTGTTATGGGGAAAAGGCAGGAGAATAAGGATGAGAAAAATATCAGCCATGATTGAATGGCGGAGCAGACTCGATGGGCTGTGTGGCCTAATTCTGCTCCTATGTCTTATGGTCTACAGCGCCAAGGACCTGGGTTCAATACCAGCCTCGGGACACTGTCTGTCTGGAGTTTGCACCTTCTCCCTGTGTTGGCGTGGGTTTCCTCCACATACTCTGGTTTCCTCCCTCAGTCCAAAGATCTGCGGGTTAGATTAATTAGCCGTGCAAAGTTGCCCCATAGTGTGAGGGGGGACTGGCAGGGTAGATATGTGGGGTTACGGGGGTAGGGTCTGGGTAGGATTGTTGTTGGTGCAGGCTCGATGGGCCGAATGGCCTCCTTCTGCTCTGTAGGGATTCTGAGATTCACCACTTGTAGAGCAGCTGGTAGCTGGAAAAACTCTGATAGTTTACATGTCGTTTTCCAGGAGGTTGAATTGGTCTGTATTCTTGCTTAATTTCTGAAAATAAGTCTAATGAGCTAATAAGAATTTGAGGCCAGCTTATGTGTGGATGTTGATCGGATCGTATTAGAATGGCTTGGAGAGAAACAAAGTTCACGAGCATTAATGATCTAGGATTGCAAGAGTTCTCGTGAGGTGACGGCAGGAGCTGTAAACTTCTGTTAGATTGCAGCTGCTGCTCCAAGGTGGACGCGAGGTATAGCTACGTGAAGTACAGTGAAACCCTTGTAATAGGGAATAGCTCATTGTGCGATGTAATTTTGGTATATTTCAATGAGCTGTGCCTCAGTCACGATTGTGCCTGTTTTCCTGTCATGTGATTGAGAATATCCTGTTGACTTTGTTCTGAGCGAATACTGGGTCCTTGACAGACCAAGCAGAAGTACCACAAATTCAAAGAAGCTTGTCAAATCTCTGATCCTTTTTTTTCCCCTCATTGCTAAAAAAAAATTACTGTTTACAGTATGTCTGCTGCCTTTAAGGTGAAGTAATAGTGCTAAAAACAGTTGGTGGTTAATCTGTCAAATCTGCGTGACTGTTTCCTTTGTCTGCCCTTGAGTTTTGGACCACTTATTTTCTTTCTTTGCAACCAGTGTACACATTAGTTATTTCTGATTCAATGCGATGCGAATCAGTTTCTACTGCCCCAACAATGTAACCTAATCTCCATGTTCACAGGAATGCTTCTTACTGCTCAGAACATGGCATTTCCATTTTCTTTTTAAGTGAGGTTTGCTAAAAATGTCGAATATCCTAGTTTTAGGCAAGTAACTCCTCTTCAATTTAATTTAAGCCTATAGAAAAAGAAACAGATTTTTAATTTATTCAACACCTCTGCTTAATTTGTTCAAAGTCCCAGAGCTGGATTGGAAACAAATAATTTTATTTCCCTGTTTAACTTTCTCCAAGGGACATTGAGGACACTTTATATTGGATATTAGCAAAAGGGTCTCCACAGCAACAGATGCCAGATGTTGGCAGAAAGTGTAAGAAACACATCTGTTTTCATTTCAGATTTCTAGAACTTACAGGTTTTTTACTTTTAATCTGTGGAGCTCTGCAGCACTATTCTATTTACAATCCGCTAACTTGGCCCAGACCGCAACGATCAAACATGAAACCTTCCTGGTCTGTATGATTTTAATATTGCGCCATGTGGGGTGTTTACCCATCTGTGTTGTATAAACTCCCTGTTGGCCTGACTGATGGATGACGAGGTCATATTTGTGACCTCAGTGGCTTTTTAAAATGACACCTGATAATGTATTTCTTGGAGAACCAACTTTTTTGCTTTTAAGCTAATTGTGCTCTTCCCAAAAATGCATCACCTTGCACGTGTTCACATTGAATCTGCCAGCTGCCTTCCCTTTAACCTATCTATCTATCTGTATCCTCTTGTAATGTTTTACAATTTCCTTGGTATTTGCCAAACCTCACCACCTCCCCCGTCCCAAACTTCTGGTGCTTGAAATATTTCCAGTATCCTATGGCATATGTATTTAAGACCAATCTTTGAATTTTACAGGTCAAGCAGTTTACAGGGTGCAAACATTGAATGATTGTGGAGAGGGCAAAGACAAAAGTAGGAGAGAGAAAATGGCATTGAACAGCAGCAGAGAAGTAAAGCCAGTTGGAACAGGCTGGGGAAGTGAGGGGTTCTGTGAATGGGAATGTGTTTGTGAGGGTGTTACTTTTAAAGGGGAATTGAAGCACATGAGGAAAAGCTAGTGAGGTTTGGGAAAGGGGTTGCAGGCAGGGGGGAGGTGGTGGGTGTTGGAATTAGGGCAACAGAAAGATTAGCCAGTTCTTGGGTTAGACAAGGTAACTCATCTGGAATATGAGGATAAAATCCTACTTGGTTGGTTTGATTTGATTTATTATTGTCGCATATTAACATACAGTGAAAAGTATTGCTTCTTTTGCACTATACAGACAAAGCATACCTTTCATAGAGAAGGAAAGGAGATAGTGCAGAATGTCGTGTTACAGTCATAGCTAGGGTGTAGAGAAAGATGAACTTAATGCAAGGTACGTCCATTCAAAAGTCTGATGGCAGCAGGGAAAAAGCTGTTCTTGAGTCGGTTTGTACATGACCTCAGACCTTTTGTATCTTCCCGGTGGAAGAAAGAATGTCTGGGATGCGTGGGGTCCTTAATTATGCTGGCTGCTTCGCCGAGGCAACAAAGTTAATGGATGGGAGACTGATTTGCGTGATGGATTGGGCTACATTCACGACCTTTTGTAGTTTTTTTGCAGTCTTGGGCAGAGCAGGAGCCATACCAAGCTGTGATACAACCAGAAAGAATGCTTTCTATGGTGCATCTGTAAAAGTTGGTGAGAGTCGTAGCTGATATGCCAAATTTTCTTAGCCTTTTGAGAAAGTAGAGGTGTCGGTGAGCTTTCTTAACTATAGCGTCGGCGTGGGGGGAACCAGGACAGATTGTTGGTGATCTGGACACCTAAAAACCTGAGGCTCTCAACCATTTCTACTTCGTCCCTGTTGATGTAGACAGGGACATGTTCTTCACTACGCTTCAAGTAGTCGATGAAAATCTCCTTCGTTTTGTTGAAATAGAGGGAGAGATGATTGCTGCTTCGCCAGTTCACCAGATACTGTCTCATTCCTGTACTCTTGTTTCATTGGGGAGGTTCGCATGATGAAACCTTGCTCACTGCTAAGATGCAAGGAGGGGTGGGCTGCATCAAGATTTAACTCTCTTTGAGGGGGGAGTGGTGGTGACAAACCTTTGCTGCATGAAGGAGTGTTGAGAGCCAAGATCATGTTCACTGTGGGTGGAGCAGTATGTGTGCAAGAATGCTTTTTCTAAAACAGGCAATCAGCTTCTTGTGCTCAAGGAGTGTTTGAACACTTGACGTCTGAATCACCTATGGAAGAATGATTAATTGGGAAAGATTATAGAGAGTTGATGGCACTGACGGAACTATACTCCTCCATTTAGTCTGTGTCTGTGGGGACTACTCATTCTAAAATTGGTCAGTTGGGGGATTTTGATGTTTAACCTCCATTCTCTTAACTTCTAATATCTAGAGATTTCATTTAAAAAAAGAACCAAATTCTAAAGCAAAATTTATAATTTCAAAAATTGTATGGTGTAATTAGTGCATCTTGTCAAGTTTTAGAATTTATGTAAAGCTGCTGATATTTTGCCTGAAGTACTGTCAAAATTACCTGGTGTTTTTTTAAAAATCAAGTATGACTGCAATTTCAGGTAATAGGTTTGTGACCGTTCATCAAACCTAGCTAAACAGTTTGGTTATTTAATGGTACGTAATTAATATTTAGTTTTAAGGTCAAAGTTCACCAGGCGTTCACACTCCCATTTTTTAATGTGCTGCTTTCTTAATATTGAGATAGATTTGATTTGATTTACTATTGTCACATGTGTTAGTATACAGTGAAAAGTATTGTTTCTTGCATGCTATACAGACAAAGCATACCGTTCATAGAGAAGGAAATGAGAGAGTGCAGACTGTAGTGTTAGTCATAGCTAGGATGGAGAGAAAGATCAACTTAATGAGAGCTGGGTCCATTCAAAAGTCTGATGGCAGCAGGGAAGAAGCTGTTCTTAAGTCGGTTGGGACATAACCTCAGACTTTAGTATCTTTTTCCTGACAATTCCGAGTACAATTTGTCAAGTTTCCTTGATAATGTGGTGTAGGACCATTGTTACTTGTGTACATCAGCTTAGTTCTGAATTTGTGGAACTGTTTTCATGGATCTTGATCAATTGGGCCAGTGGGCTGACGAATGGCAGATGGAGTTTAATTTAGACAAATGCGAGGTGATGCATTTTGGTAGATTGAACCAGGGCAGGACTTACTCAGTTAATGGTAGAGCGTTGGGGAGAGTTACAGAACAAAGAGATCTAGGGGTACATGTTCATAGCTCCTTGAAAGTGGAGTCACAGGTGGACAGAGTGATAAAGAAGGCATTCGGCATGCTTGGTTTCATCGGTCAGAACATTGAATACAGGAGTTGGGATGTCTTGTTAAAGTTGTACAAGACATTGGTAATGCCACACTTGGAATACTGTGTGCAATTCTGGTCACCCTATTATAGAAAGGATATTATTAAACTAGAAAGAGTGCAGAAAAGATTTACTAGGATGCTACCGGGACTTGATGGATTGAGTTATAAGGAGAGGCTGAATAGACTGGGACTTTTTTCTATGGAGCGTAGGAGGCTGAGGGGTGACCTTATAGAGGTCTATAAAATAATGAGGGGCATAGACAAGGTAGATGGTCAATATCTTTTCCCAAAGGTAGGGGAGTCTAAAACTAGAAGGCATAGATTTAAGGGGAGAGATACAAAAGTGTCCAGAGGGGCAATTTTTTCACGCACAGGGTGGTGAGTGTCTGGAACAAGCTGCCAGAGGTAATAGTAGAGGCGGGTACAATTTTAACTTTTAAAAAGCATTTAGATAGTTACATGGGTATGATGGGTATAGAGGGATATGGCCCAAATGCGGGCAATTGGGATTAGCTTAGGGTTTTTTTTTTTAAAAAGGGGCGGCATGGACAAGTTGGGCCGAAGGGCCTGTTTCCATGCTGTAAACCTCTGACTCTATGACCTCGACCTCTAGAAGTTACATGGCTGAGTAGCCATCTGCAGGAGTGCGAGTTAAAATCTTGACTGCAAGTGAATTTTATTCCAAGTATGGATAATATTGTAAATCTTTATTGATGTTTGGGGACATTGCCAAATACCTTTTATTTTGATTCAAGCTTTCAATAAAAGCTGTGACCACACAAGGAAAGCTTTCAAATAACCCATATGATTATACTCATTTTCAGCATCCTATGCAGCTTAACTGTCTCTCCATTCATTAAAAAGGCACAAGAAGTTGGGAACGGGTAGGGGAACACTTTCCAACACTTTTGGTTCTGGCACTTAATTTAGTGAGATGAAATGGAATCACTACAATGCAGAAAGAAACCTTTCAGTCCATCGAGTCTGCACCGACTCTCTGAAAGAGTATTTCCCCACCCACCTGTCCTATCCCTGTACATTTACCCTGGCTAATCCACCTAGCCTACACATCTTTGGACACTAAGGGGCAATTTTGCATGGCCAATCCACCTAACCTGCTCATCTTTGAACTGAGGGAGGAAACTGGAGCACCTGGAGGAAATCCACGAAGACATGGGGAGAACATGCAAACTCAACACAGACACCCAAGGCTGGAACCAAACCTGGGTCCCTGGTGACGCAGCAGTGCTAACCATTGTGCCACCATGCTGCCCCTAAATTTGGTACAGTAGAATGGAGTGCTTCAATTTTAAATTAAATAACATTTGTTCAAACTGTTATTAGGCTATAAATGAACTAAAGTGGATGATGCAGCAAGTTACAATTCCACCATTTCACCACGGGGATTAAGATCTAGCAGACATGTGGGAGCCTTTTTGACGATTGTAAGAATCGTCCATGAGGCGAACTTGGTTAATGTCTCAGCTTTTTGAGGGTTCACAGTATTAAACATCCTTTACTTTGACAATGGGGGAAATCCATATTGCTGAGGCTCCTGATGTGGAAAGTACAAGAATTTGCAGTTGTGCAGTAATGGGTATGCTTTTGAGATTAGATTAGAGAATGAAGGAAGTCTGGTGGGAGGATGCTTTGTTTTTGACATTGCAAATTAAAACGCATATTGAAGTGTTCATACTTTTTAAAAAAAATATTTGCTTGTAATTTGGATGTCTGACCCTTTCAGAGATGTCAATGCGAACTAGTCTTGAGAAAACATGCTCTTGACAAAATATGTTGCGTACCTTGCCCGTAGCGAATCCTCCTGAGGTTCTGTGCCCCTGGATTATTCCCCTGGCAGGTCTGAAACCACCATCTCTGCTGTAATCGATGGAGCCATATCAGTCTGCAGTCACACTCCCACCTCACCACCATCATTGTCACTGAAGCAGATTTGTTGTCTTCTCACCAATACCTATAGCTGAAAGTAAGCATGCAGGTACAGCAGTCAGTAAAGAAGGCAAGTGGTATGTTGGCCTTCAAAGAGAGAGGATTTGAGTATAGGAATAGGCATGTTTTACTGCAATTGTACAGGGCGTTGGTGAGGCCATACCTGGAGTACTGTGTGCACTTCTAGCATCCTTATCTGAAGAAGGATGTACTTGCTATAGAAGGAGTGCAGTAAATGTTTACCAGACTGATTCCTGGGATTGCAGGCCTATCATTTGAGGAGAGACCAAGTCAGTTTTCATTATATTCACTGGAGTTTAGAAGAGTGAGAGGAAATCTCATAGAAATTTATAAAATTCTAACAGGATTAGACAGGATAGGTTCAGAAAGAATCTTCCCAATGGTAGGGGGAGTCCAGAACTAGGGATGATAGTTGAGGATAAGGGGTAAACCTTTTAGGACGGAGGTGAGGAACAATTTCTTCACCCAGAGACTGGTGAACCCGTGGAACTCACTACCACAGAAAGTGGTTGAGGCCAAAACATTGTGTGATTTCAAAAAGGAATTAGATATAGCTCTGGAGTGAAAGGGATCAAGGGATAGGGGGGGGGGGGGGGAAGGTGGATCATGATACTCCCATTGTGAACATTTTTGATATATGTACAATGTTGTTTCACTTCACCCACTGCCTTATTGTTTTCGGCATTCATTTTGTTTTGGTGTATTTAAATTAAATAATTTAAAAATTAATAGTAAAAGTTATTAAATAAAAGTCATATTCGTCATATATTTTTTATCAGTGGTAGAAACAATTTGCAGTGCATGACATGGACTTCTAGAGTGGGAGGAATGGACAGTAGATATTATGGTAAATGGTGATTTCATTTTGAGTCTTGGGGAAAATGAACAAATATTGGTTAAAGGAAGTATGACATTATGCAGGTGAATGTTTACATGGCATTTAATTTTAACAAATAACTAGTTGCTAAAGGATCATCTTCCCCCTTTGTCTTTGTTCTTCCAGATCTTTTATCCTGAGACAACAGATGTTTACGATCGAAAAAATATGCCTCGGGTGATCTACTGCATACATGCACTAAGGTAACCTGGAAAGCAATGGGAGACTTGAATATATGTCCGTGACTGCTTGGAGTTTGAGCACTGCATTGGCTGAAACATTGTAACGAATATAAAACTCCCTATTGTCCTACGGGCATTACGTAGACAAAATCTAATGTCAAATAATGCCAAGTGCATACACATAAAGTTATGATTAAATACTATTCAAGGAAGCAATGTGTGAAAAATGGGCTCCATTTGTGTTGAAACCCAACACACATGAGGCAATAGGAATGAAAGGAGTATGGTGCTTTGTCAGTGGTGTAGATCCTCACGATCTGATAATCTGAAGCTAACCTGAAAATTGCCTCATGTTTCTTGTTATTCTATTGCTTTTATTAATATATCTTTCATTATATGGTTCCAAATGTAAACTCTTAATTTTAGAATTGGAGTCCCTCTGCGGGAAACGTTTCAACGACTGACATCTGACTATCCAGTCGTACGTGACTTTCACAGCTTGAAATGCAGTGTTGTAATGTAGCAATTTCTGAGCTTGTTTACACACATGGATTATTACCCTTGAAGGGAGCTATTGCAACTGAGAGATTTAGATCCTTTCTGTTCACAGTCCTCAACTGTGAAGATTGGAGTTGAGCCTGAGAGACGTCTCAGTAATATAAATGAGGCATCACGTTTTTACTGTTCTGCACTGTTCAGTTACTGAAAGTATGCTTGGTAGAGTATCTGTTTTTACTCAGTGGTGGTCAACATTAGCCACTTCCTGACTCAGTTAGGTTTCCTTCCTATTGGTCACTTTTCGTTTGTCATTTGTCATGCTATAACATGAAAGCTGAGAGCAGCAAACTGTTTAAAATGATCCCTGGTGTGTGTTCTTTTTGCTTTATCACAAACCCTGATGCTTTCAACAAAATCAGAATTTAGTTTTTAATCACAGAACACACATCATTACTGAAAACTATTGTGGTTACATTGCTGCTGCAATTGTTTTCAGTTCCACAATTTGTACATTTTTTTAATGCTGGCAACAGTTAATTTTCCTTGTTTCTTATTGATGCTATGTTAGGGCGGCATGGTGACACAGTGGTTAGCATTGCTGTCTCATAGCGCCAGGGACCTGTGTTCGATTCCCGGCTTGCTTCACTGAATGTGTTGAGTTGGCACATTTTCCCCGTGTCTGTCTGGGTTTCCCCTGGGTGCTGCGGTTTCCTCTGACAGTCCAAAGATGTGCGGGTCAGGTGGATTGGCCATATTAAATTGTCCCTTAGTGTCAGGAACCAGTTAGGGTAAATACATGGTGTTATGGGGATAGGGCCTGGACGGGATTGTGGTTGGTGCAGACTCGATGGGCCGAATGGCCTCATTTTGCATTGTAGGATTCTATGAAAGTCAACATAACACTAAGCGAGCAGTTGTGTTGATACATTGTGATTTGTAATTGTGAGAGAGGTTTTGATTTCAAACCAATTATAAAGAAAATTGTAGAAGGACACTTCCTTTGAGTGCATACGTTACCTTGTTTTTTTAAAACTCTGCTTTTGCATTAGTAGCTGTTACGGCACCAGAAGAAAACCAAATACCAACTACTGCACCAATCAACATTTTCTTCCCAATTCCTTACATCTCGGGGTTTCTCCTGAGTAATATTGTTAATGAATGCTGAATCATCAGGGTAGTCTCATTGTCTGCTTCTGTTATCCTCAAGCTGGTTTGACACAGTCCAGGCTCAAATCACATAGGACTATTACAGTCAACTGCCTGCAGGAGCTTTCAACTGGGTTGATTCTGGAGTTGAGAGGGTTGGCTTACGAGAAGAGACTGAGTAACTGGGACTACACTCACTGGAATTAAAGAAGAATGAGAGGGGATCTTCAGAAACACACAAAATTGTGAAGGGATTGGATAAGATTGAAGCAGGGAGGTTGTATCTACTGGCAGGTGAAACCAGAACTAGGTGGCATAACCTGAAAATAAGGGGGAGCAGATTTAGGACTGAGTTAAGGAGGAACTTCTTCACCCAAAGGGTTGTAAATCAGTGGAATTCCCTGCCCAGTAAAGCAGTTGAGGGTACTTCATTGAATGATTTTAAGGCAAAGATGAATAGATTTTTGAACAGTAAAGGAATTAAGGGTTATGGTGAGCGGGCAGGTAAGTGGAGCTGAGTCCACAAAAAGATCAGCCGTGATCTTATTGAATAGCGGAGCAGGCTCAAGGGGCCAAATGGCCTACTCCTGCTCCTAGTTCTTAACCGTCACTCATGGTTGGATTTAAGATTGGGTCACACTGATAAAAAAGGCCAATGTCTAAAACCTTACAAGGCTCTAATTTGTGTAATCATTTTTTAGGGGATAATAGATCTTTCAATGTTTGTGTACTAAGCGTAAGATAAGAGAGCTCCTGGCAGTGTTGGAGAGAGCAACAGGGCAGGAAAATGCTTGTTTTGTTTTCAGATATAATTCAGGCAAGCCTGGATACCAAATAGCTAGTTTTGGTGACTGTGGGGTGGGACACTTTTTTTGAATTTTTGTAAGATGACAATTTGAGCACCCTTTTGTTTTCACATGTTCTGCTTTGAGAGGCCACTTTGCTGTTATGTTGATTTTTATGATTTGCAATGAACAGAAATACACATTTTACAATGATGCAATGTTTTTTGTCCATAGATAGAGACCTGACATTAAAATAAACTTGAATGTTTTCCAACTTAGTGCAGGTTATTCTCAGGCTTCACAAATAATTGGCATTTAAACAGATATTCTCTGGCGATATTTTAGCACTTTAATTTAAACTAATTTACTTGTATATACATTTAGCAGAACCCTGTTGTATAAGAATCATAGAATCCCTACAGGGCAAAAAGAAATCATTTGGCCCATTAAGCCTGCATTGACTCTCTGACAGAATATCTTACCCAGCCCCTATCCCTGTAACCCCACACATTTACCATGGCTAATTTTTCTTAAGATACACATCTCGGGACACTAAGGGGCAATTTAACATGTTTAATCCACCTGACCTGCACATCTTTGGACAGTGGGAGGAAACCCACACAGACACAGGACGAATGTGAAAACTCCAGACAGACAGTCACCCAAGGTCGGAATTGAAACCGGGTCCCTGGAGCTGTGAGGCAGCAGTGCTAATGACTGAGAGTCAAGAAGTAAGCAGACTTGGTGGAAAAGTATGTGGGCTAACTATCAGTGCAACAGTATGTAAAGCACTAAAATAGTCATTCTTGGCCTCTGACATTCGGTTTGTCGCAGCCAGGGATGGCGCTGCTCTCGAGGCAGTCTGGGGAATCCATCTCTATCAGTAGTGCAGGCCACACCCCATAACAGCAGTGCCATCTTATCTATATTTTTAATTGGTTGCTGATGGCTAATCTACCTTTGACAAGAAGTGGCAATGTGGATTTCAGCGCTACCCTCAATGTTAGACTCCGGTCTGGGGCAGTTAAGATACTTGGGACAGAAGTTTCCCATCCAGCCCACCACGGGAATCATAGCGAGAGGGGGACAGACTATGGAAGTGTCCGTTGACCTTTAGTGGGATTTTCCGGCCTTGGGGCAAACGCAGCCAGAAAATCCCACCTTTTGTGTCTGTGTGCAATGTCTAAAGATGATAGCCCAATTCATAGAATCCCTACAGTACAGAAGGAGGCCATTCAGCCCATCGAGTCTGTACCGACCACAATCCCAGGCATTATTCCCGTAACCCTCACTTACCCTGCTAATCCCCTGACACTAGGGTCAATTTAGCATGGCCAATCCACCTAACCCTTTGGACTGTGGGAGGAAACCGGAGCACCCAGAGGAAACCCACGCAGATACTGGGAGAAAGTGCAAACTCCACACACAAAGTCAACCGAGGCTGGAATTGAACCCGGGTCCCTGGCGCTGTGAGGCAGCAGTGCTAACCACTGCGTCACCACAGTGCCACCCAATTGACTTGAAGTAATTGTGCATCAACACATCAGGTCTGTATGACCCTTATTTAAAAGGAAACTCTGTTTGAGAGCGTAGGAATATAATATTCCATACTTTTTAGAGAGCAAACCAGCCCATTTGGCCCAGCAGGTCTGGGGCTTCTGTTCCATATAAGCCTCCTCCCATCTTTTCATCACTCCATTAATATACCTGTAACTCTTCTATTCCTTTCCCCTTCACATACTGACCCAACTCCTTCCTAAATGCTATTTGTCTTGGCTACCTACTGCTTGTGGTAGTGGTTTCATATTCTAGCCACTTTCTCCTGTAAAAGTTTCTCCTGAATTCCTTTCTGGATTTATTGTCGTCTTATCTTGATGTTCCCTGGTTCTGGCCCACTCACGTGGATATATTTTCTCTAATCTAGCCTTTCAAAACTTTTCATAATCTCAGTGGGCTGATAGAAGTTTTCTCTAGCGAGGAGAACCCCAGCCTATTTGATCTCTCCTGATAGCGATAAACTTTCAGGTTCTATATAATTCTATTTTTTTTGCATCTTCTCCAGTTCCTTGTATCCTTGATAATAATATAGAGATCAGACAATGCTCAGTAAGTACTCCTGAGTGTGGTTTTAGACGAATCTAATTGAACAGCAAAGCTGAAACCCATGGGATAAAAAAGGAACTTGACAACATGGATACAAAATTGGCTCAGCAATAGAAAACAGAGTTGTGGTGAGCGGCTGTTTTTCAGATTGTGTTCTCCAGGGTTGAGTACAGGGCCCACAATTGTTTTTGATATACATGAATGACTCGGACCTGGGTGTAAGGCACAATGTTAAAATTTGCAGATGACATGAAACTTGGAAGCATAGTGACCAGTGAGGAAGATATAAGCTTCAAGTGGATATAGGGTGTGAAATGGGCAGGCACATGACAGATGAAATTCAATGCAGTAAACTTCTGGGTGATGCATTTCAGATGGAAGAATAAGGAAAGACAATACAAGATAAGTAGAACAATTTTAAAGGGGATGCATACATGAAGAGAGAAACCAGGGGGTACTTGTGCGCAAATCTTTCAAGGTGGCAGGACCATTAATCTAGCAAATGGGATGCTGGGCTTTATAAACAGAAACGTAAAGTACAAAAGGCAGTAAGTTATGTTGAATCTATATAAAACACGGGTTCAACCTCAGCTGGAGTATTGTGTTTAATTCTGGGCACCACACATTAGGAAGGATCTGAAGGCTTTGGACTATATATACAAGAGATTTACTAGAATGGTTCCAAGGATGAGTGATTGCAGTTTTGTGAATAAGCTGGGGCTGTCTATTCAAGCAAAGAAGGCTAAAAGTTTAGATAGAGTAAATAGTGTTTCCAATGGCTGAAGGGTAGCTAATCGGAAGACATAATTAAGTTGAAGGATAATAGAACCAGAGGTGACATGAAGAAAAGATTTTTTTTTTTACAATGAGCGGTTACAATTTGGAATATACTGCCTGATAGGCTGGTGGATACAGATTCAATAGTAGCCTTCAAAATGAAATTTGATTTTGATTTTATTTACTATTGTCACATGTATTGGGATAGTGAAAAGTATTGTTTCTTGTTCATTACACAGACATCACACACCATGCGTAGAGTACATAGGGAAGAAGGAAAGAAGAATGTAGTGTTACAACTATAGCTAGGGTGTAGAGAAACATTAACTTAATGCAAGGTAAGTCCATTCAAAAGTCTGACAGCAGCAGAGAAGAAGCTGTCCTCGTGTCGGTTGGTACGTGACCTCAGGCTTTTGTATCTTTTTCCTGACGGAAGAAGATGGAAGAGTGTATGTTCGGGGTGTATGGGGTCCTTGATTATGCTGCCTGCTTTTCTGAGGCGGTGGAAAGTGTAGACGGAGTCAATGGATGGGAGGCTGATTTACATGATAGACTGGGCTACACTCACAACGCTTTGTAGTTTCTTGTGGTCTTGGTCAGAGCTGGAGCCATACCAAACTGTGATACATCCGGAAAGAATGCTTTCTATGGTGCATCTGTAACAATTGGTGAGAGCCATAGCAGACTTGCCGAATTTCTTTAGCCTCCTGAGAAAGTAGAGACGTTGTGGGCTTTCTTAACTATAGCATCGGTGTAGAGGGACCAGGACAGGTTATTCGTAATCTGGACGCCTAGAACCTTGAAGTTTTCAATCATTTTCACTCCATCCCATTGATGTAGATAGGGTCATGCCCTCCACTACACTTCCTGAAGTCGATGACTATCTCCTTCATTTTACTGACATTGAGGGAGAAATTATTGTCGTTGCACCAGTTCACCAGATTCTCTATCTCTTTCCTGTACTCCATCTCATCATTGTTTGAGATCCGACCCACTACGGTGGTGTCATCAGCAAACTTGAAAATCGAATTGGAGCAGATTAACTCCGTGAAGGAGAAAAGAAATTCAGGGATATAGCGAAAAATCAAAGTAAAGTTTATTTATTAGTCACAAGTCGGCTTATAGTAACACTGCAATGAAGTTATTGTGAAAATCCCCTAGTCGCCACACTCCGGCGCCTGTTCGGGTACATGGAGGGAGAACTTAATATGGCCAATGCACCTACCCATCACGTCTTTTGGACATGGGAGGAAACCAGAGCACCCGGAAGAAACCCACGCAGACACGGGGAGAATGTGCAGACTCCGCAGACAGTGACCCAGGTGGGAATCGAACATGGGTCCCTGGCGCTGAGGCAGCAGTGCTAACCACTGTGCCACCATGTCGCCCCAGCAGTAGTGAGACTAATTTATTTGCCCTTCGTTAGGCTGAATGATCGCCTTCTGTGCTGTAATATTCTACCATTCTCTGCTTTTCAGTTCTATCCCTCTAGAAATAAACCACAGCCTTTTATTAACTTGGACTGCAACTTTGGGATTTGTGTAATTTTACCCCCAATCCTCAAATCAATTTCCATTGATTGCGTGTATAACTTGACCTTCGAAGCTCTGAAAACTCTAGATTGACATGAACCACCAGTGTTGGTGCAGATGGTTGTCATTTTGAAATGTGAAAAAATTTATTTTAGTCGCCATGCACTATCTGCTCTGTGTGGGCGTGTCTTAAACTACCACTTATCATCTTGGCAGCACAGCCCGTATTACCTGCTTGAACCCACAATACCCACTTATTATCAGTCTAGATATGTATTTCTGAGATTAAAAATTCTGAATCCTAATGCGAGTATCGCCCTAAACATGCATTTATTAGCTGAAAAATGGTCAACAAAAACACCGGATATAGACCTGAATGCAAATTTTGGCAAGCTGGTTCTGCGGTACTCTCCAATCAGGATGTGCCATCCAACATTTACTTGTATTGAAGTTTGTTTACCATTGGTATGTCCATGTCTAATCTGCAAGTTATTTTCCTGTATATTTCCTCAATTCTCCACTGTATTAACTCCATCCCTCAATTGCTTTTGTCAACACATTTTGAAACTACACTTTTTCCTGAGTCCAGATCATTTATGTAGATGGTGAACAGCAGTGACTCTGCGCACAATCTTGTGGAATATCACTTCTTACCTCTTACCAATCTAATTTTTACACCACGCACAATCTGATTAAGAACAAGCTTGATCTCTACACAATTTCCTACTGACTTTTATTTGAGAGTGAATTGTATTTTGCATCACCCTAATTTTCTCATTGCTTCTCTTGAAAGCATTATCTAAGATACGATTCAACTTGTTCTAAAGACCTTCCAGTATCATCTTGAAATGGCCATTCTGTCTCTGGGAATCAAGGCATGAGTATTGGAAGGCTAATCGATGTTGGGAGCTATTGAAGTGAATTTATATGCCATCTTAACCCAACATCTCCGTGCACGTTTCTCATGTGTGTGGTCAATGAACCCTATTGGGGATTCTCCGCTTTTATCTGTTCTCTCTCTCTCCTCCACCCACTCTGCTACCACCTTCCTTCCATCCTAAGCAAGCCCAGAGCAGCTCAGCCTAATTTATTGCAGTTAATTACTGCTATTACTGTCATCAGATCCGTTTTAAGTGGAAAAACAAGGAAGGTATCATCACGTCATTAGTTTGATAGGTGTAACTATAGTTCTTAGGTTATTTGGTTTGATTTATTATTGTCATGTTTATTGGGATACAGTGAAAAGTATTGTTTCTTGTGCACTATGCAGACAGAACATACTATTCTAGAATAAATAGGGGAAAAGTAAAGGAGAGGGTGCAGAATATAGTGTTGCAGCTACAGATAGGATGAAGAGAAAGATCAGCTTAATATATAGTGGGTCCATTTAAAAGTCTGATGGCAGCAGGGAAGAAGCTGTTCTTGAGTCAGTTGGTAAGTGGTTATCTTTGATCTTTCTGGAATCTTTCAGTCCTAACAAAATTGCTTAGAAAACAATTATTCTGGTGGGACTAAGATCAGTTGGCATATTCATGAAATTAATTGTATGTCAATGTAGATTCATTAAATGCACCTAAAATGATTTTCCCTGACAAATTCAACTTAAATTGGCTTTCTGTATTGCTGGATTTGTGTTGGCATCTTTTTTGACTTTGGATGTAGCCTTGAACAATGTGCAGATGAGATGTTGTCACATCCCTCAAGCTGAAGCGGTTTGCATGGAAGCAGGTGACTGATGGAGTGAGAATGTTATCTGAAGGCACAGGGCAAGATGACAAGAATCAGAATTCCTCTCATGATAACAGAGTTGGGATGTTAGACAAGGTTCTGCAGTTGACGCTTCAACGGCAGGGTGATGCATTTTAGGAAATCCTGAGTGTGCAACTGTTGTTTCCCCTTCATTAATTTTGGTATGAATGGGCAGCAGCGGCAGACTGCATTCCTGCCATTTGCCAAATGGTGCTGTCTGCAAGTGTGAGATTGCTGAATCATCACTATTGTGAACTGTGGCCAGAAATGAAACCTTCCTAGTCCCCACCAAAAAAGGAATATATTGCATCCCCATTGGTCAGCCCTATAAAAACGAGATTGCTCAACAAACAACTATATCAACGGAGATATTAGTGAGTTATATTCAGCATTGTTGGGGGTGGTGAACTAACTCTGTTAATATGGCTACATGTATGGCACTTTCTCCTCTGTCAGGGGTTTCTAGGTTTAAGAATTCCTACAGTGCAGAAGGAGGCCATTCAATCCATTGAGTCTGCACCGACCACAATCCCACCCAGGCCCTATCCACGCAACCCCACGCATCCACCCTACTAGTCCCCACCCCCACCCCCAATGACACTAAGTGGCAATTTTAGCAAGGCCAATCACCTAACCCACACATCTTTGGACTGTGGGAGGAAACCGGAGCACCTGGAGGAAACCCATGCAGGCATGGGGAGAATGTGCAAACTCCACACACACACACACACACACACACACACACACACACTGACCCAAACCGGGAATCAAACCCAGGTCCTTGGGTGCTGTAAGGCAGCAGTGCTAACCACTGTGCCACCATGCCGCCCCATTTCAGGATAGAGCTCGTAGTTTGGGTGAGATCTCTGCAGCACTGTTGGAATTTGGAGCAGATGTTAAACACAGGCCCTGACTGCCTCTCCCAATTAGCTTGATTCTGTGGCACTAGTTAAAATCGAGCAGGAAATTCTGATATCGTAGTTAATATTCCTCCCTCAGCTAACGCCACCAATAATAAGAGGGCTTTTGTTCCATAGCTGTTTGTTGAAAATGTTCGCCTACATAACAACAGTTACTGAACTTTGGAGGACAAAAATATAAACTAATACAGCAAAATATTTTGAGACCTTCTAATCCGGCAAGGAGTAATGTAACCTATTCAGCCCTATTAGTAATTAGATATTTCAAAGGCTGCCAGGAGCCATCGAGATTAAAGGTTTATTTCTAAGAGACTTTCTTTATATTACAAAGTCTCTTTATTGCATTGCTACTGAGAATGAGCCTTTAGAGGAACCCTCGATTTGAGAAGTTGTTTCAGTGGCTGTGCACAGCTGTGCATGACTCTGCTGGAACAGCTAGGGGTCAAGGTGTCATGTGGTAATTATTGCTGCTTCGTCAACGGAAACACTGTTAATCAAAATCTTTAAATAATTCATCTTGAGTTAGATATGTGAAATATTACTTTTTTAAAAAAGGGTAGGTGATTGGTGTGCCAACGGTACTGCCCGTCTGCTTTGAAATGGGTGGACGGTGCCATCTTGTGGTAGTATCTACATTGTAACCATTTGGCTGTGTTTTTTGTTAAAAGGAAGAACTTGCATCCTCTGACTCTCTCTCAAATCACCTCACTATCAGGGGGTTATTTTTGAAAGCTGGTCCAAGTGGATATTGCACGTAGAACGGTCACAAGCAAGCAGCCAATAAATGGCCAGCTAGTCTGTGTCCTGTGGTGTTGACCAAGACACTGGGAGAGCTCTCGGCTCCTCTTCAAAATAGTAGCAGGGCAGCTTTTCCATCCAACTGAGGTTAGAAGACAATCTTGGTTTAACATCTGCTGCATGAGCTACTGCATCTAGCACATCTTCTAAACCGTGATACAGCAATTGAGTGACAGTCAGTTGACACTTAAATTAGTTGTTTGAGTCACACCAGCAATTTACATTTCAACTTAGATAAATTTTGGGCAAACCCTTTTTTTTCCCAATATGAACTGTACATTAATTACATATATTTTGTCAATATAATGTCAGTTATTCTGTTCCAACCCTGTTATGCATCCTGTAATTACACAACTGATTATCTTTCAGTCGCCAGGTGCATGTGATGTAAAGTGGATGACTTTGTATTGAACTGACCCACCCTTGTTCTGAGCAGTATTTGCTATGGGTGGAGGTCTATATATTGGCTGTTAATGAATATTTTGCTAAAGTAACAAGGCATTTGTTAAAATCTTCTGACCAGTTAAGAACAGTGAATGTCATTATGAACTCATTCACTCTTTCTCCAGTTCCCTCATTTTGCCTTTATTTTATCAGGTGAGACACACATACTATTTTCACTGTAACATCAACTCTGCTTTATACAGAGTGCGAAAAAAAGGAAGGAAACATGTTTCCATCCAGTCAGTGACTTCTCCCTTGACTATCTTCCGGAGACTTGCATCATTACTAAGAGATTTTTCCCCCTCATGTTTTTGTTTTCCTGCGGAATTAACTCCACTGCGTTACTGTTCTGCTGTGCCGGGCATCCTCTAATGATTATCATTCATATGTGATCTCCATGATGTTCTATCAGCAGGTTGTTCAAACTCTGGGCACATGAAACATGTCTGATGATCCTACTCTCATGCATGGTTGAAACAGTGGTTTGTGGATAGGACTCACACAGCAACTCTCAAATTAATACAGGATCATTGAGGTCACAAGACTTATACAAGTACAGTTTAATATATATCAAATGTTACAGCTACAGATTGTTAAACACATACAAAAACTTAATCAGCTGCTGGCTTCTCCCTTACAAGTCGATGAATATCTTTTAGAAGGAAATAGATGGACTTCCTGGCTCAAAAGGCTTTGAGGGAATAGGGAGAGTGTGGGAGTATGGCGTTGAGATAGATGATCAACAGTGATGCTATTGAATAATGGAGAGGCCCGAAGGGCTGGATGACCTACTCCAGTTTCCAATGTTTCTGTGTTTCCATGTTCAGCATCTGAGGAGTTGCAATGGATATGGGATATTGTACAATCATCAGTGAACATCCCCACTTCTGACCTTATGCTGGAGGGAAGGTCATTAATGACCACACCTATCGTCTTTGTGCTAGGTATGACTCCAACTAGGGAAGAGTTTTCTATGATTCCCATTGGAGCTCCTTGATGCCACCTTTGGTCAAAGGTTGCCTTGATGTCATGGAAAGTTGCTTTCACCTCCCATCTTCAGTTCAGCTTTTTTGTCCATATCAAGGGAAGGTGCTGGCATAGTGGTATTGTCACTGGACTACTATTCCAGAGGTCCAGGGTAATGATCTGGGGACCTGGGTTCAAATCCCACCGTAGCTGATGGTGAAATTTGAATTCAATAAAAATCTGGAATTAAAAGTCTAATGCTGACCATGAAACTATTGTCGATTGTCCTAAAAACCCATTTGGTTCATTAATGCCCTTTAGGGAAGGAAATCTGTCATCCTTATCTGGGGTTGGCCTACATGTGATTCCAGATCCACAGCAATGGAGACTCTTAAATATTCTCAAGGATGGGTAATGTTGGCTCAACCAGCAGCACCTACATCCCATGAACGAATAAAAATAAATTGGACCAAGGATGTAAAGAACCCAAACTGGGCATTAGTGAGCAAGTTATTGGTGTGAGTGCCACTTGCTGCAACTGTTGATGGCACCCTCCATCACTTTACTGATTATTAAGAGGAGGTTTTTCCTACAGTTGAATTATATTCAGGGCAGGAGCGTAATGATAAAGTAAAAAAACCAAAAGAGATGTTAGTTTAGAGAATGTTTTTGTCGTTTTAGAGGCTGTGATTTTTGTAAATTCCCGGGTTAATACAGAGTTAGGATCAGAAAGATAAAAGCTGGAAAACACGGAGACCTATAATAATGGCTACTGTGTGTTCATGAATTGGCGCACTGCAGCAGAATCAGACATATTATAATACCAGCCTTTAAACAGTGCCTCATGTCAAAATATCTGAACTTAAAACAGTGAAATACTGTTTAAAATACAATGACATGTAGTCAGAAGGAGTAGCAATGTTCCATAAACAGCAATGAGATTAATGATCAGCCTAGATTTTTTTTACAGATTGAAGGAGAGGAGTTGATCACTGCATCACAATTCCTTGCTCCTCTGAATTGTGCAATGGGATCTTTAAGATTTATTAGGATGGACAGGACATTAGCTGTTGGATAGCACCTCTATCCACCATTGAACAGAATGTGACTTTGTGCTTTAAATTGTCTAATCTGTGGTATGCCATTGCTGGAGGTGCCATGAAAGGATGCTCCTTTCACTCGAAGGTTAAACATCCCCTGCCGTTCTTCATTTTGTCAGAGAGCTCAAGAAATCAACAGAATAGTTGATGGCAGCTCAATTTGGACTGGCATGCATTTTGGAAAGGGGATAAGAGGAAAAGGAATAAAGTGATTATATATTTTTTTTAAATGTTCTTGCACCCTCTTTCTGTACATCTCCCCCCCCCCTCCCCCCCCCCCCCTCACCTCACATCCTTGTGGTGATCTCTTCAGTTTTGAGGGGATGCTAGAGTAATTCAAACTTCCCAGAAACTGTTCATTTCTGCAGTATCTAATTTGTACTTGCCAACCAGACACTTGTAATTTTAACTACCATTTTCTATGTGTGAATCTTTTGAAAAGTTGATCCGTTTCCAAAGGTGGAAATTTTATGGGGCGGTAATGAACAGAAAGAAAGACCTGAAGGAAAAAGAGATACGAATATGAACAAAAGCCTAATGTAAAAATGGTCTTCTAAAATTTTCACACTTCATGGAACACCATGCCATATATATTGGGTTGTGCTTCCAATTATTTGTGATTTATGGACGTCAGTGGTCTTCTAGAACCTTGTTGGATTTGACTTGGGCAGTTGAGAAGAAATTTCCGGGTGTTCTCCCAGAATTTGCAATACTTTCTTTCCCTCGGGTTCACCTCCCAGACTATTTTGTTAGTGGGTGAGATTGCACCATTTAACCAACGTGTTGGGCTTAATTAAGCTGATGGACCTTATTATAGGATGTTGGTTATCATTTGGGAGGTCTTTATGAAGTGTTTGCTGTGTTAAGTGGGTTAACTGTGTAACTACAAGAACTATGTGGGTTCAAACTAAGAGCTGTCCTCCATGCTTGCTTGTGTACACACTCTGTTTAAGTTAAAGTTTATTTATTAGTGTAACAAGTAGGCTTACATTATCACCTCAATGAAGTTACCATGAAAGTCCCCTAGTAGCCAAACTCCGGTGCCTGTTCGGGTACACTGAGGGAGAATTTAGCACGGCCAATGCACCTAACCAGCACGTCTTTCGGACTGTGGGAGGAAACCAGAGCACACGGAGGAAACCCACGGGAAGAATGAGCAATCACCACACAGACAGTGACCCAAGCCGGGAATCAAACCTGGGTCCCTAGCGCTGTGAGACAGCAGTGCTAAACACTGTGCCACCGTGCCGCCCCGTACAAAAGGGCGGGAGGTCGGTAGTATAAGGATGTGGCACATATAGGTTTACTTTAGGAATAAGTACAGTACCCTCCATGAAGTGATGTAAGCAAACACATGACTCACACTTGGAGGGCGGGGGGGTCAATCTCATGTTGGACAGCACCAGGGACCCGAATTCGGTTCCCAGCTTGGGTCACTGCCTGCACGGAGTTTGCACTTTCTCTCATTGTCTGCATGAGTTTCCTCTGGGTGCTCACAGTGATGGAGGGGGGCAAATTTGAATATCAACAAATATCAGCTTTCCACTATAACCAGAGCAACGTAGGGCAGGAAATTTGCACCAGGGAGCAGACTTGTTGGACACTATTTCATCAGGAGCTGTTGGCACTGCTGCGTTATTAAAATGCCTTAAATAAGGACTTTTAACATCTGTAACAGTCTAAATTAACAACTAGTCCATGACTCTGAAAATCTGATTAATGAACTGGGCTGTAAATTATCCTGATGGGATAGCGGATTTGGCTAGTGGTAGCCAAACTGGTAAGTAGTTCAGGTCCTGGAGGGAACTTTTTTTTAAAAAATCGCCTTTGAAATTTCCAGTTTTAAATTGTGAAACCAGCAGTTCAGGGAAGTGATCACTTCAGATAAGCGCACTCTCTTCCTAATAGCACTAAGTGTACCTGTGCCAGATAGAATCATAAAATCCCTGCAGTGCAGAAAGAAGCCATTTGGTCGATCGAGCCTGCACCGATAACAATCCCAATCAGGCCCTATCTTCGCAACCCTAGTTCCTCTTGACACTAAGGGGCAATTTAGCATGGCCAATCAACCTAACCTGCATATCCTTGGAGATGGACAGCAGTGGTTCAAGAAGACGGCTCACCACCACCACCACCACCTCAAAAGCAATTATGGATGGACAACAAATGCTGGCCATGTTGTATGCTCACATCCCATGAAAGAATAAAAAAAATAGCTATAAATTACATAACTTGCTTTGTACTCAATAGGCCAGTTTTACTTCAATGTACTTGTACAAAAATTTATGTAACAGAATTGGTTTCATGTTCAGAAATCAGAAAATTCGGATGAGCATAAAGAGTTAGTTGTTTGTATGTGAAGTCATTTCACGTATTTGCTTTGATTGCAGTCTGTACCTTTTCAAACTCGGAATAGCACCACAAATCCAAGACTTGCTGGGAAAGGTGGATTTTACAGGTAGATGTCTTATTTGCCATTTTTTTATTCAGAAAAAGTTCTGTGCAAAGATGTCAATTCAGGAAATTTCTTTAGCAGTTATGTTTTAAATGCAGTGTGTAGAGTTTGTTCGAACAGATGACTTTGGATAATGAACATGTAACTTTTTTTTCTCCACAGAGGAGGAAATAAGTAATATGCGTAAGGAGCTGGAGAAGTATGGTATTCAGATGCCTGCATTCAGTAAAATTGGTGGCATTCTGGCAAATGAACTTTCCGTTGATGAAGCTGCTTGTAAGTATGTGGTTATAACAGACTACTTAGAGCTTAGGTGAAAGTCGGTGATTAAAAAAACAATATGCACTAAGTATGTCAAATCTTGCATCTGAGGAATTGTCCCAGGTGCTGAAACATTGACTCTATCTTGGTGCTTTTCTCTGCAATGAGAAATTAAGTTGTAATAAAATGCCAAATAATGTTTGATGTCGGAAAATTAAGCTCATTCAGATAGATCTCAGCTCATTATAAAGATTTGCATCTTATCTTTAATGGCCTTTTTAATTTTTAATTTTAAATGCCAGTTTTGTTTGCAAGTATATTAATGCCACATTATCACACTTTTGCGTTGAATTCAGTTTCTCTTATTTCCTTATCCAGTGCATGCTGCGGTAATTGCAATCAACGAAGCAATATCTCGAGGGATTGCAGAGGAAACCATAAAGACTTTATTGAATCCCAATGCCATTTTAACTAATATCGAGAACAATTCAGCTCAGGATTACCAAGATAAATTATTTCGGGCCAAGCAAGCAAAGCAAGAGAGTGCCAAAAGTAAGGTAGGATATCCTGTCCCAATTATGGTCGTACGTGCATAAAGCTGAGAATTCTAGCTTCTTGGGGTCAGGGAATTACAATAGTTATAATTAGTTTTCCAGTAAGCATTTGTTGTTGTTGTAGCATTCCTGCTGAACTCTTTATATAGCTTAAAGATTTTCTATCTTTTTGATAATGGTAACTTACAGAATTCACTTTCTTTAAAAGTAAATTATCAAACTATTCCAAAATTAAATATTCACAAACCATTTAGTCAGGGTAGGTGATCACTTCATGACTTTTTGTGCACTGTGGATTACTAGGATGTGCCCAGTTACATTCCCTATGCAGTCTGACTGTTTTGGAAGCACTGAACAGCAATGAGATCCTTATGCACAAATGAAAGTGCAAAATTTTAGTGGTGGGGAAGGTCATTTAGCCCATCATGCCCGCCTTTAGTAGGTGTTAACTTTTCCAACTTCCTACCATATCTTTTATCCATTTTCCTCCTCCGGAAACACATGATCTCACTATTGTTCTTGTCTTGCCTATTTTAATGAGAAGGAACATGTGTACCATTCAACCTCAAGTTACATTCCTTAATAAAACTTTGATTTGAATTGATTTATTTTCACATTTATTGGGATACAATGAAAAATATTGTTTCTTGCGTGCTATACAGACAAAACATACCATTCATCGAGTACATAGGGGAGAAGAAAAGGATAGGAAGCAGAAAATAATGTTGCAGTTACCAATAGCGTGTAGAGAAAGATCGGCTTAATGTGTGATAGGACCATTCAAAAGTCTGGCAGCAGGAAAGAAGCTGTTCTTGAGTCAGTTGGTACATGATCTTAGACTTTTGTATGTTTTTCCTGATGGAAGAAAGTGGAACGGAGTGTGTCCGGGGTGCGTGGGGTCCTTGATTATGCTGGCTATTTTTCTGAGGTAGTGGGAAGTGTAGATGGAATCAAAGGATGGGAGATTGGTTTGCGTGATAGGTGTGCTACGTTCACGACCCTTTGTAGTTTTTTGCAGTCTTGGTCAGAGCAGTAGCCATGCCAAGCTGTGATGCATCTGAAAAGGATGCTTTCTATGGTGCATTTGTAAAAATTGGTGAGAGTCGTCGTGGACATGACAAATTTCCTTAGCCATCTGAGAAAATAGGGTCATTGGTGGGCTTTCCTAACTAAAGTGTCGGTGTGGAGGGACCAAGACAGATATTTGGTGATCTGCACACCCAGAAACCTGAAGTTCTCGACCATCATGGAAGTTTGAGTAAGTTTCCTGACTTGCGTATTCTGACTTGTATGTCCGTTTTCTCTGGTTAGAACTTGTAGGAATCCAGAAACAGACTACATCAGATCCTAATAGCATGCCACTCTGGAAAATGGGGTGATGGAAAGCACTTGCTCCTTTAGAATACTTAAGCAATTTCTGTGAGCTCCACAGTCAAGAGTTTGTATTATATTTGGTTGTTTGAGGACAAACAAAAAGCAAGAAGGCAATTGAGGGTCCAATCAATCCTAATCCACATTTGGGGCCCAACACTTTGACGTGAGAAGAACACTGAATATATTTGACTGATTTTCAGTGAATTAATTATTGTCCTTTCCAGCCTGAAGTAAAGGATTCTGGGTATATTTTTTCTAAATTGCATTTCATTATTAACTTGCTCGGCAGATTTTGCTGATGCTGCGAGGTTTGGGGCATCTGGCTAGACCAGAGAGTTAGCTCTGCCAAAGAATCCTGGGTCTGTATTTCTCTTGAAATTTTATTTAAAACAAACTCTAATCTCTGAATTTGAGTGCTTTGTTTGGGACATGTCCTTCCTTCCTATTTTAATTCACCTATTTAGAAATTACCATGAACGTTTTTTTTAACTTTGGTTCTAGAGCGATTCTATTAAAGAAGAAGAGAGGGATATCTATGAGGAACTTCTGACCCGTAAGGAGATTCAAGACAATGTCGATACAGTCAATGGTGAGTTGACCATTTCTCCTCAACCTTGTGTAGTGTTTATTTGAAGATATACATACAGAATGCCATGTGTTACATTTAGAAGATGCACTGCAGGAACTTACCAAGGCTCCTTAGACAGCATCTTTAAAACCAATGACCACTATTATCTAGAAGGACGAGGGCAATAGACAAATGGGAACACCACTCTTAAAGTACCTGCATTTCTAATGTTGTCATTCTTGAGCCACTACATCCTATCTAGTAGCTTCTCTGTACCAGTTTGGCATAACTGCATGGCTTGCTAGGCCTTTTCAGAGGGCAGTTAAAAGTCAACCACATTGCTGTGGGTGTGGAGTCATGTGTAGGCCAGAGCAGATAAGGATGACAGTTTCCCTTCCCTGAAGGGACATTAGGGAATTAGATGCCAATTGTGATAGTTTCATTGCTGAAACCAGCTTTTAATTTCAGATTAATTAATTAATAGGATTTACCCCATGTCCCCAGAGCATTAGCTTGGGCCTCTGGAGTACTAGTCCTGAGACAGTTGTTAGGGACCAGTTCAGAACCTCCAAGGTGTATTATGAAGTTAGCCTAGACCCCAACTTTATTTGATTTTGGCATTAGAGTGAGCGTAAGGTGTTTTGCTCCAGGTATGATTTGATTGACCCATGAGGCAGCTTTTATTGAAACAAGCTTCACTTAACAACACAGTTAAAATATAACAAAAAGAATTAGCAAGTCAGGAGAGAGAGACAGAAATACACAAAGAGCTGCTTCTCTCTAAAGATCCCAAGCAGCAACTGACCTGATTTCCCTATGTAAGCCTAATCCCGCTCAGTCACATGACTTTTCCTGTCGAGCAACCTAATCAAGCCCTACTCTGAAAAAACTCAGGGGAAAACACTAAAATAACAGAACTGCATTAGTCCAGATTATAACAAACCATTCTATCAATTAGGACCAATTACTTCTGCAGTTTCAACAGAGGCTGCCAGTTACAGACAAAGTGGCACCAATAAACAGAACTGATTGCTAAAGGAAATCCTGCACAAGAAACATGACACACATACATTTCTTAAAAGCACAGTATTGTCTCACAGTGCTTCTCTGAACCACTATTTCCCCTGGTTGCAAATGAACAAAGAACAATACAGAACAGGAACAGGCCCTTCGGCCCTTCAAGCCCGTGCCGCTCCCTGGTCCAAACTAGACCATTCTTTTGTATCCCTCCATTCCCACTCTGTTCATGTGGCTATCTAGATAAGTCTTAAACGTTCCCAGTGTGTCCGCCTCCACCACCTTGCCTGGCAGCGCATTCCAGGCCCCCACTACCCTCTGTGTAAAATATGTCCTTCTGAAAACCATGTTAAACCTCTTTCCCCTCCCCCCTCTATTAGGTCTCCCCTCATCCTCCGTCTTTCCAGTGAGAACAACCCCAGTTTACCCAATCTCTCCTCATAACTAAGCCCCTCCATACCAGGCAACATCCTGGTAAACCTCCTCTGCACTCTCTCTAAAGCCTCCACATCCTTCTGGTAGTGTGGGGCGACCAGAACTGGACGCAGTATTCCAAATGCGGCCGAACCAACGTTCTATACATCTGCAACATCAGACCCCAACTTTTATACTCTATGCCCCGTCCTATAAAGGCAAGCATGCCATATGCCTTCTTCACCACCTTCTCCACTTGTGACGTCACCTTCAAGGATTTGTGGACTTGCACACCCAGGCCCCTCTGCGTGTCTACACCCTTTATGGTTCTGCCATTTATCGTTATAGCTCCCCCCTACATTAGCTCTACAAAAATGCATCACTTCACATTTATCTGGATTGAACTCCATCTGCCATTTCTTTGTCCAAATTTCCAGCCTATCTATATCCATCTGGAGCCTCTGACAATGTTCCTCACTATCTGCAAGTCCAGCCAAGGTGTTGTTTCTGTAAACAAGATCCTCATTGAAGCCTGGACACCTGTGTGTAAATGAGTCTTTAGTTTCACTCCATAATCGCTTCTGTTTTTCTTTTTAAATAGTGATATTTCACAATGGAACGCACTTTGAACAAAAATACTGATAATTGTGACCAGCTCCTTCCATTGTTTCACAGGAGATCAGGATTAAGTACAGTTGCTACTTTTTTCATTCTAAAGCTACTTTTAAGAACGTAACCTGCTAATTGACTCTTGATGTGCTTCCTGTAAAATTTGCAGAGTTAGCAGCATTTTGTAGATTTGAATCACTAAAATTGTTGTATTCCACAGTATCAAAGTAAAATGGAATGTGTTGAGCAAATCTAAACCAGCAAAGAAACTTTCATTAGTCTTATTTTCCAGAATTGCCATTAAGCATCTTCACTATGTTAGCAGCAAACTGACCCGAGGTTCATTATCCAAGTCAGTATTTTTCTAACCTGCATGTAATTACTTCATCAGCACTCCGTATCCTTTCTCCTTTATCTGGAATGGATTGAATATTTTAAATTCAAGGTGATCCTTCCTTCCTTCCCCAAGTAACTTGGATAAAAGCAATGCAACAGTAAAAATATTGTGGTTACCATTTAACCAATTGCTTCAAACGTCTTCTTCCCCAGTAAATAAAGCTCTACAGAAGGTGAACGAAGCCCTGGAGAAACGTGATCAGGATAATTTACTGGCTGGTCTGCAGATCCCTGCACTAAGACTTGTGGGAGTGCAGCAGGAGAATTCAACATGGTATCTAACACATCTGTGTGCTCACAAAGAACACAAATTGCAGGTAGGGTGAAGAAATTAAGTTCTTCAGCCAAAAGCTGAGAAATATCATTGGTTTGTCCTTGCTGTACATTAATTTGCTCTTTTGTTTTCTATTCATAAGAATAACTTGTATGTTAATTTTATTTTGGCAAATTGATTAATGCCCATCAAGACCGCTATTGATGCAAGTGTAACTAGGGCATAAAAACAGGTTGAAAATGATGCTCTTGTATATGTATATATAAAATATATATATCAAAGCATATGTATATTTTCTTACTTTGTTTCCAGGAAGATCATTTTTCTGGTATGCTTAGCAAGGATGATCTTCAAACAGGAGTCGGCCTTTCCAACGAACAGGCTGAAGCCCATAAACGTAGTAAGTTTTACATGGCTTTGTACCTGTGTTGAGCTACAATTTCCTCTTATTGCTGGATTGGCCTGTTGAGTAGTAAAATGTTCCAAGCTCCTTCCTGCACCCTCCACAAGTTACCACTGCTGATGATTGATGAGGGTGGAATATCGTCTTGCCCCACATGCTGAAAAGAGAGAGCGTGGACACGGTGGTCTTTGTCCCTGTCTGTTTGTACGGCTTCATGAGCTTAGTTTGCATTCTCATCACAACGTAATGCTGCTGCACCAGATTCTGAGACTAATTATTTGTTTTTGTTTGAATTTATGAAGAGCTTGAAGCTGTTGAAAAGATAAATGCTGCTATCCGAGATGGTGATGCAGCCCAGACTATGAAAGCTTTAATGGTACCAGAGGCTCAGCTGCCCGCCGTGTACTCACACATGGCTGACTTGTACCAGGTAGAACTGTCCAACCTACAGAAACAGAACCCTGAGGTAAATGTTCGACGTGCTAAAAAAATGCAAAAGGCGCTGAATGTATTTGTTCAAATATTTCCGTACCCTCCACTACAAATTCTTCATGGTCAACATGAATATAAAAGCTTCAACTTGTGTGCTTTGCTTTTTATTGTCACTAATGAGAGCTGTGATTTTTGTTAATACTTCAACCATGTAGACAAAATTACTGAAAAGATGCAAGGCAATTAAAGTAACTTGGCCGTGCTGGTGATACTCATTTGGCATTAAAACGAGTTTCTGTGAAGATTGGTAAAAATCATGACAAAAGAAACATTTGAAGATTAGACTTTGCTGAGTTCAGTAATCTAATCCCTTGTTTAATACCTCACCTTAGTGTAGATGCTTTCCCCTCAACAACATGTATGTAAGGCCAAGCTAGGTATTCCCCCTATATCATATTTTTATTCCTGTTGGGTTACAAAGTCTGAGAGAACACCCAACCTGCTCCAAACCTTCTGCAGAATTGTTGATGGATTTTGTGCAGTCCTTCATTTTTACTTTTGCTTAATTTGGCACCTCACTCCAGTGTTGCAATTTAGACCAAAACCTCACTAGGGTGTGAATCTGTGTTTGCGCCCCTTAACTCAATAGAATTGCATATTCACCTTCCAGGATCACCCTGCTCCCCACTCAATACTACGAGATGTTGTCACAGAATTAAATTTAACAGAACCAGGATTGAGGCATGATTTTTGCTTCACTATTTTTTTTTCATAGAAACCCTACAGTGCAGAAAGAGGCCATTCGGCCCATTGAGTCTGCACCGACTGTGTGCAGCATTGGTCCCCTTATATGAGGAAGGATATATTGGCATTGGAGGGAGTGCAGAGAAGGTTCACCAGGTTGATACCGGAGATGAGGGGTTTGGATTATGAGGAGAGGCTGAGGAGATTGGGTTTGTACTCGTTGGAGTTTAGAAGGATGAGGGGGGATCTTATGGAGACTTATAAGATAATGCGGGGGCTGGATAGGGTGGAGGCGGAGAGATTCTTTCCACTTAGTAAGGAAGTTAAAACTAGAGGACACAGCCTCAAAATAAAGGGGGGTCGGTTTAAGACAGGAGGAACTTCTTCTCCCAGAGGGTGGTGAATCTCTGGAATTCTCTGCCCACTGAGGTGGTGGAGGCTACCTCGCTGAATATGTTTAAAGCGCGGATGGATGGATTCCTGATCGGTAAGGAAATTAAGGGTTATGGGGATCAGGCGGGTAAGTGGTACTGATCCACGTCAGATCAGCCATGATCTTATTGAATGGCAGGGCAGGCTCGAGGGGCTAGATGGCCTACTCCTGCTCCTATTTCTTATGTTCTTATGACCACAATCCCACCCAGGCCCTACCCCCATATCCCTACATATTTTACCCGCTAATCCCTCTAACCTACTCATCTCAGGACACTAAGGGGCAATTTTAGCATGGCCAATCAACCTAACCCGCACTTCTTTGGACTGTGGGAGGAAACCGGAGCACCCGGAGGAAACCCACGCAGACACGAGGAGAATGTGCAAACTCCACACAGACAGTGACCCGAGCCGGGAATCAAACCCAGGTCCCTGGAGCTGTGAAGCAGCAGTGCTAACCACTGTGCTACCGTGCCACCCAATTTGTAGCGTTCATGTCGGTCGTAAGAAGACCAGAATGCATTATTTTGTTACTTCCTCTGGAGAACAGAAAGTATCCACTGTGCAGTACTAACCAATAGACCCAGGATCAATCTTTCTTTAGGTGTACTGATTAAGATGCGGCAGTAAAAATAAACGTATAGGGCCAGAACTTCGTGGTTCCCCAGAGTCACATTTGGGGGAGTACCCCAAAGATGCGCTGGGGACTCCCTCTTGAAAATTTCCAGGTAAAGGTTTGCCTGGAAATTATCCAGAAGCGCTAACTTCCCCTGGATAATTGCACTGGGCTGGGAATCATCCGACAGTGACTTAAATTGCGTACTTCAGATGGTTCTGCCAGTTTTACACTCATAGTTAGTCTGAAAGAGTTAGAAGGGAAAAACAAACTTCTAACTACAGAATAACTACTTTAAAAAGCCAGATCGAGCCCTGCATGGGACAACCCTGACCCCCCAGGGGATCCCTAATCCCACATCATGTTCACTTCCCTTGAGACTTATCTTCTCCCTTTTAATGGTCCCCTGCTTCGTGACAGCTGGTGCCATGAAAGGGGGGCATCCCTCCTTCACTGTGCTGCTTTTGTACCTCACTGCTGGAGTCCTGGAACTGCTTGGCTGATCCTGTCTCCCCCAGCCTGAGTGAGGAAGGCCAGATGAGACAGGGGCTTTGGAATTCCAGTAAAGGAAAGTCAGTATGGAATGGCAATCCGCCAGTGATCATCACCCTGAGGAATTTACGGGCCATTCTTGAAGCATGCAAGATCCTGAGGGGAGTTGATTGGATTAATACCGCCTCCTGTTGGGGAGACCAGAAGTAGGAGATCCAGTTTAAGAACAGGAGATCTCCATTTAAAAATGGAGATGAGGAGATTTTTTTTTCTCTTAGTGGAACTCTCTTCACGAGAAAGCAGCGAAAGTTGGGTTATTGCACTAATTCAAGGCTGAGTCAGTTTTTTGATTGTCGAGGGAGTTGTGGGTTGTGGGGAAGGGGGCATGCAGGAAAGCGGAGCTGAGATTGCAATCAGGTCAGCCATGATCTTATCGAATGGCGGTGTAAGTTTGAAGGTTCAAATGGCCTACCTCTGCTTCTAAGTCCTACATTCCTATAAGTGGTATATGGGAGACACCGAGATAAATTATTCCATTGAGGCAAGTCTCTTAAATATGCGTTTAACTTGGTTTCACTGTTGATCCTTATTTCCATTCCTAAGATCTAAGAGTGCCTGAAGACTAGTTTAGTAACAGTGTGGTAATCATTGCACCGAGTGATCTCATTTGCTTTCCACATTCTTATGGTTTGCTCTTCTCGTGCCTGCAACCAAAGCCTGTGCATTTTGTGTGGTTAACCCAGCTATCTCTTTTATGTCTTAATGACTTACTTTTGTTCATGTGCAGCATCAGTGAAGTTCAGTCACAAATATATCAACGTCTGATGCATTACTGCTTGAATAGTGTAGGGACTTAGGGTAGTAACTTGCTAGATCAGGAGTAGTTGTTAACAGAAGGAGTACACCAAACATGTATATTCATATGGATTCAAATAAGGTGACACAAACTGTAATTCTTAGAAATTCACCACCAAAGAAAAACATGTCTTTGTTTTTGTAAGCCATCTTTCTGTTCGCCAACTAACAGGGGAAGCTGACTCATGAAGAACTTGCTATTGCGGTGGAGATGTTGTCAGCAGTGGCTGCACTGAATGAAGCATTGACGATTAATGATGTTCAGGCCGTTTTACAACACCTCACCAGCTCTTCCATTGGAGTTAGCAACCTGCATGAAGCAAACACGCAGCGGTATGTTGTTCTAACTGACTGCAATTTGCAAACCCACTTAAGAAATTTTTCAAGACGAAAATAAAGAGCATGCGTTTAATGATTGAAACTGAATAGTTATGAACATATTCGATAATACTTGAAACAAATGTCAGATTGGAAAAATTGCAAGAATCAATGTTAAATGTTATATTGTATAACCTGCTAGCCAGCAAAGGAATTACTGAACTGAATCCTCATTTTTTGCTAGCTAGCAGGTTAAGCATCTTGCTGCTGGAACTAGTATTTAAATGTCAACACACCTAGAGCATGATTTTAATGAATGAGTAATAAATAATGTATGGTTCAATGAAGAGGCAGGTTGGACCTTGAGTGTATTTTAGTTTGAAAGCGTTTTTTCAAAGCAGCAGCTTTTTATCTACGGAGAATCAATGATGAACTTTACAGTACAGAAGGATGTCCAGACAAGCCTCCGTTGACTCTTTGCCAGTGCAATCCAAAACCACCTCATTGTCAAATGTTTTCCTTGGCATCTAATATTATCGACCTCAAACAAAAAAAAACAGTACCTACCTCCGTTCTTCCCTGTTGCAAAATTATCCATGTTCTTCGTGTAAAGAAATTTCCCTGAACCTATCTCCTCGCTTTCTGGCAATTTTAAATTTGTTACCTGTCATAACTAGCCTGCTATCCGGAGAAAATAGCATTGTTCTATTATATGTAGTGAGGCCCATCACATTTTAAAAACAGCAATAATATATTTCCTGCAGCGCACTCTATTTGAGTGAAAAGAAGCAGTATTTCCAATCACCCCTCCTAGTTCTAGTTTTTTTTACCATACTCCACTGTTTCCTGTGAGTTTAGTCTGCCTGCTTTCCATAATGGAATTCGCAAAACTGCCTTGAATTAATTGACAATATCTCTTTGCTCCTATTTAGAAAATCCAGGATGATGTTCTGCATTTTTTTATGACTTTATCCAGTTCTATTTGCACTTTCAAGAAATGTTTAACTGTGTCTGTTTATCTCACATTCACTATTTGCATTGACTGTAAAGGCAGTGTTGTAGTGGTATTGTCACCGGACTAGTAATGCAGAGACCCAGGGTAATGCTCTGGGGACCTGGATTTGAATCCCACGATGTGCAGATGCCGGCGTTGGACTGGGGTAAACACAGTAAGAAGTCTCACAACACCAGGTTAAAGTCCAACAGGTTTATTTGGTAGCAAAAGCCACTAGCTTTCGGAACAGGCTGCCCCTTCATCAGGTGGGTGGGAGTTCTGATTACAAACGGGGCACAAAGACATAAACTCAATTTACATGAATAATGATTGGAATGTGAGTCTTTACAGCTAATCAAGTCTTAAAGGTACAGACAATGTGAGTGGAGGGAGCATTAAGCACAGGTTAAAGAGATGTGTACTGTCTCCAGACAGGACAGCTAGTGAAATTTTGCACATCCAGGCAGGTTGTCGCTGAGCAGAGACTGATAGCCAGGTTCCGCACACATGAGGACGGCCGCAACCGGGATATTGGGTTCATGTCACATTATCTGTAACCCCCACAAACCTGCCTGGATATGCAAAATCTCACTAGCTGTCCTGCCTGGAGACAATACACATCTCTTTAACCTGTGCTTAATGCTCCCTCCACTCACATTGTCTGTACCTTTAAGACTTGATTAGCTGTAAAGACTCACATTTCAATCATTATTCATGTAAATTGAGTTTGTGTCTTTGTGCCCTGTTTGTAATCAGAACTCCCACCCACCTGACGAAGGGACAGCCTGTTCCGAAAGCTAGTGGCTTTTGCTACCAAATAAACCTGTTGGACTTTAACCTGGTGTTGTGAGACTTCTTACTTTGAATCCCACCACAGCTAATGGTGAAATTTAAATTCAATAAAAATGTGGCATTAAAAATCTAATGGTGACCATGAAAACCATTGTCAATTGTCGTAAAATCCTATCTAGTTCATTAATGTCCTTTCGGGAAGGAAATCCGCCATCCTGGCAGACGTGTAGCAATATGGCTAACGCTCAGTGCAATCTGAAATGGCCTGGCAAGTCATGCAGTTCAAGGGATGGGCAGTAGCTGCTAGACCAGCCAGTGACGCCCACATCCCATGAATGAATAAAAAAGATACGTTCATTCCTCATTTTCCTTTCATCAGTGTAATACTGCATCTGCCAATTTTGCTAACCTATTTACTTCTGAATTTTTTTTTGTATTGCCATCAGGCTGTTCCTGCGTGTGTGTGTATCTATACATTATAGTAATGTATGGCAGAGCTATCTTTAAACAAATTCTCAGCCAACTTTAGCCATTACAACTTTCTGCTTTGCCCATTTCCATGTAACCGAACTATATTTGACCTTGTTGTATGAGGAGGAGACGACCTGAGCATGCCATGTGACAGCAGGGTGGAGTTTTCAAAGAGAAAGGGTCATCGCCTGTGTAAATTTCAACTTGTTCTCCAACAGATTCAAATCTGCACATAATTAAACTATATTCTGTGCACTGAAGTAAATTATTTTTCTTGGCAGTACTTGCAAAGGAACAGTCTTGCTAACTGGTGAGATTAATAGAGCATACAATCACCTTAGAGGTAGCATAATCATACACTATTCCTACCATAGCGGATGTTGCTATGAATTATTCTGAAATCAATACATGATCAACTAAAAGTTGGCCATGCTCACAACTTATTCTGGGTTATTTTGTAGTTGCATTTGGCATTGTTTTTCATATTCTGCGTCTGTGATTTCTGTGCACCTTTGTAAGCTAGAATGTTTAACCTTCTCTGGTTAGATACTGTGGATTTGAAACTTTTGTTGCTGATATATTAATTGGGTAGCTCAATTATATGTAACCAATTACTCTTCTAATTTATGCTTTCTAATGTTACCGTTTGTTCTTGTGGATTCCAAACACTGATCAGATTAAATTTCAAGTCACCCTTTCCCACATCCCCAAATAAGATTTGTAAGTCAGTGACTGGAAATCTTTGTGGGCGGCACGATAGCACAGTGGTTAGCACTGCTGCTTCATCGCTCCAGGGACCTGGGTTCGTTTCCCAGCTTGGGTCACTGTCTGTGTGGAGTTTGCACATTCTCCTAGTGTCTGCGTGGGTTTCCTCCGGGTGCTCCGGTTTCCTCCCACAGTCCAAAGATGTGCGGGTTAGGTTGATTAGCCATGCTAAAAATTGCCCCTTAGAGTCCTGAGATGCGTAGGTTAGAGGGATTAGTGGGTAAATATGTAGGGATATGGGGGTAGGGCCTGGGTGGGATTGTGGTCGGTGCAGACTCGATGGGCCAAATGGCCTCTTTCTGCACTGTAGGGTTTCTATGATTCTATGACTGTAAAATACTATTGCAGTATAATCTGATGGGCATGAACCCAAAATATGATGTTATCTCACATCTCCCAGTAGCTTCCTTCATTAAAAAGCTGACTGGTTTCCTCTTGAATTTTCCGACACCAGCTGTTTCCACTATTAGTCAGAATTTCTTCACCCTACATGCAATTATCATTTTTTTTTTTTAACTTTGCGCCCTAGCACAATAAATGGGCTAACTGTAGCTAATGGTAAAAATAAGCTCCTTCAATTTATGTAGTGTCTTTAATTTCCAGTAATGCTTTATTGTTGGGGATTGGGTGGGAGCTGAGCTGGGTTGGTTTTGGCAGGGTGGGTGTATTGGGGAAAGAATAAAGAGACCAATTAAGGAGTTCGCGCAAACAGATGAGTATTAGTAGGGATTTCTAGAAAATGGGACCATGGTAAATAAAGGGTATTTTTTCCACTTATCCTTTCGTAAGTTGTGGACATAGCTGGCAATATGAATATTTGTTGTCCAACCCTAATTGCGCTTGGACTATGGGGTTTGCTCGGCCATTTCAGAGCGCAGTTAAGAGTCAACCATGTTGCTGTGGGTCTCGAGTTACATGGAGGTCAGACTAGGTAAAGGTGGCAGATTTCCTTCCCTAAAGGAACATTAGTGAACCAGGTGAATTTTTACAACAGCATAGTTGACATGGTCACTGTTACTGACTCAATCTTTATGTTCCAAACTTATTAATTCAATTGGTGGGCTGTGAGCCCATGTCCCCAGAGCATGTCAGGGCCTCTGCGTTGTTAGTGTAGTGATATTACCACTACACCACCATCTCCCCCATCTCTCCACCACCAATGGTAAGGTGTGTGGGGTGGGGAGAGTCTAAGATACCAGAATTGGGTAATAGATTGATATAAGGCTGGGGAAAATTTCCATGATTACTGTGGGAAAGGTCTTGTACAATTTTGAAGATAAAACAAGCACACTAAATTCCATGTGTTGGAGCACTTGTCAATGTAGGTCAGTAAGGATTAGAGTGGATGCAAGCAGTAGAATTTTGGTCAGTTGATAATGAAGCATGATGGATGGATTCTTTTTATTCTTTGATGGGTGTGGGTGTCCCTCGCAAGGCATTACCCACACTAATTATCCTTGAATTGAGTAGCTAGCTGGGCCATTTCAGAGGGCAGTTAAGAGTCCACCTCATTGTTGTAGATCTGGAGTTGCACGTAGGTCAGACAAGGTAAGAACGGAGGATTTCCTTCCCTAAAGTACATTGGTGATCCAAGTAGGTTTTTACGACAATTGATAGTTTCATTGTCACCGTTACTGAAACTAGCTTTCAATTCCAAATTTCATTAATTGAGTTCAAGTTCCATCAGCTGCTGTGGTGGAATTTGAACCCCTACCCGTAGAGCTTAGTCTGGGACTCGGGATTACTACTCCAGGGGCATCTCCCCCAAAAGGAGGATAACAGAAAAATTGACCCACAGGTGACTGAAGGAAGAAAAGGGTTTCAGCAGCGGAGGGACTGAAGAAGAGGTACTAAGTTTTACATAATTTGACTCAGCCACAGAGTGTATCTGAGGAGGAGGGTGGCATCTATGTCAAAAGCATAGAATGCATTGGAGGCTTAAAGTGATGCTTTTGCCATTCCTGATTTAAATTATAGGAAGTTATTTATGCACGGCTTGATTTGGACAGACACTGACAGCACAGAGATAGGAAAAGAATCAAGAGAAGTGGCTGATGGGTAGATCTGAATGTCTTTGTCCATGTGTCCATGTCTCCAGCTGATGTTGGTAAAGGACAGCATGTAAGTGAGGAAGAGAAGGGACTATGGATAAGAGCATTGGGGGAGCCTGTGGAAGTGTCAGCGCGGACACGGAAAGGAGAAATGTTGCTGGAGATATGCTGAATGTAAGAGGATAGATAGGAGCAAAGCCACGAGGAAAGGTGGTGATAGAAGAATGTCATGGTCAACTGCACCAAATACTTCAGAGATATCTAGGTGAAAAAATAGGAATCATGCATGTTGCCTTGAGAAAGAGATCTGATACATTATGACCGGTGCTCAATGTTACCCTGTAGTAGCAATTAATAAAGAAATACCTAATGTTGGATATTGCAGCTAAAATAGTGAAGAATAATTTAGAGGAAGTGATACTTTAAGTATATTCAATCCACAATGATTTTTTGTCCAGTTGTGGTCACGGGTATAAGGAAGCATTCAAACCGAAAGATCGCGATAGTGATCTATGGTGTCTGAGAATCGAGTTCATAGAATCCCTGCAGTGCAGAAGGAGGCCATTTGGCCCATCGAGTCTGCGCCGACTCTCTAAAAAAGCATCCCAGCCCCTGCCGCCCGCTCTATCCCTGTAACCCCGCGCATTTAACATTACCAATCCACCTAGCCTGCACATCTTTGGACTGAGAAAGGAAATCTGAGCAACTGGAGGAAACCCACACAGACACAGGAAACACTTGCAAACTCCACACAAACAGTCACCTAAGACTGGAATTGAACCTGTATTCCTGGTGCTGTGAGGCAGCAGTGCGAACCACTTAAGACGTGTTACGTTATTAGATTATAATAGGTTTTTTTTAGATTTGTGTTGCTCACTTCCATAAACAAGCTTATGCTTTCCATAAACTAGAATACATGTTTACTTGTCCAATATTTGTGTAAATGTGGTAAGCAGCCAGGGTCGATTAGAGAAACCGTGGGCCTGATTTTACCATTTTCATTCTAAGTGCTGAATCTGGGCGTAATGCAGATCCAACTTGGAAATCTGCTTTCAGGCGCCCCCATACACACTCTGCCTGAAAAAAAAATCGCGAGTCCCATTCCACTTTGGTGGCAAAAACAGGAAGGAAGATTATTATCCGAATGGTGGCAGATTAGGAAAAGGGGAAGCGCAACATGACCTGGGTGTCATGGTGGAACAGTTGCTGAAGGTTGGAATGCAGGTACAGCAGGCAGTGAGGAAAGCTAATGGCTGGCCTTCATAGCAAGAGGATTTTAATAAAGGAGTAAGGATGTCTTGCTGCAGTTATAGAGGACCTTGTTGAGGCCACACCTTGAGTATTGTGTGAAATTTTGGTCTCCTGGTCTGAGGAAGGACATTCTTGCTATTGAGGGTGTCCAGTGAAGGTTTCCACAGACTGATTCCTGGAATGGCAGGACTGACATATGAAGAGAGACTGGATTGACTGGGCTTGTACTCACTGGAATTTAGAAGAATGAGAGGGGATCTCATAGAAACACACACAATCCTGATGGGACTAGACAGGCTAGATGTGGGGAGAATGTTCCTGATTTGGGGAAGGGCAGAACTAGGGACCACAGTCTAAGAATAAGGGGTAAGCCATTCAGGACTGAGATGAGGAAGAACTTCTTCACTCAGAATTATGAACCTGTGGAATTCCCTACCACAGAAAGCTGTTGGGGCCAGTTTGTTAGATATGATCACGAGGGAGCAGGAAGTGGCCCTTGTGGCTAAAGGGATAAGGGGTATGGAGAAAAAGCGGGAATGGGATACTGAAAGTGCATGATCGGCCATGATCATATTGAATCGTGGTGCAGGCTCGAAGGGCCGAATAGCCTACTCCACCTATTTTCTATGTTTCTATGACCCGCAATCTAGTTCTCTGCCCCACCCTGGCAGTGCCCAGGCATGGCCGCCTTCTATCCCCACCTCTCCCCAGAAATGTACTTGCCTATGCCTCCCAACAGGTTTTGTTCACCACTTCTCCGTTTGTAAAAATCTGTGACATGGGGGATGTGACAACAGTGTGTGTGGGACAGGGGGGTTGCGGGTGGGGGTTTAGGCAATCGAGCAGGGAAATCCTGCCGGCATAAAAGCCATTTTGGGTCTCCTGCTCGTTTCTCCACCCCCTCCACCATATTGGCCCACCTAAAACAGGGGTGGAAAATCCTCCCTCCCTCGCAACTTGTCCTTGTACTCTGGCTGATCTGATTGTAACCTCAAATCTGCATCTCGTCTGTCCCTGATAACTTAACTTATCACCCCCTTGCTTACCACGAATCTATCCATCTCTGCCCTAAAAACGTTCAAAGTCTTTGCTTCCACCATCTCTTCAGGAAGAGAGAACCAAAGACCCACGACTCTTAGTGAAAAAAAAACATCTCATATCCGTTTTAAATGGACGATCACTTATTTTTAAACAGTGAGCTTTAGTTCTAGATTCTCCCAGAAGAGGAAACATCTTTTCCAAATTCACACTGTCGAGACCACTCAGGATCTTGGTATGTTGCAATCAAATTGCCTCTTACTCTTTGAAACTCCAGCGGATACAAGTCTAGGCTGTCCAACCTTTCTTCTTAAGACAACCCACCCATTCCAGGTATTCATCTGGTAAACCTTCTCTGAACTGCTTCCAATGCATTTATGCCCTTTCTTAAATAAGGTGACCAATACTCTACACACTACCCCAAATGTGGTCTCACAAGTGCCCTGTATACTGAAGCATAACCCCTCTATTTTTGCATTCAACTCCCCTCACAATAAGGGGAATTGCCAAAATGGACCATTTCACATTTTTCTCTCGTACTCCATTTGCCATATCTTTGCCCCCTCACTTAACTTATCTGTATACTTTTGTAGCTTTTATATGTCCTCTTCAGAACTTACTTTCCTACCAATTTTTGCCAAATTTGCTATTGACACAACCATCCCTTCAATCCTTCATCGAAGTCATTTATATAAATTGTAAACAGTTGAGGTCCAGGCACTGATCTCTGTGGCACACCATTCATTCCAACTTGCCAACCAGAAAAAAAGATCAATTTATGCCTACTAGGTAGGTAACAACTGCTAGGTAACAACTTTCTATCCATGCCAATATGTTACCTCTACTCCTCTCCCAATAGCATAAGTTTTCTCTTGAATATTTTTACTGCTGGGAAATCAACACAACTCCTTCACACTGTGGTGAATGTAGAGCTCTGTGTAAGTTCCTTATTTTCCTATTAATATTTGAAGTCCTTGTGGCTGTCAAGGGGGAAATTATTTAAAACTATGAGCTAATAACTGCGTGACTTATTTCATATGCAGAACAGTACGATGCTGTTAGTTCCTTTTAAGCATTCTTCCTGCTGGCTATTTATATTATTCTGGATGAATCTTGTGCCTAAGCTTGAAATATGTTGTACTGCCATTTAACACAATGGCTGGAATTCTCCAGCCGTTTGCTCTCCCCACCACCGCTGCAAGTGAGGAAGGAGCATTTGGCACTCAGCCAAATCTTCATTCACTGCAATCGGACCAGAGAATCCCGTCGGAGTGAACGGCTGGAAAATTCCGGCCAATGACTCTAAAACACTGTTTCTTCCATATTATACGCTGCTATTTATTCTCTGAGCTTGTGTGTTGTTTCAGAATGGGTGAAAGCCAACATCAAACATATTATTCAAAAACCTTCAAAGATGCACTGAAACAAAGGCAATCTTTCATAACTGCATCAGATGAGGGCACATTGACAGGACTTCCCCACACCAATCCCCACATTTGCTCTTCACTAATTAAACTTGCGCATCTCGTCTTATTGTCATGTGTTAATTTGAAGCGATAGTCCAGATTTACTTTACAGTTTATCTTATAATACATGTGATTGATTTTTAAAAAGCCACGGAGCGATTTTGATTTCCCAGCAGTAAGCAGGCGGGAGACGGATGTAATTAAAATTTGGTCAACTGGAGGAGACAACAGAGGCCTGGTTCCTGTTTAATCTAGTTAACATGGATAGTCTGCCAACTAGGCCTAGAGTACTCAGAGACAGGGACATGGCGAGCAAGCCACATACTTGTGGCTACAAAAGTAAACGAGAGGTTAGGAATCCTGCTGCAAGTAACCTGACTTCTAACACTCGAGAAGCATGTCACCATCCAGGAAATAGCTGTCCACCTAATTGGCACCCCATCCACAAACATTCACTCCCTCCACCACTGATGCAGTGTGTGCCATCTACAAGATGTACTGTAGGAACTCACCAAAGCTCCTTAGGCAGCACATTCCAAACCCAAAACCATTACTATCTAGAAAGGCAATGGTGGCAGACACATAGGAACACTACCATCTTGAAGCTCACCTCTCCAAGCCACTCACTATCCTGGCTGGGAAATGTATCGCTGTTTATTCACTCTTGCTCTGTCAAAATGCTGAAATTTCCTCCCTAACAGCTCTGTGGGTGTATCTACACCACATGGACTGTAGCAATTAAAGAAGCAGCTCACCATCATCTTCTGAATGGCAACTCAGAATGGACAATGAATGCTGGCCTGGCCAGCATCCCACGAATTATTTTTTTAAAAGCTGTAAACCCAGTCTTGCATCCTGTGTATGTGCACTCATCTGATGTGGTTGGTAAATGCATGAATGTTTTTGTTATATATTTAAGTAGTTGCATGATTGCTTTAAGACCAGGTCACATGGTTTGTTGGTGATGTCATTAGGGTGTTTCAGAGGCTCCTGCTTTTAGTTTCACTTTGTACTCTACAGGCAACATCTCTTTCAATAAATTCATTGTGTGTTACTTTGAACCTACGTGTACAAACCACATACTTTGCTTTTTGTTTGAAACCCACAACCGCTACCTAACACAATTAGGAGATTGAAGTTTTCACACGTGTTTATTTATTTTCTGTCCTGGCTGAGACTTGAAAGATGTATAAAATGAGTTCCCAAGCGCTGGTGCTATCGGGCTTTTCAGATTCTGTGTTCTTTTTCTCTCAGGTATGCGGACATGCTGGTACTAATGAAGGCGGAAACTGCAGACCAAGGACTGCAGTACTTAAGTTGGAATGACATTCAGCACTGTATTGAAGAAGTCAATTTGCAGGTTCAGGAAGAAAGTGAAAGTGAGTTCTGTGTTCTAAAACTGACTTATTTTTGCATAAATGTAGCAAACTACCAATTTTCTCCATGAGCTGAATTGAATTAATTCAAGTGTCTCCACAATGCAGTGGAACTGATTGCATGGGCTAGCTCGCAATTACTGTGAACCTGGCTGTCCAGAAGGTGACGGAGCAGTAGTGTGTGCAGTAATCACTGTGCCTTTAGCGCACCAATTCATTTGTGTGCTGTATGCGTCATAGTTTAAGCAGGAAGAGGTCCACATTATGCAGATGCCATAAAATCTCACCAAATCAAATTGTAATACAAATGATATCTTTAATTTAAAAATATTTTAATTTTAAAATTATATTTTAATTTCAAAATTATATTTTAATTTTAAAATATTTTTAATTTTAAAATTGTATTATTAATGTTAATCATTTCAGTTTAATCTGCAGTAAGTTTCAAACATACTACCAGCCTTTGAAATGCTTTAAGAGCACACAAGTTCTGTTTTGAAATAAATCTCGATGATTACACAAGTTAATTTGATTCCAGCATCCAGTTATTTCCAATCTATTCTTTTTCCATGAAGATCTCCGGGACAATTTCGAAGTCTAAGCCTGTCTTTGAATGTAAATTTACGCAATCATTTGAAATACTACTTAAATCCTTAAATAAAATTGCAATTATTTCCTTAACTTTTCAACTGAAAAGCCATCACCCTGACTGTAGTATGTTTTTTCATATTCCATGAAGTTGCACATAACTGAACTCTTCACTGAAAGATTAGTTATTGCATCCTCACGACAAGGTCATCAATTAATAATCTGTACGCTGATTTCCATATATACCAGCCCATCTGTATGTTCGTGAATGGTTTCTGCTCATCATCATGTGACTAAACAATTTGTAAGTCTAAAAGCTACATTGGACGGCGGTTTTCAAATAGTAAATTTACAGCACTAAGAATATTTTGCGCAGTGCCCTTTTATTGCCAGCGTTCCCTGCATTATGGATTTTTTTCATTCCATTATCAGAATGTTATTGAGGATTACTTACTTTTAAGGTTACTAATTTTCTACCCTTTGACTTCTGGGAGTATGGTTGTGTGGCTGTTCCTGCTGTACTCACCACCCCCTTAACTGTTCCCATTTTTTGTGAATCTGAATAAACTTGTTGGCGGTCTGTTTGACAATGACGTGCGAATTACTGCTGAACACCACCCTTTGCACACAATTCATGGCCATTTTTTTAGTTCGTGTTGCTAATAGTAATTGGAAATAAAAACACTAGCTCCCTCACTTCTGTCCAACTGGGGACATCAAGGTTATATTGCAGTGTTATTTTTGCCACACTGACTGAGATTGGTTAACTGGGAGTTGACTCTTATGGGTTAGCATGCTGATTTCACGAACTTGGAGAGTTATAATTCTAGTTTTATTTGTGTAAATTCTAATTGCGTTTGGGGGTTAAGGTTTTTCAAGGAATTAACAAGACTATACCCATGACAGTTAAGTTAATTATCTGTAGGTAAGTAAAACTAGTGGAGTTTGAATTGTAAATCTTTTTAGCAAAGAGACATACCACAACACTATATTGCCATTTATCATTGTTGCCATCAGTTTATTTGTTGTTAGTTGATATTTGTCTTTGCGTTCCTGCTACAGAGGTCATCGCAGCTGATCTTATAAATGATGTAATAGATGAGGAAAATCCCAGTAAAACACTGGAAGCATTATTGATGCCAACTGCTAAACTACAGGGAGTGAAGCCCACAATAGCCCGCCACTATCAAGATGTTCTATGGAACACTAAGCAGCAGAAGTGCAAGGTGAGCTTCATAAAATGTCTGCTTATTTTGTTAATATTTAGGCTTACATTAACACTGCAATGAAGTTACTGTGAAAATCTCCTAGTCAACATACTCCAACACCTGTTTGGGTACACGGAGGAAGAATTTAGCATGGCCAAAGCACCTAACCAGCACATCTTTTGGACTGTGGGAGGAAACCGGACCACCCGGAGCAAATACACGCAGACATAGGGAGAACACGCAGACTCCCCACAAACAGTCACCCAAGCCAGGAATGGAACCCTTGTCCCTGGTGCTGTGAGACAGCAGTGCTAACCACAGTGCCACTGTTTATTGTCACATGTATTAGTATATAGCGAAAAGTATTGTTTCTTGTGTGCTATGCAGACAATGCATATCACACATAAAGAAAGGGAGTGTGCAGAATATAGTGTTATAGTCATAGCTAGGGTGTAGAGAAAGATCAATTTAATGTGAGGTAGGTCCATTCAAAAGTCTGGTGGCAGTTGGTACATGTCCTCAGACTTTTGTATCTTTTTCCTGACGAACGAAGGTAGAAGAGAGAATGTCCGGGGTGCGCGGGGTCTTTAATTTTGCTGGCTGCATTTCCGAGGCAGCGGGAAGTGTAGACGATGTCAATGGGTGGGAGACTGGTTTGAGTGATGGACTGGGCTTCATTCGCGACCCTTTATATTGTAATTGCAAAAGTAATAGAAATGCTACTTTGGAGGTCAATTGTGGGCATATTTAGTTCAAACTTTATGAAACAATAATGAATGTTACCTGCCCAAAGAAAATGTTTTGATTTCCGGTCTGAATTTTCCAGTCGTCCCAAGGATCCATTTTGGAATTGTTTGGCGCAGTGCTACACTATTATAAAGGTGATGAACTATCTGAATGTTCATATCTCTATTGGGACAAGCCTAGATTGTTTTCAACATGTTTTCAACTTGGACGGGTTCATGGATGAGAGGGGTGTGGAGGGATATGGTCCAAGTGCAGGTCAGTGGGACTAGGCATAAAATCGTTCGGCATAGACAAGAAGGGCCAAAAGGCCTGTTTCTGAGCTGTAATTTTCTATGGTTTCTATGTCTGTTTTGTGAAGCACAATCTACAAAGTGGAAACTCTTGCAAACCAGTTGAATTCTGAAGCTAATTTATATGGAAAGTTTTTTTAAAAAAATGTCAGCATTTATCACTTTCAACGTGATATTTGCTTGCATGGACTAACTTGACAGAATGGTTGCCAACTATTGCAAACATATGCTTGAGCAAATGAAGGGGATGTTTCCTCCGAAATTCAAGCCCTTGTTCCATATGTATAAATACCTTGGCCCAGAATTTAGAATTAAGAATGACGAAGCTGTCTGTGCTCGTCCCTTTCCCTAGGCAACATTGACAAGTATCTGCCTTGCATCGTTAAACCTGGAAATCAGAACTAATCATAGAATCCCTACAGTGCAGAAGGAGGCTGTTTGGCCCATCGAGTCTGTACCGACCACAATCCCACTCAGGCCCTATTTCCGTAACCCCTCATATTTACCTTGCTAATTCCCCCTCACGCTAGGGTTAATTTAGCATGGCCAATCAACCTAACCCACACATCTTTGGACTTGATGTCAGAGATGCACTGCTCCTGCAATGTTGTGGTCTTCACAAATGAACTCAACATAGAAATCATTGTTAAGGTGTGTACTTAAACAAATTGCCCACTATCCTCACCATAAGACCAATGGAAAAACTTGAGCCTTGTTCTTAAGAAGTAACTGGGTTTTTATTGGTGCAACATGTCATAATTATTGCTGAACAACCCCTCTGGCCCTGAAGAAATAAGTTTACAACTCTGGAGCAACATTCCCTCTGAACAAAGTTAAAAGGTTGCAGATCTTTTTAAAACCTAAAATCTGTGTTTTTAAAAAAAGAAATGTTTTCCAATTTAAATTTCTCAGCGTGTGGCCCCAATCTTTATTTCATTTCCTGCAAAATGGTTTTAAATGCATATTCCTAGTTTTTCTGTCTGTGAGGATTCTTCACGATGGTTGGTTGCTTAGCTTTCCTGCATCATCCTCCTGGATGCCAGAGCTCACCTCTAGAAGATACCAAATTCAAATTGATGTTGGAAAAGAGCCTGCACTGTACAGATGAACGGAAAGTGCTACATCTTTGCTGCTGTCTACAAAATTATTCTACACTGTTGTTCTCCAAGTCCTCTGTTAGACTTCTTAAAAACAATCGATACGAAAGTATTACCAAACTCATCGGGTTGAGACGAATGTGTCATAAAATATTGTAATTTCTTAGCACTGAGGATTTGTTGGATTTTGCACTGTGGAAAAGTAGTGTTATTAATTTAATTACCAGTAGAGGTCATAATACACCCAGTGAAACTTTCCAACATGCATTGTAATCTCTTGTTACATAAGGATTAACACTTATGATGCCATCATTACTGTTTCCTCCCTCCTGCTCATCAATCCCACATTACACCAGTTTAAATCTGAAGAAAGCTGATGAGATGTGACAGCTGGGTGGAGTTGATTGCATTGTTGCCTTTGAGCCAGCGTTATAGTTCTGAGCCCCATTCTCACCACCTCACCTGGACTTTTAACACATTCTGGGCTGAAACTGTGGTACCACCTGTAGTGAGTGAAACACCTAACCCATGAGTTGCACCACCCTGTGTGGCGTGGTTGAGACCTGAGTGGAGAACTCAACAGCCTGCAATTGCTTTTGGAACTCATTTGCATGGGGCACCTATGTTTCTGGGTGACCTTGAAGAGGTGGAATTAGATTTGGGAGATGTGCGGGCAGGCAGGCCCTGATGGTTGGAAGGGGGTTGGAGGTGCAAAAGACTGGCAGCCATTGCTCTCCCCCCTGCCAGCCCACTGGAATGCATCACGTTTCACTGGATGGTCTCCCCATCGGTGAGCCTGCCCACTTGAGTGGCTCAATTGGGCTCCTGGTGAGTGGCTGATCTGTTAATTTTCCCACCGCTGGCAAAATGGCATGGCAGTGGGAAGATCTTGGACCTACCGCTATAGCCTTCCTGTACTTTTCTTACCAGCCTCCCTCCTCCCACCTGTCACCAAAGGACTGGCAAAATTCAGCCTTGAGAGTTTGTACTGTATAATAATTCTGACCTTTTGTGTAGCTTGGTTATGAATTCTACATTTTTAAAAATCCAGAGCACTTCAAGGATCATATGCTGTTGATTTAAAACTTAATAATTCTGAGCCTCAATACCACCTCCAGTGTGTCAGCACAGCCTTTGGTCACTTATGGGAGAGAGTGAGGGTCAGGACCTCCGATGCGGCACCAATCTTATGGCCTACAGAGTAGTCATGACATCCACCCTCCTATATGGCTCAGAGATGTGGACTGGCAAGAAACCCAACACCATCCAGGACAAAGCAGTCCGCTTGATTGCTACCCCTCCCACAAACATTCATTCCTTCCACCACCAACTAACTGTGGCAGCCGTATGTGCCATCTACAAGATGCACTACAGGAACTCCCTAAGATTCCTTAAGCAGCACCTCCCAAACCCACGACCCCTACCATCTAGAAGGGCAAGAGTAGCAGATACCAGCTAGTGCCACCAAATGAAGGTACTTCAAGCCACTCACCATCCTGACTTGGAAGTATATTTCCATTCCATCACTGTCGCTGAATCAAAATCGTGGAATTCCCTCCGTTACAACGCTGTGGGTGTACCTATACCTCGGACTGCAGCGGTTCAAGAAGGCAGCTCACCACCACCTTCTCAAGGGCAACTAGGGTTGGGCAATAAATGTTGGCTAGCCAGCGACATCCACATGCTGTAAATGAATTTTTTTAAATGTACAACAGGCACCTCAAAACCCTTGAGAAATACGACCAGCACTGCCTCCACAAGATCCTGCAAATCCATTGGCTTGATAGGTGCACCAACATCAGCATTCTCGCTCAAGCCAACATCCCCAGCATCGAAGTAGCATGCCTAAAGCAATTCCTCCACTCGGAGCTTTGACATGGCAAACGAGCCCCTGCAAGCCAGAGGAAACATTCAAGGTCACCCTCAAAACTTCCTTAGAAAGTGCAACATCCCCACAGACACCTGTGAATCCCTGGCCCAAGACTGATCAAAGTGCAGGAAAAGCATCTGGGAACGAGCTGAACACCTTGAGTTTCATCGAGTGCAAGCCGAAGCCAAGCGTCGACAGTGAAAGGCGTATGTGGCTACCAGAGCACCCCACCCACCCACTTTCTAATCACCATCTGCCCCACCTGTGACAGAGGCTGTAGGTCATGTATTGGCCTCATCAGTCACCTGAGAACTCACTTTGTTTCCATGTTCAAATGCAGCAAGATCTGGACAATATCCAGGCTTGGGCTGACAAGTGGCAAGTAACATTCACAACACACACATGCCAGGCAATGACCATCACCAATAAGAGACACTCTAACCACCGCCCTTGACATTCAATGGTGTTACCATCACTAAATCCCCCACTGTCAACATCCTTGGGGTTACCATTGACCAGAAATTCAACTGGACTCCCCACATAAACACCGTGGTTAGAGGCTAGGAATGATGGCACAGTGGTTAGCACTGCTGCCTCACAGCACCAGGGACCCGGGTTCAATTCCCGGCTTGGGTCATTGTCTGTGTGGAGTCTGCAAGCTCTCCACTGTCTGTGTGGGTTTCCTCCTGGGTGCTCAAGTTTCATCCCATAGTCCGAAAGACGTGCTGGTTAGGTGCATTGACCATGCTAAATTCTCCCTCAATGTACCCGAACAGGTGCCAAAGTGTGGTGACTAGGGGACTTTCACAGTAACTTCATTGCAGTGTAAATGTAAATCTACTTGTGATACTAATAAATAAACTTTAAACATTGAATACTGTGGCGAGTAACTCGCCTCTTGACTCCCCAAAGCCTGTGCATCATCTACAAGGCACCAGTCAGGAGTGTGATGGAATATTCCCCACTTGCCTGGATGGGTGCAGCTCCTACAACACTGAAGAAGCTTGACACCATCCAGGACAAAGCAGCCTGCTTGATTGGCACCACATCCACTCCCTCCACCACCGACATTCAGTAGTAGCACTGTGTACTATCTACAGGATGCATTGCATCAATTCATGAAAGATCCTGAGACAGCACCTTCCAAACCCATGACTACTTCCATCTAGAAGAACAAGGCCAGCAGATATATGGGAACACCTCCACCTGTAAGTTCACCTCCAAGCTACTCTCCATCCTTCACATTCACTGGGCCAGTATCCTGGAATGCCCTCCCTCACGGCATTGTGGGTCAACCCACAGCACGTGGACTGCAGCGATTCAAGAAGGCAGCTCACCACCACCCCCTCGAGGGCAATCAGGGATAGGCAATAGATGCTGGCCAGCCAACGACGCCCATGTCCCACAAATGAATTAAAAAATGCAAGTCATCCTCAACCCTGAGGGACTGTCTGAGTAATAATTCTGCATTATTAACGCAGCTCCGAAGCAAATACTAAAATGTTTCTCTTGCTGTGAGGCAACATGCACAAGGCACACATACATTTAAAGCACAAAGCAATTTAAAGGGGCTGTGCATTCAACAAGAAAAAATTAGAGGGAACATTGATAGTGGATACAATATTTTTCTCCTTTTTTCCCCCCTCTTGTTCAATGGATCACTTCTGGGTGTGGTTCCCTGGCTCTGATGATTTTATGTGTAATACTGAATTACTGGCTAATAGAATGTGGTGGTTATAATTAAATCTGTTCCTGTCTTCATCCATTGCTCAAATCAAATCAGAATTCTGGCTAGCAACCATAAGACTTACTTTAAACTCACTTTCTACTTACTGAGTATTGTTTGAACAATAGTTTAAAAAAAAAGAAACTATTCTAATTTCTAACATCATTATTTCAGTTTCAAATAAGCAACAGCCCTCTTAGACTCAAATGCCACTTTAAATACAATTAGCAAACCCAGGCATACTTGCTATAATCGGTGTTAACAGCCTTGAAGCTTTCAGAGAGGATTTGATTTTCAGAGCAGTTTGCAGACTTCTGTCTTTGATCAATCCCAGCCAGAAACTGAGCAGAAAGCTATTTCGTTAATGAGTTAAGTATCATATGGCCCTGTAAACTAAAACCCCAGCTTCTATTCCTTTAATCAAAAAATCCAGAGACCTTTTTTTTGTAAACAAGAGTCCATTAACTCTCTCCTAAGTAAACATTATGTGGCTAAAATGAGTAATTATCCTGCTTTCCCAGCATCTGAGCCGTATTCCTTCCAGACATAAGTGTAGTGTCATTACATCTGGTTTAGTCTGAGACAACTAGCAGGCAGATAGGAATGGAGTCAGTCGCTATGGATTGGTATTTGGAGTGGGGGATGGGGGAAACTGAAGACAGTGGCTTCAGTCTTCCCAGTACCTAACTGAAGAAAATTCCTGCAGATCCAATACTGGATCTCAGGTGAACAGTCTGATAATTTACCAACAGAGTCTAGATAGCAGGTGATGAGATAGAGTTGGTTGTCATTCACTCTTCTGTGAAAACTAATGCTGTGCTTTTAGATGTTGCTGTGGGATGGCAAGTCAATAGGAGGGGGCCAAGCATAGATACTTGGGGGATACAATAGGCAACTGTGGAAGTGGGAATAGAAGCTATAGCATGTGATATTTTGGTTATGTTAGCTAGGTAAAAATGGAATTGGGCAAGTGCAGTTCCACCCAGTTAAGTGAGTAGAGAGGCATTGGAGGAGGATGGTGTGGTTAGTTGTGCCAAAGACTGCAGGTGGGTTGAAGGATGGTACCTTCAGAACTTCCTACCTTCCCCTCAGACTATTGTAACTACATGGCATATTTTTACCCTGAATATTCAATACTTTTGAAATAGTGTTGTACCTTGAAAATTATATTACTATGAAGAGAAAATATGATGGCTAGATTCAATGGTAATATCATTGAATTAGCAGAGACCCAGCCTAATGGTCTGGGACATGGGCTCAAATCCCACTACAACAGCTGGTGAAATTTGAATTCAATAAATTAATCTAGAATTGAAAGCTATTCTCTATATTGGTGATCATAAAACCATCACCAATTGTCATAAAAATCCATCCAGTTCACTGATGTCCTATAAAGAATTAAATCTGCCCAGTCTGGTCTACATCTGACTCCAGATCCACTGCAATGTGGTTGACTCTTAACTCTCTAAATTGGCTGATTAAGCCACTCATTTCAAGGGCATATATGGGTGGGCAACAAATGCTAACCTTGACTGTGACACCTGCATCCCATGAAAAAATACCTTTTCAAGATAAAGGCTGAAACAGGCAATGGACACTGTGCTGAAGTTCTGCATTTTGGAAACAATTGCACTTTGTCCTTTGTATCATGAAGGGGAGTGAGCTTCATGTTTCAGTGATTGACTTTTAGCAGTCAATTGGACCACATATCCAAGATGTTTGCTCAAGATAGTTCCAAACATCATTTATATAAAGAGACTCCAGTGCCTTCCTTCATGTTATATTCTTTCGTTCTGAAGAGGCAGTATCACCATACCTGCGAAGATGCTCTTAGGTTTGGAAGCCTAGGAATTGTTTAGGTTTGGAAAAAGATTAGCAAGCAACGAGTGATTAAATAAATATTCATTTGTAATGTAACTCTTAACTCATGGTGAACTTTGATTTTGACTTTCATTTATATTGGCAAGTGTTTAATTCAAATTCCAGGAGACCAGTGTCTATTGTTCTGGCTTTCTCACTTTACACTCCTCCTGTTTCACCAATAGATCTTGGGTGCTGGTACCAGGGGCGTAATTTTCCATCCATTCACGCTGGCGGGATTTTCCGTTCCCACTGCAGTGAATGGAGATTTGGCTGAGCGCCAAATTCTCCATCTTCACTCGCAGGAGAGTGGGACGTGAACGGCCGGAAAATTCTGGCCAGATCTCACTTAAAACTGTGGCTTAATTTCAGGGACTCTCTGCCCTGTGCTTGGAAGTGGAATTTGTGATCTGGAAAGTTGTTGAGCTCGGGAATTCTAACCCGCAATGCACAATAGAGTCCTCTCTGGTAACGAGTGACAACTCAGATAAGGCAGGAGTCAGAAAAATTCTTGCAGCCAAGAGGAACAATAAAGAAAATCTCATGGAGCAAAGCCATCGTGTTGTCGCACACTCCTCCTATATTTTAAACTGCATTGAGGGAAGTCATACGGATAACAAATTTCTATTTTTAATTGCATATGTTGTGTTTCAATCGTTTAAAACATTTCAGATGCTTAATGAACCCAGAACTACTACATGGTATACTTATATTATTCCAATATCTTTAAATGATTCTTATTTTGTTTTATTGTCAGTCATTGCGAAAATTGTAATTTGCGTTAAGCTTATAATTTAGATCTGAGAAGTTGCTATAATGATGTTTCCATGTCTTTGCGTTTGGTTTCCTCAGTTAATGGCTCATATTGTCTCTGCCATCTTTTTCTCTGAATTTTCCCACATTACTAATTTTATGTTTTTAATCTGGTTATATTTGGAGAGTAACATCTGAACTTTACCTGCATTTTTAAACTGAAGGTGTCTCAGGATGACTCAGCAGTGTTGTGGTTGGATGAGATACAGGACGCGATCACTTCAGCAAATGAGGATACTGATGAAGCTCATTGCAGTAAGTAAAGGATGACAGTTGGTTTAGGTTGAGCACAATTTGAAACAAAAATATTCTAAATTTGATTACGATTTACATCAAACAAACTCTGACTATGTAACTAGAGTATTCAATACCGAGTCCAGATGTTGACATCGTTTCTGGAGCATTTCTCATTGGAGGAATTTGCTAGATTCACGGGAAATGGAGTGAGGAGAATATGGGTAGGGAGCACAAATTGACTGGAAATAGTTCCCTTTTCACACAACGAAGTGGCATATCTGACAGGGACGCAAAAGAGCTGGGCATTGACCAAGGAGGACAGTTTAGAAAGGTGCTGGGCTGGAACAATATATTGTAATAATGGAAAATTTGAGAAAGGATTAGCCAAATAAATTGGTTATCTCTGATGTCAGGAAAGTAGTTCTAATGTCTCAAAAGAAACGCATCACAATTGTAATATTACTGTGGGCTTGCACTACTAAGGAAATTGCTTAAAAGATGCATTTTCATGTTGGCAGTGACAAATAATGTTCCCCAAGGATTGATACTGTTGCTGGAATTTTACTGCCTGTCTGCCATGGGAATCGGAGTGGGTGAGGGGCGGAGAATGGGAAGGTCCATTGACCTCGGGCAGGATTTTCCGGTCTCTGGTCGAGTGAGGCCATAAAATCCAGCCCAGTGAGTCAGCTTTTTATGTACGGGTTACTTGGATTTGGGACTAGAGGAAAGTAATCTAAATTTGCAGATGTTAAGAGAGCTTACACTGTGAATAATGGAGGGATGGAGCAGGTAATCAGGAAATTGCCAAGAAGCATAAATATAGTGAGTGGGCAAATGGTGGCACATTCTGTTTAACTGAATATGCCACAAGATTCGTCTACAAGTGCAAGCTAAATGGGGAAGCTTATATGAACAAAGGGGTTTGGGAATCTAAATATATTGTGCATTTAAAGATAGCTGGTGTGCACAACAAACAACCAAAAGATTAATGGAATAATTAAGGAATGCAAAAAACAGGAAGCACTAATACAGTTATAAAGAAAACTAAATTAAACTCCATTTGGAATATTGTGTTCAGTTTTGGACATCCAACAGTATGTATCTGCTTCTCTTGGAAAAAATCCAATGATGTTTCACCAGGTTGATACAAGAGATGAAGTAGTTAAATAATGATGAGAGACTAGATACATTTACATTACAAAAGCAAAATACTTGCAGGTTGGAAACCTGAAGTTTAAAAAAAAGAGAAATTGCTTGAAATACTTAGTGGTTTTTTAAAAAAGGGTGGCATGGACAAGTTGGGCCAAAGGGCCTGTTTCCATGCTGTAAACCTCTATGACTATGACTCTGCTCAGCAGGTCTGGAAGAGAAATAGAGTTATAATTTCAGGTTGCTGGCCTTTAATCAAAACTAAATTTATAGTGCTTGAAATGAGGAGTTTACCAATGATCTGATTTGAGGTAATAATTTATTCAAGTGATTGAAAGTGTGGATTCAGATTATTCCTTTGTGTAGTAGAAAAGTTAAAAGTAAAAGGGACTTGATGCCTGGACTCCAAATTAAGAAAAGAAGCCCTCAGAAGTTGTGAGAATGTGCAACATTGTTCCCCCGAAAGCCCCACATTCTCAAGTCAATTGAAGTATTTAAAACGTTAGAAATTTACTTGCAAAACAAGGTGGCAATTTTCCTAAAGTACAGCTTCTAACGATGTCTGCCCTTTATTGGACCTGTCCTTGCATGTTTCAGCATGACAAGTTGCAGAAAGTGCAAGCCGGGCATCAGGGACCTAAATGAACGGGGAAAACAATTACATATCTCCCTAATCAATCAGATTGAAGAATTGTGAAATTCATAGTGCAAAGGAATAATAATTTAGAGTGGGTGAATTCAATGTCAAATCCGGTAAAGAAAAAGAAATAGCGAGGGAAAGAAAATTGGACTAAGAAACAGGATTTTTTTTAATGCAGCACTTGTGAAATCTGTAAGTTAAAACATAAAGGATTGATTTGTTACATTTGTAATAGTGATTTTTCTGAGATGGAGAGGTTGACAATAATTACTATTCATCCTGTCATTAAGTGATGTTTAGACAGGAAAGCAGAAGACTTACCTTTTAGCGGCGAGTTTAGTTTATACCCAGCAAATACAGCAACTTAATACACCATTTAATCTGTTGTAATAGTGGGACAGACTGAGATGTGCTATTTTCACAAAGTTAGTGGTGGAATGGCAGAACTCGGAATTCAATTTTTGAATACGTGAGTTTAATTGTGCATCTGTCCCTTACCCGGTGTTGCTGTTATCATCTGCACATAAATAATAGCTAGCACCATTAGCCTCACTGTTACGTAGGGAGAAAAATATTGGCCAGTGTTATTGAGCAATATGAAGCAAAGGCAGATTAAGGTGATAGAGTTTCCTAGACTAAGAATAGAAAAGAATGCTCAATGGGCCTAAGGATCTAGTCCTGATCCAGTGAATGAATGAATAATCAATTATGACTGTTACAAACCTATTTATTGACCAGAGCAATGGCACTTGTTGCTGCCATCAAAGAAAACTGCCCAGAAAGATCTAGCGATCTCTGCAGCATATATTTTCCCTTTCCCAATGTTAGTTTGAATCTGCAGCAAGTCAAGCAGATCCCCAAGCATCCAGCAGCAGTAATACCATCAAGCAGGTAAACAGCCAATCGCATTGATGTATGCTCTCGGGCAACAAAACGGGAAGAATGGAATAAGTGATTGGGACATACCAATGAGGTTAAGATAGAAGCTAAAATATCATTTTTTTTTTTAAAATGTGAACTTTATCAACCAAGAAATCTAACATTTCACAAATATAAAATTAGTTTTCCTGGGCCAGTAAGGCCGTCCAGCAGTATTTATGAATTTGGTATGCTGTTTTTAAAAAAACCCAGTTACATTTCATTCAAAAGGCATAACGGAATTTCATAGCAAGATAAATAATGTATAAGGACAAGTTCTTTTCAGTTAAATGATTTATACTTGAAGTCAATCTTCAACCGTGCATTCTATTGGGGCAGTATAGAATCACTGGAAGCCTTTGCATTTCCACATTTAACAGCACAAGTGCAGAATGCTGTGTTGTATCATCATTGCTACTTCAAAACCAGCCCAACGAAAAGAATCAAATGCTACGTCCTTTTATTTTGAGAAGTAAAACATAACTAATGCTTTCCTCTTTCCTTTATTTCTCTTTCAGTGGCTGTTGCAATATCTGATGTTAACTCGGCAATTGAGAAGGGTGACCCACAGCTAACGTTGACTACTCTACAGTCTTCCAACATAACCGTGAGAGGAGTTGTACCAGAATGTGTTGATACATATCAAAACGAACTCTCCGAATTAAAAAAGCAAAGAACTGGAGATGGTATGAAGCACAAGGGATATGTAACAATTTCTCTGTCATTAGATACAACGTCCTTGTGTCGGACCAAGAGGGAAATTAACTCGATGGCACAGAGGCATCGTGACCTGTCTCGGTGATGCAACATTCTTTAGCTCCTGTCACAGCCTTTGTGCTGGGGTGTACGTGCGTGTGCCCAGTTACCCTACCCATTTGGTTTTCATTTGATGCCCATGACTAATAGTTAAGTTAAGACTGGGAATTTCATAAATGATTGACAAGATTCTGTATTCTTCACTGGCGTTCCAAACCATTTACAGCCTAAAAGCCTGTCTTAAACCAAGCCAGTCTCACTGTTGGGACTGTTTACTTATTACCAGTCTGGAAGAAGGATTTAAATGCTGTCACTTATGATTAATACTGTTGCTCCGCAGCACTAGAATTCAAATATAGACCTGCTGACGCAGTCTCATTCTATCTTACTGTTCTCCATTGACAGCACTGAGACCAGTGCAATAGCCATAAATAATTCTGCCTAAAATGAGGAGTCAAAGCAATGTTTCAAGGATAATCTGCGCTACAGCAAACATTCCTAACCTCGCTTATTTATTTCTCATCACAAGCTAAACTATATTTGATTGACACGGCCATGGTGCGTTGGATATCCTGTTGCTTTAAAATTTTCTCTATTTGTGTACATGGACATTATTTCTTCAAGATGATGCACATGAGGCACCTCAATCTCACATGGCACAAATCTGACACCTGTTCATTCAGAACACTTTTCTGCTATAACATATGTTAAGTGTTGTCTAAATGGCAAGAATTGGTGTTCTTGCCTCACTTCTGACAGTCAGCTCTTGTATTCATGTCTTGATCAAGGCTGTTAAGCTTTGGAGCGAAGTGATTACATTTCAAACCTGAACAATGCATGAGTGAGCAGAGGATTAAAGAGCTGAAGTCGCGTGGTGGCACTGTTGCATTTTTGTTGGTGTGCTTGAGCAATCTTCCAAAGAGTTGGGTAGATGCCACCACACTAAAACAACCTGACCAGGGCAGTGGCCAGCTCTAATTCACAGCACTTCAGTCAGGGTTTGTATCAGACCCCAGAATTTTTCTGTAATCAGTGCACCCAGCTACATTTTGAGGTGTGAACTGAATTAATTAGATCCCAAAAGACCATCCGATCAGCACATTTGACTGAATACGCTTGCAACAGACCAGCCTTTCTCTTGCACTCAAGTTGACATTCACCGCGATTGAGAATGAGAATTTCTAGGGGCTTCCATCACCCATTAGTTAGCCAGCTCTCCACTATCATTGTCAACTGGATGAGGTAGGATCACAGAACTTTGTTTTGATAGGTTGGTAGAAGGACCACTTAACTATCTATGGATTACTCCTTTTGGTTTTAGGCAGACAGGTGATAATGTGCATTAGTTTCAGAGCGTGAAATATCATTCCAAGATTGTGAAGCTCCTGTGATGGTTTAGTGTCTTGTTTTGAGAGTGCAGCTGTTTGAGGTACCCTCGAACAGTCAGATTTGTACAACTAGGTATGTTGGTGACAAAGTATATTTAATGTTAGGATGCCAGTGAATTGACCAGCTAAGTGAGAAGATTTTAAAACTCTCATTTTGAAGATACATGGAAATAAAATTCATTCCTAAGGGAAACCAGAAACCTCTCTTTGCTTATCTCTCACATTTTGTTCATTTCTTGAGACCACTGTTGCCATCATTTTTTTTTAAATCCAGTAAAGCAAGAAGAAAAAATATGACTTGCAGCAAGAAAATTAATTTCCTTGAAACCTTCCACATCTGAATGTTTAATTTATAGATTGCTTTCAAACATTGCTTAGATTGGAGTTCAATGAACAAAAGGACTTGTAGCTGTCAGTAACGTGGCAGACAGTGTGCGTTATCTACTCCGTTAGGTTTGAGTTCAGATTCCTACAGGGCTACAGTTCTGAACCTCACCCTTAATAGTAAAGCACAGTTATGAATATTAACATTAAATTGCATATATTTTGTGTTATCGTGTAGGACCAAATGGAAGTGTGTGGGTTATGCATAAGGTAAAAGACAGCTATGAATACTACTACAATTCAGAAACTACTGAGGGCACATGGGACAAACCAGAACATTTTGTACAGAACAACACTCAGCTCAGTAAAGAAGAAATTCAGGTATTGTCAGCAACCTGTGAAAATTGTTACTTTTGTAAGTGTATTGTATCTGCTTTAGTAATTCACCTCGGTATGAATTTTTATGGGTAAAGTCACTGATCTGCATTCCTCATAAAAATGAACCAAATCCAATCTCCACTCACTGGTGTAATTAGGATTTGACTTGATTTGTTTCAATAACTGATGGTTCCAAATTATAAATGTACAATATTCTTCAATGCAATCCTCAAAATGCTGGTTAAAAATCCTGGAATCCCATGTAATAAGCAGACTTTTAATCATTGGCTTAATGTAAAGTAATGATTTGTTTCTGGATGTATTTAGTCGCATTCAGCAGTCCATAATGACATTTCAGTTTTGCACCTTTAATTGCCTCAGTGCATGAGGAGGAGATGGCGAATAGACACTCCCAGAATGAGGGTTATGGAGTACTGGATTGTTGCTAATGATGTGTCTCTCATTCTAACAATTATAAACTCAGTACAACTGAGATCCAGCAAATAAAATATCTCCATCTGATTGTAAGCTGAAAGTGAAATTGTTATGTAATATAGGCTTTAAATGATTTACTGCTGCGACTGAATCACAATGTTTAAGATTTTGATGTAAGGGTCCTTTGCCTTTTTTAACAACTTGCGAATTAATCCTCAATCACCAATACCTGTGGGGTGTACAACATAATTATCAAGTACAGCCAGTGTCCAGGACAATACATGCGAGTTAGGAACAGGAGAAGACCACTCAGCTCCTCAAGCCTGCTCTGCCATTCAATAAGATCATAACTGATCTGCCGTAGTGAGGATGGGGGTAGGTGGTTCTGTGTTGCCAAATGGAGTGCTAGTTAAGGTGCTCTTTTCCGAGCACTGGAAAAATAACTACGGTAGGAATGAAAAACAAAAAGCAAAATACTTCAGATGCTGGAAATCCAAAATGAAAACCGGGAATGCTGGAAACACCCAGCGCGTCAAAAGCATCAGTAGAGAAAGAAAGGCAGGGTTGATGTTTCAAGTCTGTGACCATTTGGCAGATGCACAGATATGAAATGTTAACTTACTTGCCATCCTGTCTTCACAGATACTGTAAGAAGTTTAACAACACCAGGTTAAAGTCCAACAGGTTTATTTGGTAGCAAAAGCCACACAAGCTTTCGAGGCTCTGAGCCCCTTCTTCAGGTGAGTGGGAATTCTGTTCACAAACAGAACTTATAAGACACAGACTCAATTTACATGAATAATGGTTGGAATGCGAATACTTACAACTAATCCAGTCTTTAAGAAACAAAACAATGGGAGTGGAGAGAGCATCAAGACAGGCTAAAAAGATGTGTATTGTCTCCAGACAAGTCAGCCAGTGAAACTCTGCAGGTCCACGCAACTGTGGGAGTTACAAATAGTGTGACATAAATTCTGATTCTAGGATCGCATGATAAAGACTCAGGAGGAAAAAAGCAGAAATATTTATGTGAAATAGTGTGACATAAACCCAATATCCCGGTTGAGGCCGTCCTTGTGTGTGCGGAACCTGGCTATCAGTTTCTGCTCCGCGACTCTGCGCTGTCGTGTGTCGCGAAGGCCGCCTTGGAGAACGCTTACCCGAATATCAGAGGCCGAATGCCCATGACCGCTGAAGTGCTCCCCAACAGGAAGAGAACAGTCTTGCCTGGTGATTGTCGAGCGGTGTTCATTCATCCGTTGTCGCAGCGTCTGCATAGTTTCCCCAATGTACCATGCCTCGGGACATCCTTTCTTGCAGCGTATCAGGTAGACAACGTTGGCCGAGTTGCAAGAGTATGTACCGTGTACCTGGTGGATGGTGTTCTCACGTGAGATGATGGCATCTGTGTCGATGATCCGGCACGTCTTGCAGAGGTTGCTGTGGCAGGGTTGTGTGGTGTCTTGGTCACTGTTCTCCTGAAGGCTGGGTAGTTTGCTGCGGACAATGGTCTGTTTGAGGTTGTGCGGTTGTTTGAAGGCAAGAAGTGGGGGTGTGGGGATGGCCTTGGCGAGATGTTCGTCTTCATCAATGACATGTTGAAGGCTCCGGAGGAGATGCCGTAGCTTCTCCGCTCCGGGGAAGTACTGGACAACGAAGGGTACTCTGTCCACTGTGTCCCGTGTTTGTCTTCTGAGGAGGTCGGTGCGGTTTTTCGCTGTGGCGCGTTGGAACTGTTGATCAATGAGTCTAGCGCCATATCCTGTTCTTATGAGGGCATCTTTCAGCGTCTGGAGGTGTCTGTTGCGATCCTCCTCATCCGAGCAGATCCTGTGTATACGGAGGGCTTGTCCGTAGGGGATGGCTTCTTTAACGTGTTTAGGGTGGAAGCTGGAGAAGTGGAGCATCGTGAGGTTATCCGTGGGCTTGCGGTACAGTGAGGTGCTGAGGTGACCGTCCTTAATGGAGATGCGCGTGTCCAAGAATGCAACCGATTCCGGAGAGTAGTCTATGGTGAGCCTGATGGTGGGATGGAACTTGTTGATGTCATCATAGAGTTGTTTCAGTGATTGTTCACCATGAGTCCAAAGGAAGAAAATGTCATCGATGTATCTAGTGTATAGCACCGGTTGAAGGTCCCGTGCGGTGAAGAAGTCTTGTTCGAACCTGTGCATGAAGATGTTGGCATATTGAGGTGCAAATTTGGTCCCCATGGCTGTTCCGTGTGTCTGGATGAAGAACTGGTTGTTGAAGGTGAAGATATTGTGGTCCAGGATGAAGCGGATGAGATGTAAAATTGCATCTGGAAACTGGCAGTTGTTGGCGCTGAGCACTGAGGCCGTTGCAGCAATGCCATCGTCATGGGGGATGCTGGTGTAGAGTGCTGAGACATCCATTGTGACGAGGAGCGCTCCTGGTTCAACTGCTCCATGTGTGCCGAGTTTCTGTAGGAAGTCCGTCGTGTCGCGACAAAAGCTGGGGGTTCTTTGTACAATGGGTTTCAGGATGCCCTCGACATAGCCGGAGAGGTTCTCGCACAGGGTCCCATTGCCCGATACGATGGGACGGCCGGGTGTGTTTGCCTTGTGTATCTTCGGGAGGCAGTAGAGATCTCCAAACTCGGCATCACCACCAGCAGCAACCAAGCCTCCCCCGGTACCACAGTAGGAAACAGTCCCACTGCAGGGAAGTCCATTGTCAACTTGTCCGACTACACACTTCAACCAGATGAAATCGAAGTTCTCAGCCGAGGGCTTAATTTTTGCCCCACCACCAAAATAGACCCCATCAGTCTCGCAGCAGACACAGAGGAATTCATCAGGCGAATGAGGCTGAGGGAGTTCTTTCACAAACCCCAAGAGGCCAACAACGAACACAATGAGACAGCCAATGAACTGGAACAGCCGACAGAGAGATCCGCAGTGCATCCGAAGAGGAAAGAGTCGAATTGGACTCCTCCGGAAGGCCGCTGCCCTCGACTTGACATGTATGCCCAAGCCGTCAGGAGGTGCGTCAACACCAAATTCATCAGCCGCACTCACAAGACAGCCCCGAACATCACCCAAGCACAACGTAACGCCATCCACGCTCTCAAGACCAACCGCAACATTGTCATCAAACCAGCAGACAAAGGAGGGGCCATCGTCATACTGAACAGAACGGATTACTGCAAAGAAGTGTACCGACAACTCAACAACGAGGAACACTACAGACAGTTACCTGCAGATCCGACCAAAGAACACACCCGTCAACTCAACACTCTGATCAAGACCTTTGATCCGGACCTTCAGAACACCCTCCGTGCTCTCATCCCACGTACTCCCCGCGTTGGAGATCTCTACTGCCTCCCGAAGATACACAAGGCAAACACACCCGGCCGTCCCATCGTATCGGGCAATGGGACCCTGTGCGAGAACCTCTCCGGCTATGTCGAGGGCATCCTGAAACCCATTGTACAAAGAACCCCCAGCTTTTGTCGCGACACGACGGACTTCCTACAGAAACTCGGCACACATGGAGCAGTTGAACCAGGAGCGCTCCTCGTCACAATGGATGTCTCAGCACTCTACACCAGCATCCCCCATGACGATGGCATTGCTGCAACGGCCTCAGTGCTCAGCGCCAACAACTGCCAGTTTCCAGATGCAATTTTACATCTCATCCGCTTCATCCTGGACCACAATATCTTCACCTTCAACAACCAGTTCTTCATCCAGACACACGGAACAGCCATGGGGACCAAATTTGCACCTCAATATGCCAACATCTTCATGCACAGGTTCGAACAAGACTTCTTCACCGCACGGGACCTTCAACCGGTGCTATACACTAGATACATCGATGACATTTTCTTCCTTTGGACTCATGGTGAACAATCACTGAAACAACTCTATGATGACATCAACAAGTTCCATCCCACCATCAGGCTCACCATAGACTACTCTCCGGAATCGGTTGCATTCTTGGACACGCGCATCTCCATTAAGGACGGTCACCTCAGCACCTCACTGTACCGCAAGCCCACGGATAACCTCACGATGCTCCACTTCTCCAGCTTCCACCCTAAACACGTTAAAGAAGCCATCCCCTACGGACAAGCCCTCCGTATACACAGGATCTGCTCGGATGAGGAGGATCGCAACAGACACCTCCAGACGCTGAAAGATGCCCTCATAAGAACAGGATATGGCGCTAGACTCATTGATCAACAGTTCCAACGCGCCACAGCGAAAAACCGCACCGACCTCCTCAGAAGACAAACACGGGACACAGTGGACAGAGTACCCTTCGTTGTCCAGTACTTCCCCGGAGCGGAGAAGCTACGGCATCTCCTCCGGAGCCTTCAACATGTCATTGATGAAGACGAACATCTCGCCAAGGCCATCCCCACACCCCCACTTCTTGCCTTCAAACAACCGCACAACCTCAAACAGACCATTGTCCGCAGCAAACTACCCAGCCTTCAGGAGAACAGTGACCAAGACACCACACAACCCTGCCACAGCAACCTCTGCAAGACGTGCCGGATCATCGACACAGATGCCATCATCTCACGTGAGAACACCATCCACCAGGTACACGGTACATACTCTTGCAACTCGGCCAACGTTGTCTACCTGATACGCTGCAAGAAAGGATGTCCCGAGGCATGGTACATTGGGGAAACTATGCAGACGCTGCGACAACGGATGAATGAACACCGCTCGACAATCACCAGGCAAGACTGTTCTCTTCCTGTTGGGGAGCACTTCAGCGGTCACGGGCATTCGGCCTCTGATATTCGGGTAAGCGTTCTCCAAGGCGGCCTTCGCGACACACGACAGCGCAGAGTCGCGGAGCAGAAACTGATAGCCAGGTTCCGCACACACAAGGACGGCCTCAACCGGGATATTGGGTTTATGTCACACTATTTCACATAAATATTTCTGCTTTTTTCCTCCTGAGTCTTTATCATGCGATCCTAGAATCAGAATTTATGTCACACTATTTGTAACTCCCACAGTTGCGTGGACCTGCAGAGTTTCACTGGCTGTCTTGTCTGGAGACAATACACATCTTTTTAGCCTGTCTTGATGCTCTCTCCACTCCCATTGTTTTGTTTCTTAAAGACTGGATTAGTTGTAAGTATTCGCATTCCAACCATTATTCATGTAAATTGAGTCTGTGTCTTATAAGTTCTGTTTGTGAACAGAATTCCCACTCACCTGAAGAAGGGGCTCAGAGCCTCGAAAGCTTGTGTGGCTTTTGCTACCAAATAAACCTGTTGGACTTTAACCTGGTGTTGTTAAACTTCTTACTGTGTTTACCCCAGTCCAACGCCGGCATCTCCACATCTTCACAGATACTGCCAGACTAGCTGAGTGTTTCAAAATAATGAGGCTGTGTGTTGCATGCTCCAATGTTCTTGTAAAGCAGTAAACATCGAACACACTGTGAGCAGTGCTGTACAAATTTGGGTTTATGAAATGAAGAATGTATGTTTGCATCATCATGTTTCTAGTTTTATTTTTATCTACTCCATATGTTGGTATAGACGCGAATGCTTGCCTTTTCCACGCAGGTGATATTTGTTTTAAAACATTCTGATATGTTTGTGTAATCATCCAGTCATGTCATTTTGAATTTAATTACTCAAACTCACTGAGGAAAAACATTCTGTGAGAGCTGCATTATGTTCCGCCGTGTTTAGACAGCGTGATTTGTGCAGCTGACAGTTCAGTAACTCTCTAATTACCATGCTTATAAGTGAAATCTTTGAAGAAAAGACTTCCAGGGTATTCCTCCCTTGGAAGAGCAGAGAATCCATCATGTGGATCATCATGTGGACTCCCAGTTCCTGGTTGCTCCATCAATATCACATTGTCATTTGTTTTGTCAAGATTAATCCTGTTTGTTCTGGCTGCTTGGTGTGATACAAGCACCTCCTGTCTGTGCTTGGCCTCCCTTTGGCATGATCTTCAGTCAATTCCAAATCATTAAAAAAAAAAATTCAAGTTTGGATGGGAAAGAAGCATCAAGTCCTAAATTCAGAATTTGAGTAAGGGTGTGACCAACAATCCAGTACTCCATAACCCTCACTCTGGGAGTGTCTATTCGCCATCTCCTCCTCATGCACTAAGATTGAGGAGCACCTAAGGTGATGAATCCTACAGATGAGCCTCCATCTCAAAACTGGACCATGTTAGAATACACGTCTGCCACATATACCGTCTGCCAACACAACTTGCAACCAAACAGAAAGCCTTTATGAAAATTAAACCCTGACACATTAGCTTCAAAACATTGAATGTATTCAAGAGGCAGCTGGATATATCACTTGGGGTGAATGGGATCAACGATTATGGGGAGAAAGCAGGATTAGGCTACTGAGTTATATGATCAGCCATGATTGTAATGAATGGCGGAGCAGGCTCGAAGGGCCAAATGGCCTCCTCCTGCTCCTATCTTCTATGTTTCAAGATTTCAGCTAAGCTAAATGAAGGAAAAGTTTATCAACATGCTGCTAACCTTACTACACTATTTGTCATTTATTTCTATGCATAAGCTTTGTCATCAGTGAATCGTTTTGAAATCATCTTTTTGTTGTTGACTTTGTTTATATCGAATACAAAATGTGAACAGAAAGGTTTGTATTTTCAATTGTATCTCGAACAAATAATTGCTCTCAAAATATATCAAATGAAGTAAATGGATGATTGGTTAAGAAGCCAAGGTTGACCATGCTGTTTTCTGGTAGAAATTTATCCTGCAGTCCAGAAGAGTCCTAAAATTATGGTTCCTTTGTTACATATTATAGAGTCTTGTGGACCATGTGCAAATACAGAACAAGGTAACATGGCTTTGAGACATGGTTTCATTCATGTGGTTCCTCATGCAGCGTGCTCCTGTTTTCTGTAAATTCATACAATACTGTCAGAAGCATTTATCCATCCTGCCATAAATTAAGTTGCAGCTTTAAGTCACAGGATCATTACAACACACAAGGAGACCATTAGGCCCATTGAGGCCATGTTGACTCTCTGCAGAGCAGGCCAGCCAGTCCCATTTCCTCTTCTGTGCCAGTAGTGGTGTGTTCTGTTGTATGGGAAAGAATGGAAGGTGGTAATTGTACCTGTTATTAGGTGAAGTTTAATACATTGGATCAGAAGTGTCCAACTTTCATCTGTGGTTTGAGAGCCCTCACTATTCAGCCTGTAAAGCTGAACAGGTCACCTTCTTGAAACAGATCGTTAAATTCATTAAGTTTACTATTGCTTTGGGAGGGGCAGATTGCTTTTGTATGTCTTTAATCCTGCAAATGTCTTCCATTTTAAATAAAAAACTGCAGGACACAGATTTAAAGAATTGGGCAAGAGCTGCAAAGGGGCTGTGAGGAAGAACATACCACCTCCCCTGCCTATATTATACATCTCTAAATGCCTTGCATCCCAATTAACATAACAACATAGGAACGATGAGCATTATATTGCATGCTCAACCTTAGCTCCAAGCACATTCTGTTCCTCAGATGGTAGTGAGTAGCAAAGCATGCAAGGGGATGAGAGTGAGTGCCAAATATCATACTCGAGCAGCTCAACCTGTGCAAAACGACATTCTGAAGATGAATTTCTTGAATCTTCTTACACATCATATTCAATGATTGATATAATCCTGTGGATTTAACATCCACATGTTGTTCACTTGCTACTCCTGATGACACCTATTGATTATTTTCTTCTTCAGGACATTACTGGCCGAGTAACCAGCAATTACCACCGCAAGCAGCTCTGGTTAGCCAATGAGAATCAGATCATTTGTCTGCAAGCACGTGCAAGAGGATACCTTGTAAGAAAAGCTTACAAAGAACGAATGAGCTACCTCCACAAACAGGAACCTTCTATCATCCGGCTACAGGTGAGCCTGGAGATTTCGGGAATCAGTTTTTAAGGATGGATATATTAACATAAATGACTGTAATATGATTCTGGTTCATATTTATGATGCCATTCACACATGCTGAAGATTTAATGTTGAGCAGGTCCTTCTCTTGCTGAAGAATTTCTTTGACAGCAGGATTTCTAACTTGGAAGAAAATAGTTAATGTGTGTAAAATATTAAAGGTGAATTCCTTTACTTATATTTGTGTTACTTTCACAAGTGTGTATAAATATCCATCTGTTGTGTTAAAATTTTGCTTTTTACTTAATGGATACTTGCTAATGAAAGCTAACATTTTTTTTCTTGTGTCGGCATGGGTTTTCTCCGGGTGCTCCGGTTTCCTCCCACAATCTGAGCGACATGCTGGTTAGGTGCATTGGCCATGTTAAATTCTCTCTGTGTACCGGAGTGTGGCGAGTAGGGGATTTTCACAGTAACTTCATCGCGGTGTTAATGTCAGCCTACCTGTGACGCTGATAACATTTTTAAAAAACATATTCTTTCTGTTTTTCATTGTTTCAAAATCTGCTATTCTCGAACAATCCATTAGTATTATTTCCAGCAGAGCATTAGTTGGGCAGCTTTGCACATGTGGGGGGGGAGGCATGACAGGTTGGTTGGAGAAACTGGTTTAATCATCTCAATGCTTTGTTTTTTTATAGTCTTCTTGGAAAGGATATCAACAGAGGAAGGCATACAAGGATAGGCTAATGGTCCTGCAAAATAATGTTGCAGCTATTACCAAGGTAATTTCGTTCTCTGGAAGGTTTTATTGTTTGTTCACAATATGTGAAAACATTAAATTCGACGATACCTTTATTTGTTATAAACCTGCAAATCATGGAAGCCACCACGATAGAGGAGCAGACTATCAGTCTTGCTGATATTCCTAATCCTTTAGAGAAGTCTTTAATACCTATGTACTGTTTCTGTAGATCCAGTCTTTTGTGAAGATGTGGAAGGCAAGAAAAGCATATCGTGCAAGATGTCAGTACTTCAAAGATCATGTGAGTTACGCGTATGATAGCTTGATATTAAATCGCTTCCAGTTTCACCAAGCTACCTGCTTTCTCCAGAAAGTTCAGAAGTCTGAGGTGTGCATGGGGAACCAATTTTATGAAACAATGTTCTTTCACCCTAGCGTTAATCGTCACTTAATAATTTACAGCATGAAAACCTGAACTGACTGCCTTCGCTTCTTGGTAGTTTTCCGTGCAGTTTGAGGTTTGGGTCATTAAGGCATTTCGGTGACAGTGTTGTTGACTCAACAGTGCACTGGGCCTCAAAGTTGTGGTGAATGAGACTTTGAGGTGATCTACCCTCGACAGAGGAAGCAGATGAATGGAGGAAAAACAAATCCTATTTGGGCCTCTCGCGCACCCAGTTATGAAATGGAACTGGAATTAAGTTCACTGCCGTGTGTTGACCAATGATCGGGAAACAGGAAGTCACTTATTCATTTAAGCAGTAAAAATTGCTTCTTTTTGCTAAATCTGGATGATAAAGATAAATGATGTCGATTTGCAGAAGAGGCCTGTTGAGTTACATCTGATTGATTTTGATTTTAAAAATTGCAGTGTTGTAAATTAATATATCAGATAGGGCAGCGTAAAGTTGTAGTTTCTGACGATCGCGTTTAGGGTGGTTTTGTGTGTTAGAGTTGTATGTACCAAGCCATCTAATGGGGAGGATGTCACACCCACAATTCTTCACATGACATTCCTAATTTTGGATGTACTTTCAGAGGCAGTTTTCAGGGGCTGAACTTTCACTATGGTGGTTGGGAAACAGAAGTTAGAGCTGCTTCTGGGTCCCAAACACACCCAAAACCAAACTGGGGAGGGAAGGAGCCCCTGATCTAGGATTTATATGGAGGTGCCTCTTTAATTAGCATGGAGCCATATTTCCTGTCCAATTAAGGGTGACAAGTAGGCCCTCAAAGCTGAGGAGCCAATCGAAGGTCTTTCAGCCTGAATGGAGCTACAGGCTGCAGTAAAGGGCAAAAAGAAATGAAGTGAAAAGCAGCCAGGCCACCATTGTGTGGGTGACGGTCTTCTTCTACAGGGTGGCCTTTGGCTCCACCTGCAGGCTGCCAGGGAGGAAAACCTCCGTTGGCTGACTGCCAGTGTCCTTCAGGCTCTTACTAAGCTCTGTATTCAGCTTCCTTGGGCGGAATAGCCCTCCAAGCCCCAAATACACTTGACCAAAATGACCGGTGCCAAGAATGGGCTTGGAGCAATGGCACTCTGGTTGATGCCGACATTTTCGAGTCACGCCCTCCTCCGTCACGAACTTGGCAGAGCACAAAAACTCTGCCCCGAATGGAGGTAAGTTCTTCCCCTTCAGATTCCTATTTTTTTGAAGATAGATGCGAAGTGAAATATCCTAAAGCGAGAACAGATTTAGTGGTTCCCTTAGTTTAATTCCTCACTATTCACAATACCAACAATATTTGATCAGAGGCTTTAATTAATGTATTTGGTGAAAAAGTAATGCTAAACTTACATCTGAGGAAATTATACTTTTGAGTTCCTTAATTCAAACTTTGCAAATAAACTATTTTTCTACTTCTCTCAGACAAAGCAAATAATTAAAATCCAGGCGTTCCTCAGAGCAAATAAAGCTAAAGATGACTACAAAACCCTGAGTGAGTATTTAAATATTTTGCGCATTGTGATTGAGGTTTTCTTTGCGAATGAAGGTGGAATGTGAGAATCCCACCCTCAGCTGTGAATCTTCTCTTGCACTCTGCAGGCCACGTCTTGGTTCATGATTGAGGTTGGATGGGTGCCCATGCTTGTACTAATCCTCTGCCAGTGTTACTTGATAACTGCTCGCAGGATGATCTGTTTCTGTCCTATTCATTTTGGGCTGGAGAGGGCAGCAGGGATGCAGTATACATCAACTCCATCCAGTCCAATTCCCTGATGTTTTGAGATTGGCATTCCACCCTGCTGAACTGAGAGTGACCCCAGACTCTGCAGTACCAACTGCCGCTCAATCTCATCACTGTAGTGAAAACACAATTCTTACGATGAGGCATGGATCCATAACAATTCTGAGCCATGAGTCTTCATCCAACAGCTCAGTCAGAAAATGGGCATTTTGTTCTGGTCAGTGCCCTGTGTTCCTTGCCGCTTTCTAAATACGTAGATCATTTTTACAACGTCTGGTATCATAGAATCCCTACAATGCAGAAGGAGGCCATTCGGCCCATTGAGCCTGCACCGATCACAATCCCACCCAGGCCCTATCCCCATAACCCCTGAGCTGAGTAAAAAATATGACCAATTTCCTCACTGCTCTTTTTACTCCTTTCCTTTCCCTTCCTTGTCTTCCTCATTAATTGAGCTTCAGCTACTTTGGTGTACAGAGTCAACAATTCAACCCCTCAAGCCTATTCTACCATTCAAAGAGAAGAAAGAAAATTATAGCACAAGAACAGGCCCTTTGGCCCTCCAAGCCTGCACCGACCATGCTGCCCGACTGAACTAAAACCCCCTACCCTTCCAGGGACCATACCCCCTCTTCCAATCCTATTCGTCTATTTGTCAAGATGCCCCCTAAAAGTCACTATTGTATCTGCTTCCACTACCTCCCCCGGTAGCGAGTTCCAGGCACCCATCACCACGCTCTGTGTAAAATAAACTCAGTTACATCATGGATGATCTACACCTCCATTCCATTTAGCTGCTTTAGCTCCATATAACTTAATAAATCTGGCTGTCTGAAAGCTCCGGTTATCCTAGCATTCAGTCTTTTAGGGAAAGAATGATTGGTTCCTGCTTTAGAAATTAGAAATAAGCTTAAAGTATGTATATTAGTCAGCTTGAATAGGTTAGTGCTGCACGTTTTGTTTTACTGGAAGCTGGTTAAAACTTTCTTCACGTTCTCAATCTCATCACTGTATTGAAAACACAATTCTTATGATGAGGCACAGATCTATAGCAACAATTCTGAGCCACAAGTCTTCATCCAACAGCTCAATCAGGAAATGGGCATTTTGTTCTGGTCAGTGCCCGTGTTCCTTGCTGTTTTGTAAAAATGATCTGTGTATTTAGAAAGTCTGGTTTCATAGAATCATAGAATCCCTACAGTGCAGGAGTAGGCCATTCGCTGAGTCTGGGGTCACCCTCAGTTCTTCTAGGAACAAGGCTAGAGCAATGATTTTCCTGACTTGATGACAGCTGTGGCTACCCCGAAAAATGGTTACGGTCAGATGAGATCTCCGCAATTATCTGAGAACAACTGGAGAAACACCTAAACAAATAATCATACTTCAAAGCTGTGTTAAGATTTTCAGTTAACCTTGCCTTTTTGCTTGCAGAAATGCAAATAACGTGTGGAAGAAGATTAGAAGTTATTTTGGGGTGAATCATCTTGTAGTTCAATGGTCTGATAGAAATGAGAATGGTTGGACTGGATAGTCATTATGGACAGCTCTTTAACAGGCCTTGTGAACAACTCTGGGCAAAACTAACTGGTAACACACAAAGAGGAACATCTGAAGCCTCTGAAAGTTAGCCTTGAAGGCTGACAATGGGATGTTTCTTGGGAGTTGTGGAACTGATTATGGGCAACAGCATGGATAGGATGAGATGATGTAAAGACCTTCTTTATCAAGGACAGAAGGTACGTGTAAAAGCTATAGAAGTTCATAGAAGGTGCATAATATAAGGATAGGCTTTTACTACAGGGTTTAAACAAAAACCTTGTCGCCATTGGACACGTTATATTAAAAGGAATTTTTGCAGCACAATTAACTCCTGCCAATAACACGTCCAGATCCACCCCTGTAAAGGGGGTATAAAAGATAGGTTATTGAAGGAAGGTGGTGGAGAGAAAGGTTGGTGCATGCTAACATTCTTGAGTAGTTTGAGAATTTGTGAAGACTTGAGGCACCAAGAAGAGAGCTGTTTGTGTATGCTGCCATCATGTCTGACCCGAGAGTAGGAGCAGAGTGGAGATGGCGAGGAGTGAGTGTGATGAGGAATGAGTGCTAACTTGGGAATTTAGTGCAGAGGAGAAAGGAGATGTTGCATTTTATATCTTTTATCCCGCCTCCAGTGACGAGTGAGTGTTTAAAAGCATTCATTAAGTGAGCAGTTAAGTGACTGGTGGTGAGTTTTAAGATGTTATCCCTCTAATTGGAGGAATCAGTTTAAACTGATACCGGCAAGATATTAAACTCATAGACTAAGTTGTTAAACTACTGAATATAATTACAGATAACATTTGAGTGATATTCCTAAATTTGAAACCTAATCCGTTAAATAAAACACAATTAAGATAGCAGGACAGGTGATGTTGTAGCTGTATCCTGTGGGAGCTGGTGATCACCAGTGTGATCCATGGCAATCTCATCTGCAATGCCTGCAGCTCAAGGTATTTGGGCTCAGAGTTGATAAGTTGGAGTCAGGGAGAGGGAAAAGTTACTTGGAAGCTATCACACCCCTTGAGCAGGGTACATCTGGTTGGGTCTGAGGGCCAGGTGCATGGGACTGCAAGCGAGGCAGGTACAGGGCTGTAATAAGTCTTCGGAGCTGAAGTCCCTTCACCAAAATCCCTTTCTTTACAAACTCTAACAGCAGTACACAGGGTGCTAGCAGTTAGCAGTCTACCTCTGGGGGTGTCAGAGGAACTGACATTCCTGGTTAAGTACAAGGCAAAGACTCCCTGATTGGCCCATCAATTGGGTCCTTAATCAGGGACATCTTTTGATGCCAACCAAATAAACGAAATCCAATTAATTTAGGGACAACTCAAAAAGGGCAGCTCCCTAAAAAGAGGGGACCCGTCCAAAACAAAAGACAAAGCGGAAAGGAAACTTTAAACATCAAATTAAAATGTGATTAAAGGGATCAATAATACACCCCAGTCCCTGTGGTGCCCAGCGGGCACAAGGCATTAACAGTGTCCTTGGGCACCGCATGCTCCCTCTCCAGGGACACCTGGCCACGAATGTAGCCGCAGTAGAGGGGCAGACAGTCAGGTTGGACAACCACTTGGTTGCCCGCTGCCTGGACCTGTAGATGGCATGTCTTGCCAAGCCCAGGAGCAGGTTTACGAGGAGGTCCTCCTCTGCACCGGGTACCCGTAGATCAGGAGCGTGGGACTGAAGTGCAAATAAAACATCAATAAAAGATTTTTGAGAAAACTGAAAACGTTGTGCAGCCTTTAACATGAAACATAGATATGGTCCATGGACCCCACAAGGTTGCAAAAAGGGCACACTTGGGAGCTCGTGAACATGTACAACCTACGATTGTACGGCTGTGTGCAGCACCCTCCACCCCAAGTCCCCAAGATAGTGGAGGGAGATCCCTCCGTAGAGGGACCTCCACTGGGGACCTCTACCGCCCAGTGGCAATAAGGCTCCCCAAGGTGTGTCCAGGCGACAGGCAAGGACGCGATAGTAGGAGGTGTGCAGCAGCAGCCCGTATAGGAAACGCCTCTGCGGTAGCAAAGGGCACGGAGAGCATTTCCATGAGGCGGCTCATGCTGTGGGGCACCTGACCCGGGAGGGGAGGGTCTAGGCTGGGGTCAATGTGAAATTCCGTCTGAGCAAGGGTACACTCGGGCGGGATCCCACCGCACATTTGCGCCTCCTCGAGACCATGTGTGCCCTCGGGTCTGAGCATGACCGCTCTAAGGTCTTGGATGGCTTTGGCCATGTGCCGAAAGGCCACCCCCGCGCACTCAACGAGCCCGTGGGGGTTCATTCAGACCACTCCTCCGCCACCCAGCACGTCCCCAATCCTGGTCACCCTGGTGTCCACTGATCTCCTCTCCGCCAGCCACCTGAAGTTTTATACGGTTGGAGGAGCGGATCCCTGAGCAGTGGCTCTGGCACGAGAGCCGCTACTTCTGACGGGGGAGAAGAGGCGACCGTGTTCCAGACTTTTGAGAAGGTTCTGGTAAAAGACGGGCAATGCCTGCAAGGAGTTCCAAAGACTCCCCAGATTTATGTACAGGAGCTGCACGTCATAGTTCAGGCCGTGCTCCTAGCGGAAGAAAAACGCCATCAGGGCACACCATCGTGGAGGGGGCTCCACGTAAAGGTATCTTTGCAGGGTCTGGAGGCGGAAGGTAGCCCCTGTGTGTGAAGGTACACCAGCGCCTGACTGCTCTCCCTAAGCAGGAGATACAGAACCTCAGCAGGGACCCAGCACAGTCTGTTGTCCCAGAAGAACCGGACGAGGGTTCTCTGGATGTTTATAACAAAGTAAGAAGTTTAACAACACCAGGTTAAAGTCCAACAGGTTTATTTGGTAGCAAAAGCCACACAAGCTTTCGGAGCTCTAAGCCCCTTCTTCAGGTGAGTGGGAATTCTGTTCACAAACAGAGCATATAAAGACACAGACTCAATTTACATGAATAATGGTTGGAATGCGAATACTTACAACTAATCAAGTCTTTAAGAAACAAAACAATGTGAGTAGAGAGAGCATCAAGACAGGCTAAAAAGATGTGTATTGTCTCCAGACAAGACAGCCAGTGAAACTCTGCAGGTCCACGCAACTGTGGGAGTTACAAATAGTGTGACATGAACCCAATATCCCGGTTGAGGCCGTCCTCGTGTGTGCGGAACTTGGCTATCAGTTTCTGCTCAGCGACTGCGCTGTCGTGTGTCGCGAAGGCCGCCTTGGAGAACGCTTACCCGAATATCAGAGGCCGAATGCCCGTGACCGCTGAAGTGCTCCTCAACAGGAAGAGAACAGTCTTGCCTGGTGATTGTCGAGCGGTGTTCATTCATCCGTTGTCGCAGTGTCTGCATAGTTTCCCCAATGTACCATGCCTCGGGACATCCTTTCTTGCAGCGTATCAGGTAGACAACGTTGGCCGAATTGCAAGAGTATGTACCGTGTACCTGGTGGATGGTGTTCTCACGTGAGATGATGGCATCTGTGTCGATGATCCGGCACGTCTTGCAGAGGTTGCTGTGGCAGGGTTGTGTGGTGTCATGGTCACTGTTCTCCTGAAGGCTGGGTAGTTTGCTGCGGACAATGGTCTGTTTGAGGTTGTGCGGTTGTTTGAAGGCAAGAGGTGGGGGTGTGGGGATGGCCTTGGCGAGATGTTCGTCTTCATCAATGACATGTTGAAGGCTCCGGAGGAGATGCCGTAGCTTCTCCGCTCCGGGGAAGTACTGGACAACGAAGGGTACTCTGTCCACTGTGTCCCGTGTTTGTCTTCTGAGGAGGTCGGTGCGGTTTTTCGCTGTGGCACGTTGGAACTGTTGATCAATGAGTCGAGCGCCATATCCTGTTCTTATGAGGGCATCTTTCAGCGTCTGGAGGTGTCTGTTGCGATCCTCCTCATCCGAGCAGATCCTGTGTATACGGAGGGCTTGTCCGTAGGGGATGGCTTCTTTAACGTGTTTAGGGTGGAAGCTGGAGAAGTGGAGCATCGTGAGGTTATCCGTGGGCTTGCGGTACAGTGAGGTGCTGAGGTGACCGTCCTTAATGGAGATGCGCGTGTCCAAGAATGCAACCGATTCCGGAGAGTAGTCTATGGTGAGCCTGATGGTGGGATGGAACATTGGGGAAACTATGCAGACGCTGCGACAACGGATGAATGAACACCGCTTGACAATCACCAGGCAAGACTGTTCTCTTCCTGTTGGGGAGCACTTCAGCGGTCACGGGCATTCGGCCTCTGATATTCGGGTAAGCGTTCTCCAAGGCGGCCTTCGCGACACACGACAGCGCAGAGTCGCTGAGCAGAAACTGATAGCCAAGTTCCGCACACACGAGGACGGCCTCAACCGGGATATTGGGTTCATGTCACACTATTTGTAACTCCCACAGTTGCGTGGACCTGCAGAGTTTCACTGGCTGTCTTATCTGGAGACAATACACATCTTTTTAGCCTGTCTTGATGCTCTCTCCACTCACATTGTTTTGTTTCTTAAAGACTTGATTAGTTGTAAGTATTCGCATTCCAACCATTATTCATGTAAATTGAGTCTGTGTCTTTATAAGCTCTGTTTGTGAACAGAATTCCCACTCACCTGAAGAAGGGGCTTAGAGCTCCGAAAGCTTGTGTGGCTTTTGCTACCAAATAAACCTGTTGGACTTTAACCTGGTGTTGTTAAACTTCTTACTGTGTTTACCCCAGTCCAACGCCGGCATCTCCACATCATGTTTATAACAAAGTCAGGGGGAGGGGGTCACAGTGACCAGCCGGTACCACAGCATGGAGGCGATCAGCTGGTTTATGAAGAGAACGAGAGTAAGACAGCACTTGGAGCAGTCCTGTCCAGCGACTCAGGTGAGTGGTGACTTTGGTCTCCAACTCCTGCCAGTTCGCCAGCCAGGATTCCTCAGCGGGGCAAAGATAGACTCCCAAGTAGAGGAGGTTGGTCCTGCTCCAGGTGAAAGGCTTGAGCTCCTCCGGGAGAGGGTCCATCTCTGCCACGTACCGACCAGGAGTCCGGAGCATTTGGCCCAGTTGATCCTAGCAGAGGACACAGTGAAGTACACGGCCTGGCACTCTCGCATCCTCCGCAAATCAGTCGGGTCCGTGAATATGAGGAGCACGTCATCGGCGTAAGCCGACAGGACCACCCTGATGCCCGCGCAGAGTCAAACCCGACAACCTTGTCCGCAAGAGGCGCAGGAATGGCTCCACTCAAATCGAATACAGTTGGCCGGACAAGGGGCAGCCCTGCCACACCCCTCTCCTAAAGCGAAGGGACACCATCAGGGACCCGTTAACTTTAATGAGACCCGCTGTGGCGGAGTACGGTAATCGGATCCAGGCAACAAAAGTGTGTCCTGAACCCGAATGCCTGCAGAGAAACCTTAATCAGGGAGTTCATACTCCAATAGGTCAACCTCAATGGCCTGATTGAAGTCATTACAGGGGCTCAGAAAGTAGTAATGGGGGAACCTCAGTTCCTGCAATTATCCATCAGATCTGAGGTTCTTCTCGCCTGTGTAGGCAAGAGAAGGGACTACAGGGGCAGTGAGCAAACTGCCCATAATAGTGTGATGCAGGAGAGCATTCAAGTTGGGAGAGTGAAGAGGAATGCAACTGTAGTAGAGAACAGTATTGTTAGTGGAATAGATAAGGTTCTCTGTAGCTGAGCGCATGAATTCTGAAGGCTGTGTTGCCTGGCTCAGTGTCAGGGTTAAGGCCCTCCCCCAGCCTGGAGGAGAACTTGAGTGCCACTGTTTAGCTGCTTCGCCCCACCTCAATTTTTTTGCGCAACAGCCCTTTCATTATTATGAAATGCATCTTCCATCTGTCTCTAAGCGATTGCTGACTTGGTATTCTGACAATGTAGTTCATCATTTTTTTGGCTTTGTTGATTGTGACTTTTCACTGTTTGGTTTTACTGAGGTTGGACTCCAAGAATAATCTTTAGCAATATTAACAACACATAGAGGATGTGTATCACCCATTTTACCTTTCTTTTGTGGAATATTTTACATGTAGTTGCATTGTATTGTTTCTGCCATTTTGTGGGGTCACTGTAATTTCAGGGCTATCTCCTTCTATTGTCCTGCTTCTGCTATGTTTGGCATCATCTGTACTTCTGATCAATTTGCATTGAGATTCTGAGCCCAAGTCTTATAATGTGAATTACAAACAGCACCAGTCTCTAAACTGTGACTTGGGGCACTCCCCTTTAGCTAGTAAAGCATTTTCTAACCTTCAGGAACTTGCTCATCCATAACCCAGCCTTGCTTTGAACCCCACCATTTTGAGCTTAATTAGAAAATTTTCACATACAAAGTTATGAAGTGTTTTTTGAAAACCTAAGTGAGCGTCATAGAATTTTCCATTATTGATTGATTGAGGGTATTATTTACTCAAAAATGTTGAGCAGATTGGTTCGGCAGAATCTTCTGCTGTTTGCTCAGCTGTTGTATAGGTAAATCAAACAATTATCAATTACTTATGATGAATTCCATTGTATTATAATGAGCCTGGCATGTTACTTTTTTAAGCTATTGATTTAAAATTAATAATGATACACATTTGAGTGATTTAGGGAAGGAAACTTTCTCCGCTTCCTAGACCATATGTTTGGTGTTTACATTTTTGTGGTATCCAGCACCAAACGAGAATATGTTAGTTGATTACTTTCTCTAGGAGTTGGTTATGTCATGGTCTTAAAAAGTACAAACTGTTTCAAATTATTCAAACTAAATGGAGCCATTCTTTTGGAGAAGTGCATTTAATCAAAAGTATAGAATCAAAGAATCCCTATAGTAGAGAAGGTGGCCATTCAGCCCATTAAGCCTGCACCGACAACAATTCTATCCTATCCCTGTACCCCACATATTTACCCTGCTAATCCCCCCCGAAAGTAGAGTCAATTTACCATGGCCAATCAACCTAACCCACACATCTTTGGACTGTGGGAGGAAACCCACGCAGGCACGGGGAGAATGTGCAAACTCCACACAGACTGTGACCCAAGCCGGGAATCGAAACCTGGGTCCCTGGCGCTGTGAGGCAGCAGTGCTACCATGATGTCCCGTAAAATGGCTTCAAAAATACTGGCGCGAGGCTGGGAGAGTCAGAATAAATGTTTCATGCTTGTTTTTTTTCTATATTCCTATCTGGAATTACTGATGATTCCTGCAGTTTGTATTCCCTACAAGATCCACTATAGCCAGCTTGTCGAGGCTTCTTTGGCAACTCTTCCTAAACCTTAATCTAGAACACCCACCCCACTCTCTCCAAGATCCATCATCCTGAATTGGACAAATTTACCCATTCTTTCGTTGTGGTGTTAAATTTCAAAAACTCTTTTATGAACAGCATTGTGGAGATGCCTTCACCACACAGACTGCAGTTCAAGAAACAGTTCCTCAGCTTCTCAAGCGATTGCCAAAGGAGAATAAATGCTGGTCTAATCAGTGATGCCTACGTCCTGTGGGGAAAAAAAAATTTCAAAAGGTTGTTCTTTTGATTTTTACTTTGGCAATTTTGCCTGTTTGAGTTACGGAAGTCAAAAATGTTTTGGTTATATTAGGTGGAAACTACGACTACTCTGAAGGCAATTGCAAAAGCAAGTAGAGTATTGGGATGCATTGTCTGGACAAGTAAATATAAAACAAAAAATACTATTCAGTTTCTATATCTGACCTCGTCTAGAATACTGTGCCTAGTTTGGTCTCCTAGTGTGATAATGCAGGTCCTTGGAAAGTTTTTTTTTTGTTTGAAGGCCCTCGGTTAAAATAAGCTTAAATGCAATGGAGTTTTAGCTGTAGAAAAGGGTAATCTTTGAGAAGAGGCCTATGTACTACAATGAAAGGAATAGACCCTGTACATGTGGGCATGCTATTTGAGGATTAGGGAGGGTCAAGAAACATTACTTTAAGCAGAGTGTTAAGTCTGGTGCAAAGGGTGATGCTTCTTGTAGAGAGGTACCAGTCTGTAGAACAAGTTGCCACATGTACGATTACTGTAGATCCACTGCAAGTATTCAAACTAGATTTTTCCTACATTTGTCTGTGGTTTTTATTGGGATGAGCGAAGTGGCTGAGATAATAGTGTTGAATAAGTTGCACTATTAGTGTGGGGCAAGATTGATGGGCAAGCTGATCTTTACCTTTCCATTTTAGTGTTTATTATGTAATCAAGGTTTAAGAAGCCCAGGTCTCTCGTCATTTCTCGCATCTCCAACCCGAGACTAATGATCAGTCTTGTTGCTCCACTCCCTGCCTTGACTGTATGCGTGTCCCCTTGAATCTTCTTGTCCAAACCTGAACACTATTCAGTGTGTTGGCTGATTAAATTACTGTACAATTTAATTATTATTACTTCTGATTTGTATCCTATTATGTGTTTCATAGATACATGCATAGAAAATAGAAGCAGGAGTAGGCCATTCGGCCCATGTTTCAACATGATTGCTGTTCAGCCTCAGCTGGATGCGTTGACCAAATATCTACTAAGACTCCTTTGTCTCTTTCATCTGCATCCATAGCTATTGGATTCATGGAGTGTGTAGACAGTTTAAGTGAAGGGAGGGGGAGCACTACAGCAAAACTGTTTAGGCTCCATTCATCACCTGTAACTCCTAAAGCACTGCCTCTTTCGATCCAAATTAACCAGCAAAGTGGTAGATTCGGGAATGTTCCAAGGTACAAGCCAGCAAATAGTTAATGGGCAAAACTGCTCACTAGTAATGTTCACAACAATTTAATTCCCTCTTGTACACTTATTGAAATTTATTCAGCCATGTTTCTGTTTAAAGCAATTTTTTAAATTCAGTGGTTCTGCACTTTTATCCTGATTGGTAATACACCTAAGGGTGCCAATGTACTGGTGGTGCCTAGGCTAGGCTGGGTAAGATCGTTAAGTTACCTTCCCTAAAGAATTTGCAAACTGATTGGGATTTTATGACAACCCAGAAGCGTTTTACTGTAACCAGCATTTATTTCCAAATCATTTCAAATGAATTTAAATTCTCCAGTTGACATAGCGGGATTTATCGTCACTTTGGATCATTAGTCTCATTTTCAGGATTACTAATCCAGTAACATAACCATTGCACCACTAAACCCTTGCAAGCAAAGTATCATAAAACTTTCAATACCTTGGCTTGCTGCGGTGCAGCATTTCTCATTATAATTAAGGTGTGAACTGTACAATAACCATTCAGGTTTTTATGCTTAAATATCTCAATTACAGGCTTTGCCAATGACTTGATACTGAGCTCAGTGGACCAGAGATTGGTTTAACCTATGTTAGTTGCTCTGAGCCAGGTCAATGCTAAAGCACTGTATTTGTAGGGACTCCAGCTGGAGAGTGTTTTATGTAAAGGTGAGGACAGGAACTCCTCAGCAATGCTGCTTTGTTCATACATCTCAGAGGATTTGTACTTTGGTGGCTGGGATGAAACACTGCCTTCAATGGAAAAAGGGCACGGAGGTTGGGGAAAATAAACTAATTACTTTTCAAGCGTTGCTTCAGTTCCATCAGGAAAAAGATACAAAAGTCTGAGGTCACGTGTAAACCAACTCAAGAACAGCTTCTTCCCTGCTGCTGTCAGACTTTTGAATGGACCTACCTCGCACTAAGTTGATCTTTCTGTACACCATAGCTATGACTGTAACACTACATTCTGTACTCTCTCCTTCCCATCTCTATGAATGGTATGCTTTGTTTGTATAGCGCACAAGAAACAATGCTTTTCACTGTATCCCAATACCTGTGACAATAAATCAAATCAAATATCTTATTCTGTCTGTTTTTCCTCTTTAGTCAGTGCAGGAGAGCCCCCATTGAATGTTGTGCGTAAATTTGTTCACCTGCTGGATCACAGTGACCTGGACTTTCAGGAAGAGCTGGAAGTTACAAGGATCAGGGAGGAAGTCGTCACCAAAATCCGATCCAATCAGCAACTAGAGAAGGATCTCAACCTGATGGACATTAAGATTGGGCTTCTAGTGAAAAACAGGATAACGTTACAGGCATGTTTCCCTTACTGGATTCTTCCAAAGCCAACCCTTTTCACTCACTCCTTTCCTTTTTGCTATCCCCTCCCTTTTTATTCCCGCCCGCTCAATCCGCCTATTACCCCATCCTCTTTCCATCCCCCCTCTCTTCACCAACCCACGCACCCACCCCACTCCCCCTTTATAGAATGGTTCGCTCTGTAGAAATTTGAAAAGTTGATACTGTTCTGTGTAACTTTTAAAACGTAGAATTTGATGAGGCTCCAGATGCCTCAGGGAGCAGGTACTTGTATTATCCTTCAGAAGAGGTTACAACAGAAATATTGACTCTACAGAATGGTCGGCTGTGTACGAGAAGCTGTGTGCCCGGTTTGAGAAAGCAAATCGTGTATCTAATGTTTTTCCGTTCTCCCGATAGGATGTGATTTCCCACAGCAAGAAAATGGATAAGAAAAACAAGGGCCAGGTTGTGGAAGTAATTTCAGGTGACAAACAAGGGTTAAAATCACTCAGCAAGGAAAATAGGAAAAAACTGGAAGCATACCAACATCTTTTCTACCTGCTTCAGGTAGAAACATCTACAAAGTGTTTTTGAAGTTGTGTGTCTGTGTGTGTGTGTGTGTGTGTCTGTGTGTGTCTGTGTGTGTGTGTCTGTGTGTGTGTCTGTGTGTGTGTCTGTGTGTGTGTCTGTGTGTGTGTGTCTGTGTGTGTGTGTCTGTGTGTGTGTGTCTGTGTGTGTGTGTCTGTGTGTGTGTGTGTGTCTGTGTGTGTGTGTGTGTCTGTGTGTGTGTCTGTGTGTGTGTGTGTGTCTGTGTGTGTGTGTGTCTGGGTGTGTGTGTGTCTGGGTGTGTGTGTGTCTGGGTGTGTGTGTGTCTGGGTGTGTGTGTGTCTGGGTGTGTGTGTGTCTGGGTGTGTGTGTGTGTCTGGGTGTGTGTGTGTGTGTGTGTGTCTGTGTGTGTGTGTGTCTGTGTGTGTGTGTGTGTGTGTCTGTCTGTGTGTGTGTGTCTGTGTGTGTGTGTGTGTACGCGCATCTCTGTTACAGTTTGTTGAGCCTCAAATAAGATAGTTCACCATCATGATCACTTGTAGCTAACACTAGCACGTGATCAGTTATCTCCGGAAGGTGGGGCTTATTTTTGGTCCCTCGACTGATCGACTTTACCTGTCAGTGCCATGTATTTGAGTGGAGGGGTAAAGGAAGGACTCAAATATCTCGACGCTGTTGCTCTGTGACAGCATTTCCCAGGTGTAAACGATAAAATTAGTCATACCAACCAAAATATACATTTCTCACACAGCTCATTCTATATGGCAGTTGTGACATTCTTTCATAATCCTCTAACATATTTAGCCATCATGTCAAAATTGTGCATTTTCCTCCGTTGTTTCCATTGAAAGAACTTGGGTTTAAATCCCGCTCTTGGCTTCCATTTTATTTGTAATGGCCTCCCTCATGTTTGAATTGTATTCTTTTAACTGGTGCCATCAAACAAATTGGAAGATCTACCAGCCAAATTGAAGGTCTACTGAATGTGGTCACAGAGTCTACAAATTGAGGCTGCATGAAAGAGTACTGCATGGAGGCAAAGAAGAAAGTAAGAGTACTTCTGAGTTGAAATCTCATCATTTCACCTGGTTCATTTTAGCTGCAAACATGTCCTCTTTCCGTCTCAAACGTAGCTTGGTTGTCCAGTGCACTGGCATTTGTACATGAGAGCAATTGGTAAATGGCACCAGTACTTTCTGAGCACTCTTCAATGTCAGACTCAGAGTGAGAGCAGCAGCATGGAAATAGATTATTGTCTTGCCCGCTTATGTGAGTTTGTGTCTATGACCAAGAGGAATCTTCAGAAGAATGTGTCATATTATGATTTTTTAAAAAAGATTCAACGTGCTGTTATAAAATATAAATTGTACATAAGCTAACCTGATGAGGCAATGCTTCTGTTTTTCTCACAGACGAATCCAACCTATTTGGCCAAATTGATCTTCCAGATGCCTCAAAACAAATCGACTAAGTTCATGGATACTGTCATCTTCTCCCTGTACAACTATGCGTCAAACCAGCGAGAAGAATGTCTGCTACTAAAACTCTTTAAAACTGCATTGGAGGAGGAAATCAAGTAGGTTGGCTAGCTGGTCTCTCCTCTTCCTAGCTCTGAACAAAGCAGTGATTTGTGTTTGGGTGTGGTTCCACAAATATTGGCAGCCCTATTGTACTGTATTAAACTGACTGTTGACTTGCAAGCATAGGCAATGTGCGGCAAAATAACTTTCAACTGTCAGTGGTTACTGGAGAGCAATCAGGAAGCCTTACTTATGTACCCACCCGCCCCCACTCTCAATTTTGTTTCTCCTTGCCTCCCTCTTCCACAATCTGCAAAACAAACAATGAGCACACTTATAAAGGTTTCACCACTATCCGAGCAGAGGTTAGCTAACACTGCACTGGCCAGGGATTGGACTGGTCTCATCCGATGCATTTAGCCCTTGTCCCATTTGAGCAGACAAACTGATTTTTAAAATTTTACGTTGTTTTGACTGCAAGCCTTTTCTCCTGCTTAAAACTTCCCTTGCGATGAAACAGTGAGCCTGGAACACTGTTCATAATGACACTGGAGCAGAATTGAGTGATATCAGATGAGAAGGGCAGGTTTATAAAAAATATCTGCTGTCGGACAACTGGAAATCAGCAGCTTGAAATAGTAACAAAATGTGACTGAAGGCACCAGCAGTAGATCTTTGATCAATGGATCATTTAACAAAACTCTTATCCAATTAAATATAAGTGAATATAAAATAAGGAGTTTTATACAAAGTGCATGCTCTCATGTTCCTTCTAGCTAACAGTGCAATGTATAATGCACAAACAGCAGGTAAGATATACATCTGCAACAGTTAGGACTCATGATTAATCTTTTTTGGAATATGAAAAAAAATTCATTCGAATATTCCTTTGAATTAAATATTGAAAGGAGAATGGCTATCATGAGTATTCAAATATATGGATGTGTTTAATATATTGCAAAATATGAATTCTTAATCGCCTCAGTTATCCCACTTGATACTTAGCCAGAGGCAAACAAATAGCTCAGCATCACTTGACACTAATATCTAACATTTGCAATTTTAATCTTCTTTAATGAATAAATGATCAAATATCGTGGAATACAATTAAGCTTTTAGCATTCAAAAATAAAATTTCTGAAACATAAGCTTTCACCACACACCTGCCGAAATTGTACCACGTGCTTTTCCTTTGGAAAAGAGGTGAATTATTGCTCCTTAACGTTACTCTTTTTTTAACCTTGCGTTTACTATATGCAGGTCCAAAGTGGACCAGGTTCAAGATATTGTCACTGGAAACCCCACAGTCATTAAGATGGTGGTCACCTTTAACCGTGGTGCACGTGGACAGAATGCACTCAGACAGCTGCTTTCTCCTGTGGTGAAAGAAATTATGGAGGATAAAACACTCGCGATAAATACGAACCCAGTGGAAGTGTACAAGGCATGGGTGAATCAGATGGAAATGCAAACTGGTGAAGCCAGGTTAGTCATGTAATTGGCAAATTAATAAGTGTGCATGTTTACCTATTTTTTAGCATTGTGTTTAAATCCAACAATTTTGACAGCACAGAAAGTGATCATGTAGCCCTCACACCTATGTTAACTCTCTGAATGAGGTTTTACTTAATATACTCCCATCTTCCTTTTTTGTCTCCATGGATAATCCCATTCCCTTTGTAACATTGTTATGGATTCTACTTCCATCACTGGTTCTGCATGTCAGTTCGGACCCGAGCATTCTTTCACTTCATTCTTTTAATGATGGTCTTCAATTTACAACCTCTAGTTACTGACCCACCAGTGGAAATAGTGACCACCCAACACTTCATTTAAACAACTGTTAAGTTGCCTTGCTTTATTCTAATAGCCCCAGTTTCAGTAGTGTATTAGAACATCGAACATAGAACAGTACAGCACAGAACAGGCCCTTCGGCCCACGATGTTGTGCCGAGCTTTATCTGAAACCAAGATCAAGCTATCCCACTCCCTATCATCCTGGTGTGCTCCATGTGCCTATCCAATAACCGCTTAAATGTTCCTAAAGTGTCTGACTCCACTATCACTGCAGGCAGTCCATTCCACACCCCAACCACTCTCTGCGTAAAGAACCTACCTCTGATATCCTTCCTATATCTCCCACCATGAACCCTATAGTTCTGCCCCCTTGTAATAGCTCCATCCACCCGAGGAAATAGTCTTTGAACGTTCACTCTATCTATCCCCTTCATCATTTTATAAACCTCTATTAAGTCTCCCCTCAGCCTCCTCCGCTCCAGAGAGAACAGCCCTAGCTCCCTCAACCTTTCCTCATAAGACCTACCCTCCAAACCAGGCAGCATCCTGGTAAATCTCCTCTGCACTCTTTCCAGCGCTTCCACATCCTTCTTATAGTGAGGTGACCAGAACTGCACACAATATTCCAAATGTGGTCTCACCAAGGTCCTGTACAGTTGCAGCATAACCCCACGGCTCTTAAACTCCAACCCCCTGTTAATAAAAGCTATCACACTATAGGCCTTCTTCACAGCTCTATCCACTTGAGTGGCAACCTTTAGAGATCTGTGGATATGGACCCTAAGATCTCTCTGTTCCTCCACAGTCTTCAGAACCCTACCTTTGACCCTGTAATCCACATTTAAATTAGTCCTACCAAAATGAATCACCTCACATTTATCAGGGTTAAACTCCATTTGCCATTTTTCAGCCCAGCTTTGCATCCTATCTATGTCTCTTTGCAGCCTACAACAGCCCTCCACCTCATCCACTACTCCACCAATCTTGGTGTCATCAGCAAATTTACTGATCCACCCTTCAGCCCCCTCCTCTAAGTCATTAATAAAAATCACAAAGAGCAGAGGACCAAGCACTGATCCCTGTGGCACTCCGCTAGCAACCTGCCTCCAGTCCGAAAATTTTCCATCCACCACCACCCTCTGTCTTCGATCAGATAGCCAGTTACCTATCCAATCTGCCAACGTTCCCTCTATCCCACACCTCCTTACTTTCATCATAAGCCGACCATGGGGGACCTTATCAAACGCCTTACTAAAATCCATGTATATGACATCAACTGCCGTACCTTCATCAACACACTTAGTTACCTCCTCAAAAAATTAAATCAAATTTGTGAGGCACGACTTGCCCTTCACTAATCCGTGCTGACTATCCCGGATTAATCCGCATCTTTCTAAATGGTCGTAAATCCCATCCCTAAGGACCTTTTCCATCAATTTACCAACCACCGAAGTAAGACTAACCGGTCTATAATTACCAGGGTCATTTCTATTCCCTTTCTTAAACAGAGGAACCACATTCGCCACTCTCCAGTCCTCTGGCACCATCCCCGTGGACAGTGTGGACCCAAAGATCAAAGCCAAAGGCTCTGCAATCTCATCCCTTGCCTCCCAAAGAATCCTAGGATACATTTCATCAGGCCCAGGGGACTTATCGACCTTCAGTTTATTCAAAACTGCCAGGACATCCTCCCTCCGAACATCTATTTCCTCCAGCCTATTAGCCTGTAACACCTTCTCTTCCTCAAAAACATGGCCCCTCTCGTTGGTGAACACTGAAGAAAAGTATTCATTCATCACCTCGCCTATCTCTACTGACTCCATACACAAGTTCCCACTACTGTCCTTGACCGGCCCTAATCTCACCCTGGTCATTCTTTTATTCCTCACATAAGAGTAAAAAGCCTTACGAACAAGCCTCTCATCTCTAGTATAATATTTTCATGGACATCTTTGCTAAAGTAATAATTTGTCACAAATGTCATTTAGGGAAGGAAATCTGCCATCTTTACCTGGTCTGACCCACTTGTCACTCCAGGCCCACAGCAATATGGTTGACTCTTAACAGCCCTTCAAAATGGCTGAGCAAGCCACCAAGTTCAAGGGCAATTAGGAATGGGCAAAAAAATGCTGGCCTTGCCAGCAACACCCATATCCCATCAAAGAATGAAGAAAAAAATATACTGAAGGTGATGTCCAAATAGGATGTAATCTGGAGAGATGGCTTTTTAAAAATACAATCCTGAGCGCACTTTAAGAGTTTCTCCTTTCCATGTTGTTTAATGATGGCACAGTTGTTAGCACTAATACCTCACAAGTGCCAGGGACTTGGGTTCGATTGCCGGCTTGGGTCACTGTCTGTGTGGAATTTGCACGTTCTCCCCGTGTCTATGTGGGTTTCCTTTGGGTGCTCCAGTTTCATCCCACAGTCCAAAGATGTGCAAAGATGGATTAACCATGCGCGGGGTCATGGGGATGGGGCAGTGGGGGGGGCGTGGAATTGAGCCTGGGTAAGATGCTCTTTTGGAGAGTCGGTACAGACTCGATGGGCCAAATGACCTCCTCCTGCTCTGTAGGGATGCCATAACAGCTTCCCTTTAATGAATGCTCAGCATGAGAATGAAAGTCAACTACGCTAACTTCCCACACCCCTTCTTCTTCCCCCTCCCACTATAACTCATTTTGCTATTACATTCCATCCAGTTGCCTGGTTGAAAAGCTAATCCAACTCAGAAGTGAAAGCTCAACAGGCGAGTCTGGAATTCAAACATTTAGAGCTTTTTTCTAGAAATGATCTACCCTCTGCTTGGCAGAGGTTGGTCCAACATTTATTCAGCTAATAACTAGATAAATTTTCTTCGAATTTAATGTTGCATCAGAGATGATGTTGGGATGTTAGCGAGCAAGTTTCTAGTGTGCACAGTTGAGCTCTCTACACTGTTTAATATGAGTAACTGACAGTAAAGGGGACCTGCTAAATTCCAGAATTAGCCCCAGTTTCGGAAGAGCAACATTTCAAAGAAACATGAACCAGAAAACATAAATTATAATGTTTTTGTTAGAATTCCACAAACAGTGAATCATTCAATCCAATCTTGATTACACATGTTAATGAGATGATTTGAAACAGAAATCCTGATCTAGAGATGATCAGATTTCAGCATGTTGCTGAGGTGCGTAACTTGCCAAATAAGAGGGCACTGTTGAACAATAATAAAATTGGAAGTGAATTACTACCTATTGCTATATTTGAAACTTGCTATAATGTAAGGTTTCATGTGTACAAGCAATCAAACTTTTAAAAACAAGTATCTGGTGTTTACAGTGTAGATAATGAAAGCCAGAAAATACACAGAACATAGAAAATCCTCAAGAAAGCAGATTAGAAAGGATAAAATTATGTAACAGCACTGAAGCAAATCCTTCTTCAAAATTGGAGACTAAGTGTAATTTAATGAAACTGTGATTTACTCTTCATTGAAAAGTGACTAAAGTGGTTATTGTGGGCTGTCACAAACACTTGGCAAAGAATAAATTGACTGAGGCCTGTGCATCATCAAGAGCATCAGAGTTCTGTCCATCAGAGATCAATTTACACCATATGCTGTGGACACACTGCCTTGAATGGTTTTTTAAAAGTACAAAAACAGAGATAGACCCTCCTCTCTTCAAATAATCTTTCAAGGGATATTCATCTCGGTATGTGCGTAGCAATAAAGAAAAACACAATTGTTTTCTTTCATTCTCCTTATCTGTTCTATACCAACTTTCTCACCCTTTTTATACCCTATCCTCGATGGGAACAGTTTCCTACGCACCAATTCTCTGTGTGTTGCACGACACCTCTGGCCGTTAATGTATAGAGGGTATAGAGGGATATGGGCCAAATGCAGGCAGTTGGGACGAGCTTAGTGGTAAAAACTGGATGGCATGGACACGTTGGACTAAAAGGCCTGTTTCCATGCTGTAAACCTCCTATGGCTCAATGACCTACAAGTAGCCTTTTTTTGAAATATGAGTGTAATACGCTCGATCCTATTCTTTATTCATTTTTGTCAGACCAAGATAATTATACAATTTTTTTTAAACCAAATTGTGCTTTTTAAACTTGTGTGCCCCATCTGGGCTTTAAGTTAATTCCCAGCGTAAACAAACTTTTAAAGAAATGGGACCTCCTCTTGCAACCTCAGCTGCCGCCTTTAAAAATATCTGGGATTTTAGCAAGGGTGAGGAATGGAAAACCATGGACAGGATTATCTGGTTTGGATCAAGACCCTGATGTTGGGGTCAAATGTGGGTCCTGACCTGTACCACGTCAGGAGCTGTAACTCAACAGTAATTTCCATTGGATTGGGCAATTAAAGGCCAGAGGGCATTCTCACTGTTCAATTAAGGGTTGCAAGTGGCCTCTCAAAGCTGAAGGGCCAGCAGGAGACCCTTTGGCATGGAATGAGTTTCAGGCTGCCACCACTGCAGGTAAAGGAGAGAGAGAGGCACCTTCATCTTGAAGCACATAATCTGAATTTGAAAATTACTACTGCTGCTGGCTCACCATTGTGGACCGAAACCCACAAAAGGGTAGCTCCAGCCACAGCTACAGTCACGTAAGAATGGTGGCTGCAGGGGTGCTCTCAAAGTGATCCTGAAACACTGGACCCCGTCTGGCTGCCTCCAGACATCTGACCTGTTCTGATCGTCCTGGGGTGGGTGGTGGGGCTGACTGAAAAATAACCTTAATTGACTTAAACCAACTGTTCCCTGCCAAACTGCCATCCAGGAAAATAGCCGCGCATTGGGCCCAAAGTGGGGAACCAGCGCACCGACAGATAACCATGTCTGCTTGCCTGCCCATGTTGGAATCAAAATCCTCTCCTATGTTCTTCAAGAATCTTTATTCCATATAACTCCCATTTCTTTCCTCCTTTACCCCAACTTGGAATGGGCAGAGAACATCGTTCAAATAGTGGGAAATTCCATGCACAAATCTGAGGAATTCAGTTTCTCTTCATTTATACTTTTTGTTACTGAAGTTTCTATTCAAAACTGGATGCCATGAATTGCAAGCCTAAAGTAATATTGAATTTCTTTGTGTTTGTAGTAAACTGCCATATGATGTAACAGCCGAACAGGCCTTATCACATGCAGAAGTGAAGACAAGACTGGAGACCTGCATGCACAACCTGCAGGCTGTCACTGATAAGGTTCTCATGTCCATCAGCACATCCTTGGATACCATTCCGTAAGTAGCAAATATCATTGCATCATAGATTAATTCAGGCCACAATGAGGCCATTGAGCCTACCGTGCCTGTACAAACTCTTTGAAACATTAGACCCATTCTCTATTATTGCAGATGGAGGCAGAATCGGAAAAATACATCCCCCCCCGCCCCCCCCCCCCCGGCTTGGTTCCAGGCAGCCCCTTGCACTGCCTCTCCTGGTCACCGTTGCACTGTGCCCGGAGAGGCTGGAGAGTTGCTGCTTAGTCTGATTGGCCAGCATTTCTCCAAAGTGGAATTTCTCCTGAGTGAGGGCAGAGATCCTGTCTTGTGCCAATCGACACTCATTAATGTGTAATTTGATTTGATTTATTATTGTCACATGTATTAACATACAGTGAAAAGTATTGTTTCTCGCGTGCTACACAGACAAAGCATACCATTCATAGAGAAGGAAATGAGAGAGTGCAGAATGTAGTGTTACTGTCATAGCTAGGGTGTAGAGAAAGATCAACTTAATGCAAGGTAAGTCCATTCAAAAGTCTGACAGCAGCAGGGGAGAAGCTGTTCCTGAATCGATTGGTATGTGACCTCAGACTTTTGTATCTTTTTCCTAATGGAAGAAGGTGGAAGAGAGAATGTCCGAGGTGCGTGGGGTCCTTAATTATGCTGGCTGCTTTGCCGAGACAGCGGGAAGTGTAGACAGAATCAGTGGATGGGAGGCTGGCTTGCATGATGGATTGGGCTACATTCACGACCTTTTGTAGTTTCTTGCGGTCTTGGGCAGAGCAGGAGCCATACCAAGCTGTGATACAACCAGAAAGAATGCTTTCTCTGATGCATCTGTAAGAGTTGACATCTATGTCAGACTCCTATTTATTGACTATAGCTCAGCCTTCAGCACCATTATTCCTACGAACTCATCTCAAATCCAATCACAAGACACCATCCTCGATCTCTATGGTGGGATTAGCATTTCTTTCTGGACTGAATCTGCTACAGTAAAAGTCTTCAAAATAATCAAAATGAAAAATATGTTTTAAATTTAGAGAGATTGGAGCATTGACTGATTTTATTTAGATCAAAATGGGCATCACAAATTTTCAATGTGACATCCCACGTTAGAAATGCATCTGAAAACAGATTGGGCTCTGTGCCACGGCCTTGGCAGTGTAAAGGGAAGAGATCAGGATTAGATTAGCAAAGAGATGCAGAGACCAGAGGCTAAATAAATAGCAGAGAGGGGCAGGCTTTGGTTTGGGGGCATTGAGGGCACATGCAGATGGTTCAGCCCCACCACCCGGAAGCAAAGTTGGCATGGAGCCAACATGCTCCAAGCTGCCTCACCCCAAAGTCATAAAGTACGGTGGACTGTGAAAATGAGGGAAAAGTGGGACTTCCATCTCTCACTGGAGAGGAAGACCCACCTTCAGGAGCTCCCAGCCAGCAGGGACTGCAGTGATCAAGAAGGAGGAGGATTTGGTCAGATCATGAAGGGCATATGGGGGTGGGTTTAAGGCTACGAGTGGGTAGGAAGGAAGGGATGAATCAATCTTTTGGTTGGAGGAGGGTGATTGGGGGCTGGTCAGCAAAGGGCAACTCATGAAGATCGAAACTCTTCCCCTCCTCCCCCCGCCCCAAGCCTTTGCTTAAAATTTGGGCTGGCTTCTTCTTCCCAAGTCAAACACTGTATGGCATGGACAATGTATCAGGGCCAATAGTTGACTGACCCTTGATTACTTACTTGAATATGGTGGTGGGTTGCTGATTCTGACACCTGTCCACCACCCCCCCTTCCGTATTTTGGAGGTGGGCACACGGCCTACCCTGTATGACCCCCCCTCTCTCTCTCTCTCTCCCCGCCCCCCCCCCAAATCCCCCAATGCTTGGTGGAAACGCAGAAAATACAGTCCCAGTTTTTTCTCTTTAAAGTTGGGTCATGTCCTGGAGCTTTTCATCAGCAAAATATGTTGTTGTCCTTGTTCACAATGCTTGATTGGTCCATTCTTTCTCTTGTACGGGTGTTGGTTAACAGTTAAAACCGAGTTTACTTTGGTTCTAAGTAAAACGCATTCTCCCAGTTGGATAAATCTACAAGGAGACAAAGCGTTTTATACCATGCTGTTGCCATCGTAACTGCACAGGAAATTCTGTCATTTATTCCGCCTTGTGATAGTCACACCTTATAAAAGCTCCATAATAATTAGTTTGCTTCATGGTTTAACCTTTGCTGAGCAAATGTGTTTCACCTTCCTGTAGAGGGCAGAGGAGTTTCCTTTTATTAACTCGATGAAATGACTCATGTAAAGTCATGCATCTCGAGCACTTTTTTGAAAATTTATTTCACGTTTGAAAAGACCATTTTATTTGAGCATTGTTTTATTTGAAAATCTGTTATACCAATGTTAATATTTCACTTTTTCATTGTTTTTATCCATTTGTTTGTGTGCAGTTATGGAATGAGGTACATCGCCAAGGTTCTGAAGAATTCGCTTCATGAGAAATTTCCTGATTCCACAGAGGATGAACTGTTAAAGGTAGCTCAACAGAATTATCTTAGATTTTAATTTCCACTGGCTGCGCAGAAAATACATTGCTCTAATTATAAATATCTTTTGTACCAACTGTCGTATCTGACAGTTTATAAAGAAATGCCATGAAGATTTAATGTACAATTAGTTTTTTTTTCTTATGTAGATGAACACTAGCAATTGTTCTGTAGGGAAGGGTCAATTATAGAGAGTAATCATAGGGAGGTCAGGTTATTATTCTGGAATAACGTGTGCTAGCATAAAACAAATAGTGCACTATCATGTAATTTAAGTACCTTGATGGCACATTTATAGTCCAGTGTTGTAAAACTGGTTTCTTGCACAGTACCGTAGGCTGCACCTTAAAAGTGCAAGTTAGAAATCAATATGCGACCAGCTCTAGGAGTTTAATTGCACAGAGTTTAATTGAATGGCTCCATTCTCCAGAGTTCATCTCAAAGTCTATAGGTGGTACATTTCAAGAAATTTTGCTTAATTTGGAGAGCTGGGTTTCAAAGTCATATTTGTAGTTTGCAATGTTGCAGAGTGGTTACATGGATATGCCATGTATTGTACAACTGTACAATTTGAAGAATGGATTTAATGCCCTGAAATAATTTATATGGCTTATAATTGCTAATCCTCTCAGCTTTATATGCAGTTGTGGGTTGGATCCTAAAATCAAAAACACGCATTAATGCTGAGCTGCTTATTTATCATCTTATTTATCAGCTTATTTCGCAGGATAATTTGTGCAGAATGCTGCAAAATCATACTCTGCATGAGGGAGGTTATGGTGTGGTGGTATTATCACTAGACTAGCAATCCAGAGACCCAGGATAGTGCTCCGGGGACCTGGGTACAAATGATACCATGGTAGGTCAGAGACAATTTTAATTTAATAAAAAGATCTGGAATTAAAAGTCTACTGATGATTATGAAACCGTTGTCGATTGCTCTAAAAACCCATCTGGTTCACTAATGTGCTTTAGGAAAGAAAATTTGACCTACTTGTGACTCCAGATCCACAGCATTGTGGCTGATTGACTGTTAAGTGCCCTCAGTTCAAGGGTAATTGGAGATGGGCAGTAAATGCTGGTCCAGCCAGTGAATAATAAAGAATGTGGGATTCTGAAGTTGAAGTGACGTATTGGAGATTTTACCAGCAACACAGGATGTAGACCTGGGAATTTCCAGTCTAATTCTTTTTTAATTCATTCGTGGGACATGGGCGTCACTGACTGGCCAGCATTTATTGCCCATCCATAGTTGTCAGAGAGAAGTTGAGAGTCAACCACACTGCTGTAGCTCTGGAGTCGCATGTGGGCCAGACCAGGTAAGGATGGCAGATTTCCTTCCCTAAAGAACATTAGTGAACCAGATGAGTTTTTCCGACGGTCGACAATGGTTTCATAGTCATCGGCAGATTCTTCTTTCCAGATATATTTATTGAATTCAAATTCTACCATCTTCGTGGTGGGATTCGAACCCGGGTCCCCAGAACATTAGCTGAATTTCTGGATTAATAGTCTAGCAATAATACCACTAAGCCATCACCTCCCCTTTCAAGTTATCATAACTTTTGGAAGGGAGGGAGGAGATGTGCTACATTTGTTCCGGAAAGGGACCGAGCTATTTCTTGATTATTTTGTAATTATTTAAAAGACATTGATTTGAATATTATCAATTGCTGTTTGCAGATTGTAGGCAACCTTCTTTACTATCGCTACATGAACCCAGCTATTGTTGCACCTGATGGATTTGATATCATTGACATGACTGCTGGGGGGCAGCTCCATCCTGATCAACGGCGAAACTTGGGTTCAGTGGCAAAAGTATTACAACATGCTGCTTCAAACAAGCTGTTTGAAGGAGAGAACGCACAGTTGTCATCTATGAACGCCTATTTATCACAGACTTACCAGAAATTCAGGTAAGTTGCAATTTATAGAACCTGAAAATAAAATCTTGTCTTTTTTTCAAAATATGTGCTTTTACAAAGCAGAAAAGAATTGTCTTGAGAAATGTTTTTTTCTGATAGAATATCTCTCATTGCTGTGTCATTGCAAATGCACTTGGGAGTTACCGGTTTAAGATGAATTATCTATGTTTTGGAGCACTGGTGTAAAAATGGAGTGACTTGTAATAAGTGCTAAATGGTTGAGTTGCCCATTCAAAGAGTAAAAGGAACATAGGAGTGCAGTGTTTATTGATTGGAGATCTGCTGCTACTAGCTTGCGTTTGCTGTTAATTGCTAATATATTTCTTGTTCAAAGAACAAAGAAAATTACAACACAGGAACAGCCCCTTCAGCCCTCTGAGCCTGTACCGACCATGCTGCCCAACTGAACTAAAAGCCCCTATCCTTCCGGGGACCATATCCTCTATTCCCATCCTATTCATGTATTCGTCAAGACGCCCCTTAAAAGTCACTATCGTATCAGCTCCCGCTGCCTCCCTCGGCAACGAGTTCCAGGCACCCACTACTCTTTGTGTAAAAAATCTGCCTCGTACATCTCCTTTAAACCTTGCCCCTCACGCCTTAAAACTGTGCCCCCTAGTAATTGACTCTTCCATCCTTGGAAAAAGCTTCTGACTATCCACTCTGTCCATGCCTCTCATGATCTTGTAGACTTCTATCAGGTCGCCCCTCAACCTCCGTCCTTCCAGTGAGAACAAACCAAGTTTCTCCAACCTCTCCTCATAGCTAATGCCCTCCATACCAGGCAACATCCTGGTAAACCTTTTCTGTATCCTCTCCAAAGCCTCCACGTCCTTCTGGTAGTGTAGCGACCAGAATTAAACACTATATATTCCAAGTGCAGCCTAACTAAGGTTCTATAAAGCTGCAACATGACTTGCCAATTTTTAAACTCAATGTCCCGGCCGATGAAGGCAAGCATGCCGTATGCCGCCTTGACTACCTTCTCCACCTGCATTGCCACTTTCAGTGACCTGTGTACCTGTACACTTAGATCCCTTTGCCTATCAATGCTCTTAAGGGTTCTGCCATTTACTGTATATTTCCTATCTGTATCAGTCCTTCCAAAATGCATTACCTCACATTTACATAGAACATAGAACATAGAACATTACAGCGCAGAACAGGCCCTTCGGCCCACGATGTTGCACCGACCAGTTAAAAAAAAACTGTGACCCTCCAACCTAAACCAATTTCTTTTCGTCCATGAACCTATCTACGGATCTCTTAAACGCCCCCAAACTAGGCGCATTTACTACTGATGCTGGCAGGGCATTCCAATCCCTCACCACCCTCTGGGTAAAGAACCTACCCCTGACATCGGTTCTATAACTACCCCCCCTCAATTTAAAGCCATGCCCCCTCATGCTGGATTTCTCCATCAGAGGAAAAAGGCTATCACTATCCACCCTATCTAAACCTCTAATCATCTTATATGTTTCAATAAGATCCCCTCTTAGCCGCCGCCTTTCCAGCGAAAACAATCCCAAATCCCTCAGCCTCTCCTCATAGGATCTCCCCTCCATACCAGGCAACATCCTGGTAAACCTCCTCTGCACCCTCTCCAAAGCCTCCACATCCTTCCTGTAATGTGGGGACCAGAACTGCACACAGTACTCCAAGTGCGGCCGCACCAGAGTTGTGTACAGTTGCAACATAACGCTATGACTCCTAAATTCAATCCCCCTACCAATAAACGCCAAGACACCATATGCCTTCTTAACAACCTTATCTACTTGATTCCCAACTTTCAGGGATCTATGCACACATACACCTAGATCCCTCTGCTCCTCCACACTATTCAAAGTCCTCCCGTTAGCCCTATACTCAACACATCTGTTATTCCTACCAAAGTGAATTACCTCACACTTCTCCGCATTAAACTCCATCCGCCACCTCTCGGCCCAACTTTGCAACCTGTCTAAGTCTTCCTGCAAACTACGACACCCTTCCTCACTGTCTACCACACCACCGACTTTGGTGTCATCAGCAAATTTGCTAATCCACCCAACTATACCCTCATCCAGATCATTAATAAATATTACAAACAGCAGTGGCCCCAAAACAGATCCCTGAGGTACACCACTTGTAACCGCACTCCATGATGAATATTTACTATCAACCACCACCCTCTGTTTCCTATCCGCTAGCCAATTCCTGATCCAATTTCCTAGATCACCCCCAATCCCATACATCTGCGTTTTCTGCAGAAGCCTACCATGGTGAACCTTATCAAACGCCTTACTAAAATCCATATATACCACGTCCACTGCCTTGCCCCCATCCACCTCCTTGGTCACTTTCTCAAAAAACTCAATAAGGTTAGTAAGGCACGACCTACCTGCCACAAAACCATGCTGACTATCACCTATCAATTCATTACTCTCCAAATAACTATAAATCCTATCCCTTATAATTTTTTCCAACATCTTGCCGACAACAGAAGTGAGACTCACCGGTCTATAATTCCCGGGGAAGTCTCTGTTCCCCTTCTTAAACAATGGGACAACATTCGCTAACCTCCAATCTTCTGGTACTATACCAGAGGCCAACGACGACCTGAAGATCAGAGCCAGAGGCTCTGCAATCACTTCTCTTGCCTCCCAGAGAATCCTTGGATAAATCCCATCCGGACCAGGGGATTTATCTATTTTCAGACCCTCCAGAATATCCTGCACATCCTCCTTATCAACTGTAATACTGTCTATTCTACTCCCTTGCAACCCAGTGTCCTCCTCAGCTATATTCATGTCCCCTTGCGTGAACACCGAAGAGAAATATTGGTTCAATGCTTCACCAATCTCCTCCGGTTCCACACATAACTTCCCTCTGCCATCTATAACTGGCCCTAAACTTGCCCTAACCAACCTTCTGTTCTTGACATACCTATAGAACGCCTTAGGATTCTCTTTAACCCTATCCGCCAAAGTCTTCTCATGTCCCCTTTTAGCCCTTCTAAGCTCGCTCTTCAACTCCCTCTTAGCCAATCTAAAGCTTTCTAGTGCACTACCCGAGTGCTCACGTCTCATCCGAACATAAGCCTCCTTTTTCTTTTTAACCAACAAAGAAACTTTTTTGGTGCACCACGGTTCCCTAGCCCTATCAATTCCTCCTTGCCTGACAGGGACATACCTATCACAGACTCGCAGTAGCTGCTCCTTGAAAAAACTCCACATGTCGGACGTTCCCAGTCCCTGTAATCTCCTAGTCCAACCTATGTTTCCTAATTCTCTCCTAATAGCCTCATAATTACCCTTCCCCCAGCTAAAACCACTGGCCCGAGGTTCATGCCTATCCCTTTCCATCACTAAGGTGAACGTAACCGAATTGTGGTCACTATCACCAAAATGCACACCAACTTCCAAGTCTAGCACCTGGTCTGGCTCATTTCCCAGCACCAGATCCAATATAGCCTCACCTCTAGTTGGCCTGTCTACATACTGAGTCAAAAAACCTTCCTGCACGCTTTGAACAAAAACTGACCCCTCTAACGAGCTAGAGCTATAACAATTCCAGTCAATATTAGTCAAGTTAAAATCCCCCATAACAATTGCCCTATTACTTTCACTCCTAAGCAGGATTGACTCCGCAATCCTTTCCTCAACCTCTCTAGAACTTTTAGGAGGTCTATAAAAGACTCCCAACAGGGTGACCTCTCCTCTCCTATTTCTAATCTCCGCCCATACTACCTCAACAGATAAGTCCTCATCAAACCTCCTCTCTGACACTGTGATACAATCTCTGACCAATAATGCTACCCCTCCCCCTCTTCTACCTCCTTCCCTACTTCGACTAAAACATTTGAACCCCGGGACCTGCAGCATCCATTCCTGCCCCTGCTCTATCCATGTCTCTGAAATAGCCACAACATCGAAGTCCCAGGTACTGATCCACGCTGCAAGTTCACCCACTTTATTGCGAATACTCCTGGCATTGAAGTATACACATTTCAAACCCTGCTCCACCCCACCTCTGCAATGCCGTGCATTGCAGTCCCCATCCATGCATCCCTCACTTTCAGCCCCACTACTCAGGATCCCTCCCCCCCCCCGAATCAGTTTAAACCTCCCTGCATGGCCTTAGCAAATTTACCCCCCAGGATATTGGTCCCCTTCTGATTAAGGTGTAGACCATCCTTCTCATAGAGGTCACACCTTCCCCAGTACGAGCCCCAATTGCTTAAGTACCTGAACCCCTCCCTCCTGCAGATTGTCCAGATTAAACTCCATCTGCCATCTCTCCGCCCAAGTCTCCAACTGATCTATATCCTGTTGTATCCTCTGATGGTCCTCATTGCTATCCGCAAATCCACCAACCTTTGTGTCGTCTGCAAACTTACTAATCATGTCAACAGCATGTTTCTTTTTTCAGCAATTATCATTTACTTCACTACAGATAGCATAGATTTAACAGCACAGAAATGCATCTCGGGCAATTTTTTCATGTAAATAAACAAAACACCATTACTTTTCCAATTTGGAATTAACATCGATTTATTTAATGTCTTTATTTTATGAACTACCCCTCTTAATATGATCAAATGTTACATCGCAACAAATCATAAATAAATACAAAAATGGATACAAGGATGCTGGAAAGAGCAAGTCAGGAAAAATTTACAAGAGCAACAGAGTGAACATTTCAGGTTGATGACCTTTTCTGCCATCTCTCCGCCCAAGTCTCCAACCGATCTATATCCTGCTGTATCCTCTGATGGTCCTCATCGCTATCCGCAAATCCACCAACCTTTGTGTCGTCCGCAAACTTACTAATCAAACCAGTTACATTTTCCTCCAAATCATATATATATATATATATATATATATATATATATATATATATATATATTACAACCAGAAAAGGTCCCAGCACTGATCTCTGAGGAACGTCACTTGTCACAGCCCTCCATTCAGAAACACACCCTTCCACTTCTACCCTCTGTCAGTTTTGTATCCGCCTTGCCAGCTCACCTCTGATCTCATGCGACTTCACCTTCTGCACCAGTCTGCCATGAGGGACCTTGTCAAAAGCCTTACTGAAGTCTATGTAGACAACATCCACTGCCCTACCCTCATCAATCATCTTCATCACTTCCTCGGAAAACTTGATCAAGTTCGTGAGACACGACCTCCCCTTCACAAAATCATGTTGTCTCTCTCTAATACGTCCACTTATTTCCAAGTGGGAGTAAATCCTGTCTCGAAGAATCCTCTCCAGTAATTTCCCTACCACTGATGTAAGGCTCACCGGCCTGTAATTACCTGGATTATTCTTGCTACCCTTCTTTAACAAAGGAACAACATTGGCTATTCTCCAATCCTCTGGGACCTCCCCTATACAGTAAGAGTCTTAACAACACCAGGTTAAAGTCCAACAGGTTTATTTGGTAGCAAATACCATTAGCTTTCGGAGCGCTGCTCCTTCGTCAGATGGAGTGGAAATCTGCTCTCAAACAGGGCACATTTGAGAGCAGATTTCCTGTTTTAAGAGCAGTTTGAGAGCCCTGTTTGAGAGCAGATTTCCACTCCATCTGATGAAGGAGCAGCGCTCCGAAAGCTAATGGTATTTGCTACCAAATAAACCTGTTGGACTTTAACCTGGTGTTGTTAAAACTCTTACTGTGTTTACCCCAGTCCAACACTGGCATCCCAACATCATGACCTCCCCTATAGCCAATGAGGATACAAAGATTTCTCTCGAGGCCCCAGCAATTTCCTCCCTTGCCTCTCACAGTATTCTGGGGTATATCCCATCAGAATACAATTTTTTTCACACAAAAAAAAAACGAGAAAGAAGGACACAATAAAGACATGGCCAGTCTCAGGCTCTATGGCAAGAGGGTTGAGGATATTAGTTTCAAGGGTGTGCAAATCTAGTCTTTTACCTCAGCAGTTAGAAACTCAAACTCCAGATTTCTGCTGCTTTTTTGTCTCTAATTGTCACCTCATTGCTGCTGTTTATATAAAATGAATTGGATTCAAGTGGTTTGATTTGATTTATTATTGTCACAAAGAACAATACAGCACAGGAACAGGCCCTTCGGCCCTCCAAGCCCGCGCCGCTCCCCGGTCCAGGATTGAATCCTGAATCCAGGATCCCCGCCCAATTTTCCAGCCTATCTAAATCACGTATTAATATACAGTGAAAAGTATTGTTTTTTGCGCAATGAACAGACAGTATACAGACGGGGGGGTGGGGTGCAGGGACTCGACAATTTTGCCTACTTTGGTTCTCTAGCACTTCACCACCTTCTTCATATTTAATTTTAATTGCGTTGTTTTAAACTATTTAGCTGAGAGAGAGAACAGCAGCAGTAGTTGTCCTTGGCTGGTGTTAACATCTTTACCTGCAAGGGGCCATTGAATAGCAATCACCATCCAGATTCATAGCTCTGTTCAGCAGCCCCGAGCCTGGGAATACTGAAATAATTCATAAATGCCTTCCTAGATTAGAGAAGCTGATTGTGTAAGGTCCAAGGAATCATCTTAACTATATGCTTCAGGATGATTCATTGCATTCGCCTTCTGAATCATTAAGGGAGCCCGAAAGAAAATAAATAATGCTGGCCTGCTGTGCTAAACGTCACGTTCAAACGGCAATCATGTTGACTCATTAGTCATTAACATATTTGCAATAGAGTGGGCGTTGGAATAGCACTCCTCGCGTGTATGTTAAGGTACATGCTTGGAGCGCTCTTTTCTAATGTTGACATAATGTAAAATGTTTTGAAAATACAACTAACTCCCTGTCCTTGTGGATGTGGGGAAACAAATCACAATGGTTTTAACCTGTTTCTGGTTGCTTCACTTGATCCCCTATTCATAGGTGGAACTTGCATGATAATATATGTGGTATTATGATGCAACCTAGCATTCTGTTGACCATAGAATCATAGAAACCCTACAGTGCAGAAAGAGGCCATTTGGCCCATCGAGTCTGCACCAACCATAATCCCACCCAGGCCCTACCCCCATATCCCTACATATTTACCCTCTAACCTACGCATGTCAGGACACTAAGGGGCATTTTTAGCATGGCCAATCAACCTAAACCCGCACATCTTTGGACTGTGGGAGGAAACCAGAGCACGCAGAGAAAACCCACGCAGACACGAGGAGAATGTGCAAACTCCACACAGACAGTGACCCAAGCCAGGAATCGAACCCAGGTCCCTGGAGCTGTGAAGCAGCAGTGCTAACCACTGTGCTACCGTGCCGCCCTTGGAACAATGTGGATGTTGTACAGTTGAGAGTTTGAAATGAGCTGGAAATTATACAAAGTGGTTCAGATAATCCAAGGCGAGATAGATTTGTTTCGTGTTCAGTGAATCTAATTGGGAAATTATAATCCGAGCCAGTAAGCACTTGACTGGAGTTGAGTATTGAGTTACAGAGGAACAATAATCTACCATAATTCAAATACACAAGTATTGTTGCATGCCTCCATGATGCGGGGGTCAGTTTCTTTTTAAACGAGAAAACTTAATGTAGAAAGGAAGTGCCCAAGCTTTTTTCACAGGCGTAAGGGGAAAGGGAGCATCCAGAAAAAAGAGGATTCCAGATTTCAGGAAAAAAAAGAGTTTGGTTTGGAGATCCAGAAGCTTTGAAAAATAAGTGGCTTTGAAGGGAGGAAGGTGGAACAATGGAAGTTACTTAAAAGAGGAATTAAAGTATGGTGCCTATGCTGCTGAAGATGACTGCTTTAAGCATTAGAATGTCCAGTCTCATGCTATCACTTGTGATAAAACACAGTTCATTATGTCCAGGTGATGAAATGCTGACAAATGGAGTGTAAATCAGTATTGACCCAGATCATATGGTGAATAAGCAAGAAGGAAAAATGGACACAATGGGTGGGATTTTCCAGCTGCGCTCACCCCAAGACCGCTAAACCTCGCCAGAGGTCAACGGACCTTTGCATGGTCCGCCCCTGCCAGCTGCGATTCCTGTGGTGGGTGGGGCAGGAAAATTCCACCCGATGAGTCTATTTTCTCGTGGAGCGGAGAGCATGTGTTCTGCCATGCCTGTTCCTTCCTCACACCTTGTTCAATCTGCAATACTTTGAACTGTACCCCAATGCTTGAAGAAAAACTTTCAAAACTCTTCTCCCAGTTTGAAGGAGGGTCTCGATTATTAGCTTTGATTTGTGCCTACATTACTTCAAGTGAAGCTTTCCACAGTTGCCATTTCATGATTCCAGCACCACCGCACCATTGTAATCCACAAATATTTGATTTTGTTCCTCTTCATAACCTTGAGTCTCAATCCTATCCAGATTGTTCTTTAATTTGTAAAATAAACTCGGTACTAATTATAATGTCACTACTTGTACATATATTTTACTGAAGGGGGAGAATGTCTTCAGATCGCTATTCTCGGGAATATACGTCCATGTATCCTCTAGTTCGATGCTAGTTATCTAGAAATGTTTCAGATTTTACATTTTTTTTAAAATACAGAAATTGTTTTTCTGTAAACAACACAGTGGGCCGAAGGGCCTTTTCTGCACTGTATGGTTCTATGACTATGACTCTGTAATAAAGTTGGTGGTTGATACATTTTTTTTCCAAAAGTATTTTCTTCCTAATGTGATGACCCCCAAATGCCACGGGCAAGTTTGGACAGAATTTGGTTTTGTATTTGGCTCTTATGAACCTTATCCATGCTTGTAAAGTTCATTTTTGCAGTTTGCCTTTGGGCGAGTTGCTCAACTTAACTTGTAACTAGGCTTAATTTGTGGCGCAACGGTAGCACGTCTGACTGTAGATTAGAAGGTTGCGTGTTCCAATCACATCAGGCTCGCCAAGTGTCTTTGGGGGCGGCACAGTGGTTAACACTGCTGCCTCACAGCGCCAGGGACCCGGGTTCCATTCCGGTTTGTCTGTGTGGAGTTTGCACTTTCTCCCCGTGACTGCGTGGCTTTCCTCCCAGTGCTCCGGTTTCCTCCCGCAGTCCAAAGGTGTGCGGGTTAGGTTGATTGGCCATGCCAAATTGCCCCTTAGTGTCAGACACACTAGCAGGGTAAATACGTGGGGTTACGAGGATAGGGCCTGGATGGGATTGTGGTCAGTGCAGACTCGATGGGCCAAATGGCCTCCTTCTGCACTGTAGGGATTCTATGATCTATGGACTTAAATTCAGATGCTTGGTTGTGCAACCTTTCTTGGGAAAACTCTTGACAACACTAGTGGGAAAAGATAGAGCAACATTTTTTTATTACAGTTCTATCATTTTAAAAGAGTCCAAATGTTTTGTAACACAAATATTGTTTTAGAACTTGCAAACTTAACCTTGGATAGGAGGAGTACTAACATTTCCTGTTTTTCCCAAAGAGGAAAAATCTTGACATATCAAGATGTTGCCAGTATTCAAATCCAGTCGTGACCCTTAAATAACTTGAAAGCATTTTACTACACTGAGCGCCGCAAGGCAAAGTTCAGCATCTATGAAGTCTGCAAGTTGGTGTGATTCATGACTAATAAATACTCCCATTTTATGCTTGCAGAACACATGGTTAGTAAGTGCAATAAAAACAGAAAATGCTGGAAATACAGCAGGCCTGTCGGCACCTGTGGAGAGTGAAACAGAGTTAACATTTTGAGTCGAATATGACTCTTTGGAAAACTTCCTCAGGGCAGAGATGGACTGGAGAATTGAATAAAACGTTTTGTTTCCATGTGGATGAATCGTATCATCTGTTCAAGTATCTTTGAAAACCCTTTATTCCAGAGGTTTGCAGTTTTCTAGCAACAAATAGTTCCAACAACAGCTCATCTTTCTGACAGCACCTCAGGGTCAAGTTGGAAGCAATGGCCAGGTGCTGTGCCTTGCCATTGGTAGCCATTTTGTTTTCACAGCAGGATATTTAGAAACAAAAGTAAACTGAGTTCCAGGGGGCCCTATTTGATTCAAAGTGTTAGCTCTGTTTCTCTTCCCACAGATGCTGCCAGGGCTGAGTATTGCCGGCAGATACTGTTTTTATCTCAGATTTACAACAGCCACAGTAATTTGCTTTTACTTCCGTGTAAAGGAATGCGGGCTTCCTTGAGACCTTAAGTGGAAATTGTGGGGGGCGATTCTCCCATCCCGAAGCACTTTTTTAGGGAGTCGGGCCGGGAGAATCCCATGCGGGCTGAAAAGCGGGATTCGCGCATGCGTTCCCGATGCACGCGCATCTCCCAGCGCCGGATACCTGGCGTGATTGGGACCACGCTGGAAACCAGCGGGACCAGTAGGTAAGTCATTTTAATCTTTTAATGTCATTTAAATGTCATTATCGGGCCCGGGACTGTAGTCTCCGGGTCCGATAACATCTCCCACCCTGTCAGTACAATTTCACTCCACTTTCGGGGAACTAGCGGGAGACCTCGCTGGAGTGCAGTGAGGGGACAATCGGGTCCTCCCCAGGGGGTCGGGCAGTGGTGGGGGGGGGGGCGGGGGCCTGGGCATGGGCACCTGGGCAATGCCAGCCCGTGCCCCCCGCACTGCCCAAGGGACAAAGTGTCCTGTCCATGCCCAAGGAGCACCTTGGCACTTCACATTGGGCAGGCCTAGGGATGGGGCCAGCTGGGGGCAGAGTCTATGGGGCGATTGGCAGGAGCCCCACTGCCACTCTGCATTGGGATCGTTTGGGGCTGGAGGGAGGCCAGTGATTGGGGAAGGGGTGGTCTGCCGGGGGCTGGCCCGGGAATGGTCGTGGGAGCCACGATCGGGCCATGGAGGGGCAGCACTTCAATCGGGCTGGCCAGCAAACTGCAGTCTGACAGTTGGGGCCACTGCGCATGCGCAGAGACCCGGAACTGTCAGACTCTGGTGTGAATAGGCCCTGTCCCCCCCGAGCTTTTAATGATATTCACGATTGTGACCTCTGCGTTGCACAGAGTTTGGGAGATTCTAGTGTGAACTCCCACTGAAAAAACAATCATGATTTACACCAGTTTTCCCGTGAATCCAGCACTTAGAATCTTTTTGGGAGAATCGCCCTTGTATCTTTCTCAAAACATGTGCATGCTTGCTCTGAAAGACGCCGTATTGGTTTAATCCAGAGTAAGTGGTCACTTTGCCTGCTGGATTTCTCATGCATGGTTACCATCAATGCCTTGTCCTAATAAGTCACCCTTATCTAATAAAACCACTGGTGCAGCGTTGTGGCTTTATTTACGTGGCACAGGAAAGAATGGAACCAACATGTTTGCAAACTTCTGAAAAAATTAGATTAAATACTTTGAAAACTTGACTTCTAGATTCTTGTTAATGCTGTGAAACCAGATATGTTAGACAATCTGAATAAAGTACTGCTGTTGGTGATGAACTTGGCGGGATGCATTTAGAAATCAACCGAGAAGTCTGACTAACAATTTGAACCAGCTTTACCTTTTTTTTTTGTCTAAATTGGAGGTGGTGGGGAGGTTGTGGTGATCACAATACAATAAAGTTAAAACAAGTCATGGAAAAAGCGGCAGCCTTTTTTTCCAGCGGTCTCTGACTCATTGGGTGATTTAGAAGGTTTTTGTTGGATTATGGTTAGAAAACATCTGGGAAAATAATTAGACGCCAGCTGAGAGGTTTTTTTTTAAGTATAGGTAGCCGTGTGTACACCAGATGTTGTGCATTGCCGATGACGTGCTTTCAAGGTGGGCAGTTTTTCTTGGAAACTGTTCCCTCGGTTAAGCATTGAAGTCTTAATTTTGTACTGACTATTTTTTAAGCATTGAAGTCTTAATTTTGTACTGACTTTTTAAGTCCATGGCAGAGCAGAGGGGCACATGGGCACAGCACTTAGCTCCCTGCCCCCTCCTCCCCTATTCCCCTCGGAGTCTAAGATTCTAGGTCCACATTTTTCAGGACCCACCCAGTGGACCACCCGCTTTTGGGAATTGGGGGGGTGGGGAGCAGGTGCATCACAGGAGGGTGTTGAATTGGACTTGCGCTAACTGCGTGCCTATTAGCATTTTTAAATATTACTCAATGAGTAGGAACCTGATTGGGGCTGGGGGGCTGGGAGCATCACGATGGGTTTGCTGCCTGGAAGGCGGGGTAGGAGATTCTGTTTTAGGCCCGACACCCAATTCAGCAAGCCATTGGGATTCCTGCAGGGGTTAGCAGGCCCAGTCAATTCCGGCTTCTGTTTTGCTCCCGCCACTAAGGTTTTCTTTGAACTATGAAACATTGCCGGTTGATGGCAATGAGTTGACGGTGGCAACATGATTAACAGAGTACACCAGGATGTCAGGAGCTGTATTTATTTAAATTATGTCAGGAAGATGACACTGAACCACTGGGCCTTTCTGTCATCCTTAATTAGAGGATTTTATGCAAACTCTGTTATATCCACTGTTCATTGTAACTGAGAATTTTGTATCTGTTTTGTTTGGCAGGTTGCTATCTAATAGATAAGTTATATTTAGAAAGCTTGATATGTGTTCTGAACTGCAGCTGTGGTGAACAAAGATAACTAGGAATGCTGACATTGTAGTAGGTTTTGCATTAGCTGTTACATAACATTTTAATCTAGGAACAAAAGATCATTCAAAATGAGAAAGTTATATTGTGACTGAATCCTAATGAACTCTCCCATGTGGTAGTCGGGTTCCTAATCAATTGCTTGTTTTTCCACCCCTTGCAGGAGCTTTTTCCAGTCAGCCTGTGATGTGCCAGAACCAGAAGAAAAATTTAACATTGATGAATACTCTGACATGGTGACACTAAGCAAACCGGTTATTTACATCTCCATTGAAGAAATTATCAACACTCACTCGGTATGTGTTATCAGTTTGCGATCAGAAGGCGATTTATTTTTTCTAATGGCGATGGGATGGTGTATATATGAACATTGAGAGAAAACAGCAGCTTGCAATTATGTAGTGCCTTTCATGAAAAATACTTCATAAAGGCATAATCAGCCAAAAATGCAAAGGAAAGGAAATATTAAGAGTTGGGTGACCAAAGGCTTGGTCAAAATGTTGAGTTTTTAAGGAGATGGAGAAGTTTTAGGAAGATTAATGTAGGGCATCTGGAACAGGTGACTGAGACATGACTACCAATAATATTGTGGAGGGATGCAAAAAAAAAAGCCCAGAGGAACAGAGTTTGGGAGGGGGTGCAGCACTGTCAATAATAGAAAAATAGGATGGTATTGAAGCCATGTAGGAATCTTAAAAACTTAGCTAAGATTTTCAATTCGTGAGGGCGTGGGAAAGCACCATGGGTAAGGGAGGACAGAGCAAAACCACAGCATCCATTGCTTTCTTTCGTAATGACACGTGCCATTCTGTGCGTGTCGTTTTTTTCATTTGCTTATCCTTTTTGCTGAACTAGCAATGTATTCCACACTTCCCCCACTGCCTGTGACGGGAAAAAAACTGTCTTCCTGTATTAGCTCATTTCTCTTGAATCGTGTGCAAATTATCAGAAGGCTTCCCATGAGTGTGTTCGATCAGCTGAGCCTGTATTTTATCACTTTGTCTCAGGTCTGCTCTGTAGCCGATGTATCCATAACATACTGACGTCGCTGTGCAGTCAGCACATGGAATTTGCCTAATTGGCGTACAAACACCCCTTTGTTCAAACATTGATAGCAAAGATATTTTTCCCCATTGCCATATGATCTCCCGCAACTTGCAATGATCCAGGATTTCCTCCTCCTTTTCTTCCTTATTGCAATTGTTCTGTGCCAAGGAAATGTTGTTCAACTCATGATTTCATCAGCTAATGTTCTCACAATTTTAAATGTTGACTTTTCTGATTTGTTTAGCGCCTTTAGTGTTTAGAATGTTTGAGTTTTTGTTTTGCTCATTTCTGCATTTTAAGATTATGGAATTGAATGGTGGGGTGCTTTTGTGTTCAGTTCTTCAATTGAAATATTCAGCATTTCTCCAGTTAACTCTCCGCAAGTCACATAGACCTACTTACTGGGTGGTCCTTGTGTAGCAAGTCACAAACTTGCACATTCCTCAGGGAGATGAGCCTTGCTTGCATATGACTCGCACTGAATCAGATATTGCAATCTCCAGCACCTTGTTCTGGGTTACTCACTTCCCTCTCTCCTGCCTTTCTGTTCCATGCCTAGATAAGGAGAAGTTAGACTCATTCACTATTGTGATGGAGTGCAGAAGCCTTGACATAATGAGCCAAAATTTCTTGAGGAATGGCAATCACAGTTGCCTCTCTGCTCTTTTTTATTTACACTGGAATTGAGCTGCACATTTCTTATCTGACCTTCCGTATCCCAGGTGAGAAGAGTTCAGTAGAGCTGTTCAGGAATCCCCTGGGTCTAGTGCAGCAGTCACTGGGGGGAGTGAAACCATGTTTTACGGCACTAGCTACCATGCAGCAGATAAATTGAAAGATCCTAGCCAATTTGAGGAGATAAAGATGAGGTAAATATGTAAGGTAAATGGGTAGGAGGATGTCTATTGTGACGGCAGACGGGATAGGATGGGTCAGGATGGAGGAGGGGGGGGTAGGATGGGTCAGGGTAGCTGAGGGGGCGGTAGGATGGGTCAGGTGGAAGAGGGGTAGGATGGATTAGGATGGAGGAGGGGGTAGGATGGGTCAGGGTGGAGGAGGGGGTAGGCTGGGTCAGGGTGGAGGGGGGGGTAGGCTGGGTCAGGGTGGAGGAGGGGGGTAGGATGGGTCAGGGCGGAGGAGAGGGGTAGGATGGGTCAGGGCGGAGGAGGGGGGTAGGATGGGTCAGGGGTGGAGGAGAGGGGTAGGATGGGTCAGGGTGGAGGGGGGGGTAGGATGGGTCAGGGTGGAGGGGGGGGTAGGATGGGTCAGGGTGGAGGAGGGGGGTAGGATGGGTCAGGGTGGAGGAGGGGGGTAGGATGGGTCAGGGTGGAGGAGGGGGGTAGGATGGGTCAGGGTGGAGGAGGGGGGTAGGATGGGTCAGGGTGGAGGAGGGGGGTAGGATGGGTCAGGGTGGAGGAGGGGGGGGTAGGATGGGTCAGGGTGGAGGAAAGGGGGTAAGATGGGTCAGGGTGGAGGAGGGGGGATAGGATGGGTCAGGGTGGAGGGGGGGTAGGATGGGTCAGGGTGGAGGGGGGGGTAGGATGGGTCAGGGTGGAGGAGGGGGGGTAGGATGGGTCAGGGTGGAGGAGGGGGGGTAGGATGGGTCAGGGTGGAGGAGGGGGGGGTAGGATGGGTCAGGGTGGAGGAGGGGGGGTAGGATGAGTCAGGGTGGAGGAGGGGGGCAGGATGGGTCAGGGTGGAGGAGGGGGGTAGGATGGGTCAGGGTGGAGGAGGGGGGGGTAGGATGGGTCAGGGTGGAGGAAAGGGGGTAAGATGGGTCAGGGTGGAGGAGGGGGGATAGGATGGGTCAGGGTGGAGGGGGGGTAGGATGGGTCAGGGTGGAGGGGGGGGTAGGATGGGTCAGGGTGGAGGAGGGGGGGTAGGATGGGTCAGGGTGGAGGAGGGGGGGTAGGATGGGTCAGGGTGGAGGAGGGGGGGGTAGGATGGGTCAGGGTGGAGGAGGGGGGGTAGGATGAGTCAGGGTGGAGGAGGGGGGCAGGATGGGTCAGGGTGGAGGAGGGGGGGTAGGATGGGTCAGGGTGGAGGAGGGGGGGTAGGATGGGTCAGGGTGGAGGAGGGGGGGTAGGATGGGTCAGGGTGGAGGAGGGGGGTAGGATGGGTCAGGGTGGAGGGGGGGGGGGTAGGCTGTGTCAGGCTGAGTAGGAAAGGGGGCAGAATGGGAAGAGTGTTACCATAGAATCCTTACAGTTCAGAAGGAGGCCATTTGGCCCATTGAGGCTGCACCAACTCTTTGAAAGAGCATCTTACTCAGGCCCTATTACCGTAACCCCACGTATTTACTCCACTAATCCCCCTAACCTACACATCTTGAGACACTCAGGGAGAAACTAGACATGGCTAATCCGCCCAACCTGCAGATCTTTGGACTGTGGGAGGAAACCGGAGCACCGGGAGGCAACCCACACAGACCCGGGGAGGACGTGCGGACCCCACACAGACAGTGATCCAAGCTGGAAATCGAACCTGCGTCCCTAGCGCTGTGAGGCAGCATTGCTAACCACTGTGCCACCGTGCCGGGTGGTGGAAAGGGGATAGGGTGAGCTGGGCAAGAGGAAAGTAGGTTGAACAGGCAGCTTCTGGAAGTTATCCAATGGATCATTGATTTATTGTCAGTGTTTGCCCTATGGGTGAATCTTTATTGTAATGAATCACTACTGTAACATACAGAGAGTTGAGATCTTTCTCCCCGGTTGTCCGTGTGAAAGTTTCCTGTGGATTAAAACGGTAGCCAAATTCGTCATTGTAAACAGAGTAGATGCCAGCTGCCTATTTTCAGAAGTCCTTTTAGCTGCTTGTTCTGACCGTGTCTGTGCACTGAAGTGTATGTCCCAGTCTTCACCCTGCCTCTCAAATTTATAAAAAAGTGAAAGCTAATCGGTGCATTTTACTTCTTGGTTTGCTCTGTATGAGAATTCTTCAATGAGATTGGCTGCTTACCCTAGTTGATAACATCACGATTGCTGGCTGTCTGGAGAATCCCCTTCTCTCGACAACACATTCAAACTGATGTTGGGAAGTGGGAAATCCATGGCACGGTAGTGACTAATCTTTGAGGGCAGCTTTCTTGGAGTTCAATGGCGATTGCTACCCCTTCACCACTGACCTCCTGCAGAATCTAAGCTGTTATATATCCCAATGACATTCAAGAGCAAGGATAAGCACAAGAGGTACAAGATGCACATTTTCTTTCAAAGGTATTTGATAGTGTCCTTAAAAATTATGTTTGAACGTGGATATCTCAAATACTTGAAAAACAGTTTATAACATAAGCTATTTTTGTACCATGTACTATGATCTCGATAGGGACCAGTTACTACTGAAAGAAATTTGAATTCCCAGTTACTAACTGAAACGACTACGCAACATGGTTCCATGTTTTAAACAAAATGGTTTACTGCTTTCTCACAGACAACTCCCTGGCTGGCTGACACTCAGTCAGACTGTGAAAATAACAGATGTAAAATATATTTATATATATAAAAATAAAGGAGTTTTTCCCTCTGAACTCACCTCCATGGCAATATGACACATGAGCTATTTCCAGATAGAAATGTAAATCAATTATCTTTAACTTTAAACTTTTCCTTTGATCTGGAAAGTATATGGGTACACCTCTTTGTTTACAAGTTGCTATCAAACCTAGTTTAAGTTTATTTAGTAGTGTCACAAGTAGGCTTACATTAATGTTGCAATGAAGTTACTGTGAAAGTCCCCTAGTCATCACGCTCAGGCGCCTGTTCGGGTACACAGAGAGAATTTAGCATGGCCAATGCACCTAACCAGCACGTCTTTTGGACTGTGGGAGGAAACTGGAGCATCTGAAGGAAACTCGCGCAGACACGGAGAACATACAGACTCCACACAGACGGTGACCCAAGCTGGGAATCGAACCCGGGTCCCTGGCGCTGTGAGGCAGCAATGCTAATCCTTCTCTGATCTGGGGAAATTATATGATTAATTTAAACCTTCTCCCTGAGAGTCTCCTGATGAGATAGTTAACGAGACTCCCATTGTTTAACTTTAATACCTTGCATCATGGCTTCACTAACATAACATGAGCCTTCCTTTTGACCTTTAATTACTCTAGGCCCATTTGGCAGCCTCTGAGCAAGTATTATTTTATTTATCTTGCTTAAAAATTACAATTTCTAAATGAATAATCTTATGTGGATTTATAAACTATAGGATTCTTTAATATTTTTTGTGTGTAGAAGATTTCTGTGACTGCTTTGTTTTGTTGGAAAACACCAACCCTATCCTGTTGGTTTGTTCTGCCGTTTTACAATGACCTGGCATGGTGAGCAATGTGAACCGAGTGAATGTGTTCGTAAACGGGTGTAGTTCATTACCAAAGCTTCTATTTTTGGATTATGCCTGCTGCTTTGTTTGAAAGGGTTTAGAGAGTGAACAGGATAAAGGATCATTGTAATCTTTCTCCTGCTGTGAATTCATTGACAATTTCAGTTCCACTTGTTGTGTTTCTGCATTCATTATATTTAAATAGCAAGACTCATTGAATGGTTTGGCTTGGCAGCTCTCCATCTCCCCTATTGCTGCTTTTCTAAACAGGGTGGTTTATGGTGAATTGCAGTTCCACAAGCATTGGCAGCCCTCCAGTATGCTGACCAAGTGACCATTCTTCATGTGAGTTTATAGAGTGTTGGCAGACCACTTAGTGGTTTTTAACCAACTATTTGGTGTCCTGATTATTAGCCAGGTCACCTGTGTACATAAAAATGCTGTGACAGGCATGTTGCAAAGGATTTTATGCAAACGGAAGTGACAGACTATTCAGCCCCTCGCATCTGCTTCACCATTCAATAAGATCATGGTTGATCGTTGGCATAAACTCTCTCACCCATCCATTTCCCTTATTCCTTGTTCCCTTTGGGACCAAAAAGCTATCTATCTCAGCATTAAGTAAGATCAATGATGGAGCATCTATCATTTGCTTTGACATCCTTGATGGTTTAGAGTCTGAATTGTATCCCGATCAACAGTCGGAAGAAAAATTCTGACTTATGAAGTTATATTTCAGAATCAATCATTTTTTTTAATGAAAGAGTAATTCAGTTCAGTCTTTGGGGACCTCATGCAGACTCAGTCAGTATTGTTCCTTTGCATTGCAGGAAAGTACACTTTCCTGTTCAGATTTTATTTCATCTTTCACACAATCCAGTTAAGACTGAAAGGAAGTTTGATCAGAAGCTAGTACAGTTACAAATTGCTTAGTGAGGATTGATGAATTTGAATGCCAATTTAAGCATGATTTCAAACAGTGATCCTATGCTACATGTTTTCAACCCTCCCATAATTTACCAGGTCTGGTTTGTGGGTCTGTGCGCCAGTTTAAGTTGATTCGAACTATGACTGTAAAAACACATTTTCTTACCATTGGCAGTGACCTAGCCAACCCAAGCAAATACATCTTGAGCAAAATGCTGTAACAAAAATATTTGGAAGAATCCCAGTCCAATTTGTTCTGGTCTGGTGGAACCCTGTGATAGTTATACTTTTGAAGTTGTATCCTTCCCATATTACTGTGCACAATCCTGTATGTGACACATTTGATTCTTTGCCAGTGTGTCCGCAGGTTCCGTGAAAACATGGAAGATAAGGCAGAATTAAAGGTTTCTTCTTAATATTGAGCACTAATGTATTTGTTGTGAAGCACTAGAATAATCAACAGTATAAGGACAACAGTAAAATGTAACTGACAGGCATCTGAAACACAACCACATGACAGTCTTAAATATGATATAAATATAATATTTTTCTAATTTTTCTCTGATGGAAGTGATGATTAATTACATTCGTTATGATCTCTATGAAGACCAACAACTTTGAGAAATTCAACTCGTATTAAAACAAAGGACCAATGGAAAAAGCCAAAGAACAATATTCCTGTTGAGACTTTTACTGCAACAAACTAAAACTAGAATAGATCACACGTTAATAGGTGAATACTACATCAAACTGAAGAAAAATGAACTAACAACCAAAATATGTCTTGTTAACACTTTTACTTAACCCCAAGCTTCTGGCTAATATGTAGCATTTAGGAAACCATCCCAAAGTCACTCCTACTAGTCCTCCACCAGGCATTAAGCTCCAATCACCACCCACCTTGCCAGGTTGAAACTTCCAGTGACCTTTGACAATTGCTCCACTCTATCCGAGTTTCCCCAGGTATGGATAACTCTGGCATGTTGCACCCTGGTGACGTCTGCTCCTTAAATCTTCAAGAGCAACGTCCCTTCTGTTCCTTTTCTTTTGAAACAAAATCTAACCCTGCTTGGTCATTAACACAAAACAGTCCTTTCTGCTTTTCCGCAGAAGTAACTTCTTTTTTCCTGGACCTTAGCTGCAGCTGTCTTTTTCTGTGTGATATTGTGAAAGGTGCTAAAACTGTCAGTCCTCTTCAGTGAGTTTATATATGGAGTTTCTCTTCAATAGCAACCATATCAAATGGGCATTTCTCCCAGTTCAGGTGTTTATCAGAAATGCCAATTGTACATTGCTTATAAGATTTCTCTTTGCTTCCAGTTATAGATGCATTTTAAAACATAATTAGCTTGCAATGTCCACCATTCATGAATATTTCTGATAACTCATTGAACTGGACTGGCAGTTTTAGCACCTTTCACAATATCGCACAGAAAAAACAGCTGCAGCTAAGATACAGGAACAAAGCAGATACTTCTGTGGAAAAGCGAGGAGAACTGTTTTGTGTTAACAACTAAACAGTGTTGTGACATATTACATGGAATGTACAGCTCAGAAAAACACTCTGTTGCCGAACTGATTTATGCCAGCATATGGTCTGCATGAACTCTGTCCTTAACCATAATAGTGTAACTTTCCATTCCTTTCTTCCTCGTGCTTATCTCGGTAACACTTGAATACAGCTATGCTATCCACCTCAGTGACCCAAACTCCACGTTCTATCCACTCTGAGGAAAGAGGTTTCTCCTGGATGCTTCATTGGATTATTAATGGTAATCTTGTATTTGTGGCCTTGGTTTTGGTATCTCTACAATATAGACACATCTTCTCTTGTCTAACCTATGAAACACTTTCATAGCTTTAAATTCCTCTCAATTGGTACAACAGTCTGCCTTCTCTTTTCCAGAGAAAAGAACCCCAATTCTGATATTCGTAACCCTACGTTTCTGGTATCATGCTTCTAGATTTATTTTGTACGTTTTGCCATGCCTCTAATACTGAGATGTACTTCCATAGGTACAATGGCCCTTTTTTTTTAAAGAACTAATTGATGGGATGTGGGCATTACTGTCAAGTCCAGCAATTTGTGCCCATACTAATTGTCCTTTAGAAGCTGGTGGTGAATAGATTTAATCTATGTAGGGTAGATACACCCACAGTGCTGTTAGGGAGAGAATTCCCAGATTTTGACCCAGTGGCCGTGAAGGATGGTGTGTAACTTGGAGGACCCACAGGTGGTGGTACCCATTGTGCCTGTTTCCCTGCTCTTCTAAGTAGTAAAAGTTGCATATTTGGAAGGTGTTGTCAAAGGAGTCTTGGTCGGATGCGGCAGTGCATTTTGTACATGGTACACGCTGCTGCCACAGCATCAGTGGTGGCGTGAGTGAAAGTTCGAGGTGATAAATGGAGTGCTGGTCAGTCTGACTGCTTTGTCCATGAATGAGCTTAAGACTCGAGTATTATTGGAGCTGCACTCATCCAGGCAAGTGGGAATATTCCATCACACAACTGGACCTGGTGCTTTGTAACAATCTGACACAGTTAAACAGGCAAAACATAGCTCTTAAGGGTTGCTTCCTGTTCACCCTATTATACACCTCAACATCTTGTAGAATAGATTAATAAGAAGTCACCAAAAAAAACTTGTCCATAAATGTGGCTGCAACAACTTCTCTGAAGTAGTTTGATATCTCCCTCCAAGCCTATAAACACCCTCACCCTGCTTTCTTTATAATCCCCATTCACTGGCTGATTCTTCATTCTCGCATGCCCATTGTAAACAAACCTTGTCCAAGGAATGGTGTTATACTTTGCTGCTGGCCTTCTGTGCACTCCTGAAGGAGGCACATGTCCTTAGTATCTTTCCACTGGATACCCAAGTGTTGCACTCATAAACTGGGTGCCTCACACAAATGTAAGGCCAGCTGAGTGCCTTACTACTTTGCTTAATTCAAGACTTTATCCATCAGCAAAGTCACAAATAACTGGTTAAAATGTGGGTTTTGTCAATCAATTCAAAAAAGGCTTTAGCAAGCAGTTTTCTAGCTTATAATTATGTCTGTATGAATTTTGCTGATATTTGGATTGCTTTCAAAACCACCACCAAGTTTGTTTTGCCAGGGAATGATTCTGAAAGGTTCTTAGTTTTCTGGTTTGGCTTTAGTTTGTTTAGAACATCATCCACACTGCAGGAACACCAATGAGTTCACACTGAGACGAGGCCATTCAGCTGCTCGCACTGCACAGAGGTTCAGAACGTCATGTAATCTGTGGAGACACCAGCGAGTTCACGCGGGGCGGTGGGGGGGGGGGGGGGGGCGTGGTGGGCAGACTGCTCACCTGCTGTGTGTGTGGGAAGGGATTCACTCTGTTATCCCACCTACTGAGACACCAACAAGTTCACAAGTGATTATAGGGGTTGGATTCTGCTGTTATTGTTTCTGCTCTCAATTACATCCAGGACTGCATTTGTTCATTCTCTCAGTTGGTCAATTATTTGATTTATTTGTTTTTTTTAATTGTTGTTGCTAAATAACAGTGGTTAGCACTGCTGCCTCACAGCGCCAGGGTTCGATTCCTGGCATGGTTCACTGTACATAGTCTGCACGTTCTCCCTGTGTCTGCGTGGGTTTCCTCCGGGTGCTCCGGTTTCCTCCCTCAGTCTGAAAGACGTGCTGGTTAGATACATTGACCATGCTAAATTCTCCCTCGGTGTACCCGAACAGGCACCGGAGTGTGACAACTAGGGGATTTTCACAGTAACTTCATTGCAGTGTTAATGTAAGCCTACTGGCGATACAAATAAATAAACTAAACTAGTAGCATCCCCCCCCCCCGGCCCCACTCCCTGAGAAATAAACCAGGATTTTCTAAATTTTATTTTCATTGAATATCTTTTGCATGATTCCCTTCAGTACACTTTTTGTGTCCCATTTTTTCAAAATTCAAAATATCTCAAAGCAAGCTAGAACTTCTCAACAAGCTGCTGCAGACTCATTGGCACAACTCAGCAGAGTGAATCTAAACAAGAATTGCAAAGTACGAGAAACTAGTGTGTGTTCCTCATTTGATCATGGCTTGTCCTCCTTTCAGTGTGCATTTAGAATTTATTAGTGTTTTGCACATAAGATAATGTAGAAAGCAAAGATTGCAGCATGTCAGTATAAACCGGCTACAGTGGAAAAGTATGTTGAGGTTAGTATAAGTTAATGACCTATAAAATGAAATATGTAGCTAAACATTGGGGATTTTGTGTAAATATTCTCGTGTATTCTTGCAGTGCTTTTCTCAGTGTTCATTGAGCACAGCTTTAGTTTTTAACCACAAAAATGCGATAGCTGCCTCATTGCATGGAATAACAGGTAATTGGCACAAAAACATTCAAAGAACAAAGAACAGTACAGCACAGGAAACAGGCCCTCCGGCCCTCCAAGCCTGTGCCGCTCCTTGGTCCAACTAGACCAATCGTTTGTAGCCCTTCATTCCCAGGCTGCTCATGTGACTATCCGGGTAAGTCTTAAACGATGTCAGCGTGTCTGCCTCCACCACCCTACTTGGCAGCGCATTCCAGGCCCCCACCACCCTCTGTGTAAAAAACGTCCCTCTGATGTCTGAGTTATACTTCGCCCCTCTCAGCTTGAGCCCGTGATCCCTCGTGATCGTCACCTCCGACCTGGGAAAAAGCTTCCCACTGTTCACCCTATCTATACCCTTCATAATCTTGTATACCTCTATTAGATCTCCCCTCATTCTCCGTCTTTCCAAGGAGAACAACCCCAGTCTACCCAATCTCTCCTCATAGCTAAGACCCTCCATACCAGGCAACATCCTGGTAAACCTTCTCTGCACTCTCTCCAATGCCTCCACGTCCTTCTGGTAGTGCGGCTACCAGAACTGGACGCAGTACTCCAAATGTGGCCTAACCAGCGTTCTATACAGCTGCATCATCAGACTCCAGCTTTTATACTCTATACCCCATCCTATAAAGGCAAGCATACCATATGCCTTCTTCACCACCTTCTCCACCTGTGTTGCCACCTTCAAGGATCTGTGGTCTTGCACACCTAGATCCCTCTGTGTTTCTATACTCTTGATGGCTCTGCCATTTATTGTACAACTCCTCCCTACATTATTTCTTCCAAAATGCATCACTTCGCATTTATCTGGATTAAATTCCATCTGCCACCTCTCCGCCCAATTTTCCAGCCTATCTATATCCTGCTGTATTGCCCGACAATGCTCATCGCTATCCGCAAGTCCAGCCATCTTCGTGTCATCCGCAAACTTGCTGATTACACCAGTTACACCTTCTTCCAAATCATTTATATATATCACAAATAGCAGAGGTCCCAGTACAGAGCCCTACGGAACACCACTGGTCACAGACCTCCAGCCAGAAAAAGACCCTTCGACCGCTACCCTCTGTCTCCTATGGCCAAGCCAGTTCTCCTTTTATCCCATGAGCCTTAACCTTCTTAACCAACCTGCCATGTGGGACTTTGTCAAATGCCTTACTGAAATCCATATAGACGACATGCACGGCCCTTCCTTCGTCAACCGTTTTTGTCACTTTCACAAAAAACTCCTCCAAATTTGTAAGGCACGACCTTCCTCTTACAAAACCATGCTGTCTGTCACTAATGAGATTGTTCTGTTCTAAATGCGCCATACATCCTGTCTCTAAGAATCCCCTCCAACAACTTCCCTACCACGGACGTCAAGCTCACCGACCTATAATTTCCCGGGTTATCCCTGCTACCCTTCTTAAACAACGGGACCACATTCGCTATCCTCCAATCCTCAGAGACCTCACCTGTGTCCAAAGAAACGACAAAGATTTCCGTCAGAGGCCCAGCAATTTCATCTCTCGTCTCCCTGAGCAGTCTAGGATAGATGCCATCAAGCTCTGGGGCTTTGTCAGTTTTAATATTCCCTAAAAAACCTAACACTTCCTCCCTTGTAATGGAGATTTTCTCTAATGGGTCAACACCTACCTCCGAGACACTCCCGGTTAACACGTCCCTCTCCTTCGTGAATACCGATGCAAAGTATTCATTTAGGATCTCCCCTATTTCCTTGGGTTCTAAGCATAATTCCCCTCCTTTGTCCCTGAGAGGTCCGATTTTCTCCCTGACAACTCTTTTGTTCCTAATGTATGAATAGAATGCTTTAGGATTCTCCTTAATCCTGCCAGCCAAGAACATCTCGTGACCTCTTTTTGCCCTTCTAACTCCCCGTTTCAGTTCTTTCCTACTCTCTCTCTATTCCTCCAGCGCTCCATCTGTTTTCTGTTGCCTGGACTTAACGTACGCCTCCCTTTTCATTTTAATCAGATCCTCAATTTCCCTGGTTATCCACGGCTCTCGAATCCTACCTTTCCTGTCTTTCCTTTTTACAGGCACATGCCTGTAAAAGGAGTAGATAATCATGAAAAAGTTAGTGTTGGGAAAAAGTACCAGGATTTGGTGATTCGTGTACTGTATTGGATTAATTTTTGTCATTTTAAAGTTTTATCACAATTTAAACCTTTCACTTGTAATCAGAGCCACAGAATAAGGGACAGGTTAGAGTCTCACTTTACATGATTTTAACCTCAAGTGATGCAGAGGGAACCTAGTAGAGTAGTCATGTATTTGGCAGGTGAACTTCACTACAGATAAATGTGATGGGTTAAGGTTGGTAGGGAGAATATGGTTTGGATAATTGAGTCTAAATGGGTAGAGGAATAAAATCTAGGGCCACAAATGTACAAATCATTTAAAGTTAATTTAAGTTAAATTAAAATCCACTTACAAATGGAAAAGTGGAATAGAATTGAAAAGTGGGCAAGTCATTTTTAAACTATATCAATCCTTGATTAGACCACACAGACAGTACTCTACACAGTTTTCATTTCCAAATTACACAAAGGCTTTAGAAGCACGCAAGGTGCAAAAAGTCATTCAAAAGTGTGGTATGTGTAATACCACCTTCTTGTGGCCATTTGTGTATATGTGTGTGTATTTATACTCAAACCAGAATAAACTAGTTTTTTTTAGTTGGGTACTTTGAACCCCATCTGCTATACGCACTCCTCCATCCTATAAAGATATCACAATTCTAGAACTGAAAGTTTATAATTTTCGCATACCGGGGTTCTTGCCAAAGGCAGAATGTTGAGGGGTGACCTGATGGATGTCTTTAAAATTATGAAGGCGTTTGATAAGTTAGACAGATGGTTATTTTCACTTGTGGGAAAGACCAAAACCAAGGGCGGTGAATAAAGATGCTTGTCATTTTATCCATTAGATAGCTCAGCAATGCTTTGGGAAGATTTAGTAAGAATATCGCAAACTGATTGACAAAATAGAGCACAGATGCATTGAAGGGAAAGCTGGATAAACACATGAGGGCGAAAGGAATCAAAAGATATCCTTCTGGAATGAGATGAGGAATCGGAGGAGGATATTGTTTAGTATAGTAGATCAGTTGGGTCGAATGGCCTATTTCTGTGCAGCAGCATAAATGCAACTATGTAACCTGTGGCATCTCTCAACAGCATGGAAGGAAAATAAAATTTTTAAAAATCACACTGGTGTCGTCTCGAGCAACTATTAATGTCTGACCATAAGGGAGATTGGTGGCTGGAAGTAAATTACATATCAGTACATTCTATCAGATTGGATAGACAAATCTAAAAGGGTGACTAAAAACTTTATGAAGAAGGGTTTTACTGAATATCTCTCAAAAATGTACGTGCACCTTCTAAGACCAGTACATGTCGTATTTATTGCATTCCACATTGAATTGTAGGTTTATAGGTTGTGTGTTTTTTTTTGAATACTATTTTTCGTTGAGCAGGAAACTAAAACTGCACATTAATATTTGGTTTGGAGGTTTTAGTCTTTTCCAATTTATGATGGATATCTGTGGATAGTTTAACCTTGTGATAGATTGGTGACCCAGTCTAATTCTTCTTCCTGTGACAGCTGCTGTTAGAACACCAGGAAGCTATTTCGCCTGATCATAATGATCTATTGCATGAGCTCCTGGAAGGACTAGGAAGTGTACCTGATGTTGAAACTCTGATTGGTGAGTAATTTAAGAGTTGATTGTAGATTTTTTTTTGCTCTGGGCTTCGGGGGTAATTCATCCAGGGTGAATAAGCTAATCCTTTTCAAAAATAGAAAACTGTGCTGTGTGAGGTTTTAGATTTGGCCACAACGCAATTCTTATATTTAGAAATCAGCAATTTTCTGCTGAAAAGTTGTGCAATAATCTATTCCATCTGTTTTAGGCTTAGAAATGAATGATCCAATATTTTGAATTAAGCAACAAAATATTCCAGCAAATTGGACATTTGCTGAACACACAAATTTCCATTTATTTGGCACCTTTAACTAGCTCAGGACATCCTAAGGCATTAAGTCTATTTTGAAGTGTAGTTACTGTAATGTGGACAAATGTTTTGTTTTTAAAAAATTTTGAAGTCAGTACTTTTGAATTAAGTTACAGCTACTAAGTTGAATGTTTTCAGTGCACTGCAACAATTTTCTACTGCGATTTACTTACTCTTTACTTTGGTATCCAGTGCCCAAATCAAGGGAAAAGGAAGAGTTTGATATTGATATACATTAAACATAAAGAACAGTTTTGGGTCTTTCATCTAATGGAATCAGGTTTAAGATTGTAGAACTTGCTGTTCATTAGTAGGTGATAATATATCTATACAAACATACAATTTAGGAGCAGGAGTAGAGCCCTCGAGCCTGTCTCGCCATTCAGTCAGATCATGGTGAACTTGACTGTAGCCAGCCAGTTACCCTCGGTAACCTTTCACCCCTTGTTTATCAAGGGGGAGGTGGTGATGCAGTAGTATTGTCAATGGACTAGTAATCCACAGACTCAGGGTCATGCTCTGGGAACCTGGGTTTGAATCCCACCATGGCAGATAAGTGACATTTGAAATTTAGTAAATGAAAATCTGGAATTAAAGTCTAATGATAACTGTGATGATACTGTGCCTTTAAGAAATGTGGATGACACAGTGGTTAGCACTGCTGCCTCACAGCGCCAAGGACCCGGGTTCGATTCTCGGCTTGGGTCACTGTCTGCGCAGAGTCTGCATGTTTTCTCCGTGTCTGCATGGGTTTCCTCCGGGTGCTCCAGCACTACCCTCTGAAAGACAAAAAAATCTCCTTATCTCTGTCTTAAATGGCGACCCCTTATTTTTAAATAGTCACCTCTAGTTCTAGATTCTCCCACAAGAGGAAACATCCTCTCCACATGCACTCTGTCAAGACTGCTCAGAATCCTATATATTTTAATCAAGTCGCATCTTACTCCTCTAAACTCCAGCCCAATCTGTCCAATTTTCCCTCATAAGACAACCTGCCCATTCCTGGCATTAATCTAGTAAGCCTTCTCTGAAATGCTTCTGATGCATTTGCATCCTTTCTTAAATAAGGAGACCAATACCGTACACAATACTCCAACATTATTCTACGATTAATAGTCAAATTTCTTATCTACACTTCCCACTTCACACACTGTTCTAGTCCTGAGCAATACTAGGAGACATCTTTTTCTTACATTTATAGGATGTTATCAATGTTTGCAAGCTCTGTAATTGCCGTCCATTTCTAATCGTCTTTGAGATGGTGGTGGTGGTGGTGAATTGCCTCCTTTATTATAACTGAATGGCCATTTCATGGGAGAGTTCAGAATCAACCAAATTGCTGAGAGTCTGGGATCACATACAGATCAGACTGGGTTAGGACAGCAGATTTCCTCCCTTAAAGGACATTACTGAACCAGATGAGTTTCTAACAACAATCAAGTAGTTTCAAGATTACCATTGCTATTAAATTTTTATTCCAGATTTGTTTTATTCATTAACAGAATTTAAATTCCCCTATTGCTGAGGTGAAATTTGGAATCTTGTCTTCAGATCATTCATCCAGGCTCCTGGATTACTAGTTCAGTCAAACATCTACTAAGCCACCATACCAAATGATCAAAGTTACAGGCACATAGACACTTGAGGGAGGCAATATCTGTTGGTGACAGATGGGTTGCATTTTGGTCTCAAACGCTGCTTCCAGAATCCTCCTAAAACCTACCATACTTGTGTAATTAAAAACAGATTCAATTTAATATGTTACTCTAAGCACAGTTTCTTAACTATTTGTACTAATATTCTTCCAACTTGTGATTTTTTTAAAGATTCAGTTGCATTTGCTGAAGATTTGATGCCCTTACTAACTTAAATGAGAATTTTCTGGCTGTAGAATATGTGATTTTGGCTAAACTGCTGAAATTGTTCTGTCAAAAATTAGATCATTTTGGCAGATGATGTAATTACAAAGTGTTTGCATATTGTACGTCTAGACAGCTGATGAGCTTTTGTCTATGAATTACGTATCTTTGGGAATAGTCTAAACATATCTGGCCTTGAGTACTGCTATCAGTAAAATTGAATACAATTTATTTCTTCCCAGGGGAGGGGGCTGTTGATCCAAATGACCCCAACAAAGACAATGTACTTTCTCAGCTTGCAAAAACAGGAGTCTCACTCACGCTGACCAGCAAGATTGAGTTACGAGAGGGGGATGACAGAGACATGAAGACTTTGATGATGAAGTAAGCTTTATCCTAGAACAACCTGCTATCTGTTTTTTTTTTAGCTAATTTTTCCTTCTACCACTAAGTTAAAGAGGAAAAGTGGGGTGGGAAATAGAGGCTGTAAATTCCAGGGGTATTTTGCAACACTTGACAGTAATCAGTACTCTGTATAATACATTTCAACCGCCTATTTTAATTGCTACACCTTAATAGTGCAGTTGTTGGATACAAGACTCTCAAACGAATTAGGTAATTCTGTAGAAACCATGTTCCTGGCCAAGTGTCAGTTTAATGATTGAGAGATTATGACCGGTTGTGTTGTCTTTCTAACTGCACCACTCTAGTTAAGGAACATTATATGCTCTTCCCCTTGGCAGTTCCACATAGTCCAGTAAAAATCTGATTTATTATTGTCACCTGTATTAGTATACAGTGTAAAGTATTGTTTCTTGTGCGCGACACAAAGCATTCCGTTCATAGAGAAGGAAATGAGAGAGTGCAGAATGTAGTGGTACAGTCATAGCTAGGGTGTAGAGAAAGATCAACTTAATGCAGGGTAGGTCCATTCAAAAGTCTGATGGCAGCAGAGAAGAAGCTGTTCTTGTGTCAATTGGTACGTGACCTCAGACTTTTGTATTTTTTCCCGGCAGAAGAAGGTGGAAGAGAAAATGTCTGAGGTGCGTGGGGTCCTTAATTATGCTGGCTGCTTTGCCGAGACAGCAGGACGTGTAGACAGAGTCAATGGATGGGAGGCTGGTTTGTGTGATGGATTGGGCTACATTCATGACCGTTTATCGTTCCTTGCGGTCTTGGGCAGAGCAGGAGCCATATGAAGCTGTGATACAACCAGAAAGAAAGCTTTCTATGGTGCATCTGTAAAAGTTGGTGTGAGTTGTAGCTGACATGCCAAATTTCCTTAGACTCCTGAGAAAGTAGAGGCGTTGGTGGGCTTTCTTAACTATAGTGTTGGCATGGGGGGACCAGGACAGGTTGTTGGTGATCTGGACACCTAAAAACTTGAAGCTCTCGACCATTTCTACTTCATCCCTGTTGATGTAGACAGGGGCGTGTTCTCCTCTACTTCGTGAAGTCAATGACAATCTGCTTAGTTTTGCTGACATTGAGGGAGAGATTATTGTCATCGCACCAGTTCACCAGATTCTCTCTTATTCCTGTACTCTGTCTCGTCATGGTTTGAGATCCAACACACTATGGTGGTATCGTCAGCAAACTTGAAAATCAAGTTTATGGAGAATTTGGCGCCACAGTCATAGGTGTATAAGGAGTTATAGTAGGGGCTGAGAACACAGCCTTGTGGGGCACCGGTGTTGAGGATGATCGTGGAGGTGTTGTTGCCTATCCTTATTGATTGTGGTCTGTGGGTTAGGAAGTGCAGGATCCAGTCGCAGAGGGAGAAGCCCAGCCCCGTGCAACTGAGTTTGGAGATGAGTTTCATAGGAGTAATGGTGTTGAAGGCTGAGCTGTAGTCAATAAATAGGAGTCTGACATAGGTGTCCCAAAAAGGGTAATTTGTTTTCCTCTGAGCACTAGTTGAGTAACATAGTCTAATGTCATGTGGGTATTTGTTTACAGTGAACAGTTCAGAGTACTTACTTGCTGTTTTCAAGTTCACAGTTATATCGCGCTGCCATTAGATCAGTGGTTCTCAACCACGGCACACAGATGGGCCACATCTCCCCCCCCCCCCTCCCCCCCACCTCCCCAACCAAGTGTGCCGCAAAAACAATATTCAAAATGATTCATACAGTTAAGCTGAAACTAACTTTGCCTTCAGGTCAGTGGCTGGCATCTCCAAGACCCGGTGAATCTTGGGCCTCCTGTACATGTGACAGCTGGCACACATGCGCCGTTTAGATCGTTATGTTGGTCAGGCCCGTACACATGATCAACAGGACTTGGAGCTGAAGACAAAAGCCCCAAGCACCTGCAGAAAAAGCGAAAACTCAAAGGGTGCAAAAATCCTGTGAGAAGTAAAAGAGACAGGGCAAGGTTAAAAAGAAAACAGGCAAGAGGACAGGGTGAAGTTAAGAACCAAGGTCCCAATAAGGGAAGAAGATGGAGAAAATAGGTCTGTCTCAAATTGTTTTGTAGTGTAGAAGTGTTCCATGACATATAAAAGGTTGGGAACTACTGCATTAGATACATTTAATAAACAGCAAGACACTGACATTTTGTTTAATTCTTGATCTGTAAGTAAGACCCTAATAATCTTGAATGGTTTCAGCTTGTGTGATTGGAATTGTTGCTGGAATGTGTAAGCACAGTGATTGTTTATAGAACATAGAACATAGAACATAGAACATTACAGCGCAGAACAGGCCCTTCGGCCCACGATGTTGCACCGACCAGTTAAAAAAAAAAACTGTGACCCTCCAACCTAAACCAATTTCTTTTCGTCCATGAACCTATCTACGGATCTCTTAAACGCCCCCAAACTAGGCGCATTTACTACTGATGCTGGCAGGGCATTCCAATCCCTCACCACCCTCTGGGTAAAGAACCTACCCCTGACATCGGTTCTATAACTACCCCCCCTCAATTTAAAGCCATGCCCCCTCGTGCTGGATTTCTCCATCAGAGGAAAAAGGCTATCACTATCCACCCTATCTAAACCTCTAATCATCTTATATGTTTCAATAAGATCCCCTCTTAGCCGCCGCCTTTCCAGCGAAAACAATCCCAAATCCCTCAGCCTCTCCTCATAGGATCTCCCCTCCATACCAGGCAACATCCTGGTAAACCTCCTCTGCACCCTCTCCAAAGCCTCCACATCCTTCCTGTAATGTGGGGACCAGAACTGCACACAGTACTCCAAGTGCGGCCGCACCAGAGTTGTGTACAGTTGCAACATAACGCTACGACTCCTAAATTCAATCCCCCTACCAATAAACGCCAAGACACCATATGCCTTCTTAACAACCTTATCTACTTGATTCCCAACTTTCAGGGATCTATGCACACATACACCTAGATCCCTCTGCTCCTCCACACTATTCAAAGTCCTCCCGTTAGCCCTATACTCAACACATCTGTTATTCCTACCAAAGTGAATTACCTCACACTTCTCCGCATTAAACTCCATCCGCCACCTCTCGGCCCAACTTTGCAACCTGTCTAAGTCTTCCTGCAAACTACGACACCCTTCCTCACTGTCTACCACACCACCGACTTTGGTGTCATCAGCAAATTTGCTAATCCACCCAACTATACCCTCATCCAGATCATTAATAAATATTACAAACAGCAGTGGCCCCAAAACAGATCCCTGAGGTACACCACTTGTAACCGCACTCCATGATGAATATTTACTATCAACCACCACCCTCTGTTTCCTATCCGCTAGCCAATTCCTGATCCAATTTCCTAGATCACCCCCAATCCCATACATCTGCATTTTCTGTAGAAGCCTACCGTGGTGAACCTTATCAAACGCCTTACTAAAATCCATATATACCACGTCCACTGCCTTGCCCCCATCCACTTCCTTGGTCACTTTCTCAAAAAACTCAATAAGGTTAGTAAGGCACGACCTACCTGCCACAAAACCATGCTGACTATCACCTATCAATTCATTACTCTCCAAATAACTATAAATCCTATCCCTTATAATTTTTTCCAACATCTTGCCGACAACAGAAGTGAGACTCACCGGTCTATAATTCCCGGGGAAGTCTCTGTTCCCCTTCTTAAACAATGGGACAACATTCGCTAACCTCCAATCTTCTGGTACTATACCAGAGGCCAACGACGACCTGAAGATCAGAGCCAGAGGCTCTGCAATCACTTCTCTTGCCTCCCAGAGAATCCTTGGATAAATCCCATCCGGACCAGGGGATTTATCTATTTTCAGACCCTCCAGAATATCCTGCACATCCTCCTTATCAACTGTAATACTGTCTATTCTACTCCCCTGCAACCCAGTGTCCTCCTCAGCTATATTCATGTCCCCTTGCGTGAACACCGAAGAGAAATATTGGTTCAATGCTTCACCAATCTCCTCCGGTTCCACACATAACTTCCCTCTGCCATCTATAACTGGCCCTAAACTTGCCCTAACCAACCTTCTGTTCTTGACATACCTATAGAACGCCTTAGGATTCTCTTTAACCCTATCCGCCAAAGTCTTCTCATGTCCCCTTTTAGCCCTTCTAAGCTCGCTCTTCAACTCCCTCTTAGCCAATCTAAAGCTTTCTAGTGCACTACCCGAGTGCTCACGTCTCATCCGAACATAAGCCTCCTTTTTCTTTTTAACCAACAAAGAAACTTTTTTGGTGCACCACGGTTCCCTCGCCCTACCAATTCCTCCTTGCCTGACAGGGACATACCTATCACAGACTCGCAGTAGCTGCTCCTTGAAAAAACTCCACATGTCGGATGTTCCCAGTCCCTGTAATCTCCTAGTCCAACCTATGTTTCCTAATTCTCTCCTAATAGCCTCATAATTACCCTTTCCCCAGCTAAAACCACTGGCCCGAGGTTCATGCCTATCCCTTTCCATCACTAAGGTGAACGTAACCGAATTGTGGTCACTATCACCAAAATGCACACCAACTTCCAAGTCTAGCACCTGGTCTGGCTCATTTCCAAGCACCAGATCCAATATAGCCTCACCTCTAGTTGGCCTGTCTACATACTGAGTCAAAAAACCTTCCTGCACGCTTTGAACAAAAAGCCATCTGTCTGAAAGAGATAGCAGCTTAGAGATAAAAAGCTAAGTATTGCTGCAATGCACTTGTCTGTGTTGTAAAGTGAAGCGTTTGGGTACAAGCTGATTGTTGCAAACATCATGAACAGGCAGCATTTCTCTGGTTTTCGCAACAAACCCAGTGGAGCCATTTATAAAGATTCTTTTGGGGGCACTGCATTGTCAGGTGAGACAGCATGGTGACTGCAGCAGACTGATGCACTTTCATTGGATATTGGCATGATAACTTTAGGCAATGCTGTATTCAGTCAGAATTTCTAAATGTCATTTTGTCTTCACAAAATGGGCGGCACAGTGGTTAGCACTGCTGCCTCACAGCACCAGGGGCCTGAGTTCGATTCCTGACTTGGGTGACTGTCTGTGTGGAGTCTGCACGTTCTCCCCGTGTCTCTGTGGGTTTCCTCTGGTTTCCTCCCACAGCTGGTTAGGTGCATTGGCCATGCTAAATTCTCCCTCAGTGTACCCAAACAGGAGCGGGAGTGCAGCGACTAGAGGATTTTCTCAGTAACTTCATTGCAGTGTTAATGTAAGCCTACTTGTGACACTAATAAATAAACTTAAACTTCACAGTGAAAGAAAACCTTGTAGTTTAGGGCTGGCACATTTATTTGTTGAATGATGTTGGCCCACTGCAGTTTTCTAGTTTTTGGTTAGAAGTTCTTGGGGATTCAGCATCACCAGCTACTTCACAGGCAGATCATGTGGGGGATTATAACAAGAGAACCTCTGTTCCACATTGCATAAACTGGCTATTCAATTATATCTTCTGCTGCCATACAAATTCCCTCTTTCTGGAAAGCACACAGAAATTTTCTCTGAAACAATTACAACTTATGACAGGTTTATATTCTGTAGTTCACTTGAATGCACCTTTCATAATTAAACTAATCAATTTCTCATGCTGCACACTCAGGCAAAATGGCAAATACTCTGTTTATTTAATTTGCTGTCTAGTTCTTTATTAGGGGCGGCATGGTAGCACAGTGGTTAGCACTGCTGCTTCACAGCTCCAGGGACCTGGGTTCGATTCCCGGCTTGGGTCACTGTCTGTGTGGAGTTTGCACATTCTCCTCGTGTCTGCGTGGGTTTCCTCCGGGTGCTCCGGTTTCCCCACCACAGTCCAAAGATGTGCGGGTTAGGTTGATTGGCCATTCTAAAGATTGCCCTTAGTGTCCTGAGATGTGTAGGTTAGAGGGATTAGTGGGTAAATATGTAGGGATATGGGGGTAGGGCCTGGGTGGGATTGTGGTCGGTGCAGACTCGATGGGCCGAATGGCCTCTTTCTGTACTGTAGGGTTTCTATAAAAACAAAAATTATTTTGAGACTCAATTTCAGGCTACCTGTTTTGGCGAATATACTGAATTTAACATTCCAAAAAAAACATATTTGAAAACTCTGCTCAAGCAACCACAAAATTCAGTTTGCTACAGACGCTAGTTAATTTTTTTTACTGTGTTAATGCAGAATACTTGGGTGTTGTTATCCAAAGTTCTAGCTCAGTTGGTTCAACAGAAACAAAATGTAAGCAATGTCAGCTTGGCTTAGCTATTAACACTGTTCCCTAAATCAGTTGTTTATAGATTTGACCCATGTATACACTTAGCTAACACTTGGGTGTGTGACTGCAGGAGTACGGCATTGTCAGAAGCCCAGTTGAAATGTTGAACTCGGGGGCCCTCTCTGCTCCTATGGTGCAGGCATGCAGGTAGATGAAGGTGGCACAGCTCAATTAAGAATAACTCTCCTACAATCAATATTGGTAAAATTAGATTAGCTGGGTTGTTTAGTTGTTGTTGGTGAAATCTTGCTCAACATGAATTGTGTGCTCCATTTTCCCTGTGTTGATCTTGCCATTTCAAATTAATTGTATTTAAATGTGGAAGAAAAAAGGGACATAGGCAATATATAAATACAAACCTTTTAAGGCAAAGTTATCCACACATATAAGTATTAAAGTTCTTGAGACTTTCCATTATTCTTAAAGAGCTGGATAGGCACCCCTCCCTGTGGTTTTGGTCAGGAAGTCAGTAAGTGGCACATGAATGGAATCTGGCTGTTAAAATTGGGCAAGTTTCCCGGTTACTTCCCCGTTGGTCGGCCAGTCAATTTGTGGCATCTCCACTCGGGAGTTAAAGCTGAGCTCATTAGCATTAATGTAAACTGTATATATACGAGGCATTCGTAATCTCCAGTTTGGGTTATTTTTCTGGTTATTGAATTAACTGTTTTATTTAAACTAAGTGCACAATGAGCTGAATTTTGTTTCACATAAGAGATAAAAGATTTTTATTTTGCAGCAATTTGCATTTATTTTAGTACAACTCTATCTTGAAATGTTTTTTTAATGTGGGGTAGCGTAAATTTTGCTTTGCTCTTTCCTTCACAGGACAGCCCACTGTCTTGCAAATTCAATTTAATACAGGTATTGAAGTGGAGAGAGGATTTAATTTGATCTCACTGGATTGACTTTGTCAAAGATTGAAATTCCTTTCTGGACTAGGTTTCCAGAAACTGCAGACACTTTAGTTGGCCATTTGACAATTCCAATAGTCCAGAAACAAAATCTGATCTTTCAACCACAGGTCATGACTCTCACCCTTGCTTCTCTTTTATTTTTGGCTTATTTCCTACAACAAAACAAGATTGCGTGTTTCTCATTTTCTCTCAATCTGTCCAATCATTCCTTACAGCACAGATCATTTGGTCTGTCGTACCTGTGCCGTCCGATTGAATTTAGTCCCACACCATAGTTTTTTCCCCTATACCCTGCAAATCTGTCTTCAAAGACGTGTCCAACTATCTTTTTAAAATTAAATTCCTCCACCCTTTTCAGTAGTGCATTCCAGACCTTAATAACCCTGTACGGAGAAATTTCTCCTCATTTCCCCACTAGTTCATTTGACAATTATTTAAATCTATGAACTCTGGTTAAACTGACCCACTTGCCTTCAATTTTGACTGCTACCATTATTCCGTTTAACCTTCTCTGCTGAACAGCCCCACCTTTTCCAGTTTTTCATATAACTTTCACTCTGCCTCCTATCCCTGAGTCAATTTTGAGCTAGGTTACTCCTGTCCCTTTAATACCAGATGTTTCTATTTTCAAAATAACTCCTGAAATATCACTCTCATCTCCTCATAACCATGCCTTGACTTTCCACTCTCCCACTTTCATATTCCCCTAAGTCAAGCTTCAGAGGCTTGTTTCCTCATTAGCCAGCTCATGCTACACCAATATTTGTACGGTCAAAGTCTAACTCTTGAGTTTTAGCTGCAGGATTCCCAGTTAATATTGATTAGTGTGTCACTTCTGCCACTTTTTTCTTCAAGTTTAGCTACACCATCATCCCGCAGTAAACTTAAACATTAACCTCATGCAGAATGTGAGGTAAAAGCCTACCCACCCGGATTTTCTTGCTAGGTTTACCCGAATTACAAGTTTCACTAGTACCCAGCTCTGACAGCTGAGTGGGGGCTTTATTTGATATTAGTTGGAGATTGTGTCATTTGGAATGCCACTCCTAACATTCTGCCATGCATGCAATCAATTAGTGATCACACTTGTGTGAAATGAGCATTTAGAGTAGTTAAATAATGGTAAGTAACAAAAGTAATGGAAAGAAATGATATTTAGGTAAGTGTATTCCTCTAAGTGTTTGTAAGAGCTTGCTATGTATAAATTGGTTGCCATGTTCTCCACTTAACAGCAGTGACTACATTTCAGAAAGACGTTCTTGGTTTTTAAAGAACAATTCAGTATTACCTGCAGTTATCTACTCTAACCACTAGTGTGCATCCAACATACATCCAAATCTACACCTGGAGCTGTGCAAATCAGAGAATGTACCTCTTAAAGTTGGGTGCAAATAAAAGTTCAATTCGTATCAAAGTAAAATCATTTCCAACCAGTTGGGTATAAACTGCACGCATATTGAAAATTTCTAAGTTATTCCTAAAAATCCTAAAATGTTCCTAAAAGGAACCTTCTGTGAGCAGATTATTTCACAAGGGAATAACCTTAATAGAGGATTCTCTCATCTGTTTAAATGATTCCTGAAAGGAGGCTTTGATGATTGCTAATGAGCCATGATGCTGCATTCAACAATACTAATTGTCATGAGGTTCCCAACAGCAGTTGCCAATATTCCTTATGGTGCTTGGAGCATTTCTTGGGCCAACATCCTGAATGTTTCTCTGAATTCGGAATTTATAACATGCTATCCAGAGTGTTCCTTTCTACTCCATCAGATCAGCATTTCAGAATGCCAGTATTTTAAATTGGCATTGGAGTGGGTCCAGAGGAGATTCACTAGGATGCTGCCTGGGATGGAACATTTAAGTTATGAAGAGAGGTTGGATAGGACACTTTTTGTTGGAGCAGAGAAGACCTGAGGGGTAACTTGATCAAAGTGTACAAGATTATGAGGGGCACGGACAGAGTGGATAAGGAGCAGCTGTTCTCTTTAGTTGAAGGGTCAGTCACGAGGAGACATAGGTTCAAGGTGAGGGGCAGGAGGTTTAGGGGGATATGAGGAAAAACATTTTTACCCAGAGGATGGTGATGGTCTGAAATGCGCTGCCTTGGAGGGTGGTAGAGGTGAGCTGCCTCACATCCTTTAAAAATTACCTGGATGAGCACATCATGACGTTCAAGGATGTGGGCCAAGTGGTGGTAAATGGGATTAGGTGGGAGGTCAGGTGTTTCTCGCCAGTTGGTGCAGACTTGGTGGCCGAAGGGCCTCTTCTGCACTATATGATTCTAGATTCTCATGCATCAAGAAACTGTGAAGAAGGTGGGCTCTAGAATATGGCTTTATGTACGGTGCAGGGTTGGGATAAAAGATCAAACAGCTTTGTGAAATTAATACTCAAGAAGCAGCCTACTGGGGAAGCCATTCAATAATGACCAACTCATTTCTGAATACAGCGTAAACTACATTCAAAGACTGAGTAAGAAATCTTATGGAGCAATGCATGAAGCAATATTAAGGGAGAAATACCATTTCCTGATTAGTTTGAAGGTAGCACTATGCTTTCCAGATTTCTAGAGAAAGGAGGAGTTTTTTTTTTAAATGGCATGAGCAGAAAGGATATCAGCAAAATATTATGAAACTACTGATTACCAAAATGTGTAGTTTTTCCCCAATAACTTTGTATATTTGAATATTAAACAGTCCACCTCAACATCAGTGAGCAGTATCACCTGTGGATGATTTATTGATTCTGGCATTGCAGGAAAAGTTTAACACATCAGCTGTGTGTACATCAACAATTGTCAATTCTGCTCACAGGACATTTACCCAATGATGCTGTCTGACATCTTGAGCAAACAAAAATGAAAATGTCCTGAAATGTCAGAACTATTTAACCATCTGTTTGAAAAAAACCTTAACAGGAAGGATTACTTTGGAAGACAGTGTAACACACAGATTTTGTAAACTTTGTAATTTCATATTGCACGATTATCAGAAGGCTTGAACATTCTTGTATTCATTTTCACAAAAATACTGTCATCAAATGTACAGGACACCTACATATTGTAAAGTTTACCTTCATTTAATTAAATTCTCCATATTTAACAACAACAACTTGCATTTAGATAATGGCCAAAATCTTCCATTCTCCTTTGCAGCTGGGATTTTCCGGTGCCTCTTAAAGTGAATGGAGTTTTGGCTAGAATGCCAAATTTTCTGTTCTTGCTTGCAAAGCGTCCTACCATGGACAAGACCGGAGAATCCCGCCCAGTGCCTTTAACATAGTAAAACAACTCGAGGTGCTTCAGAGAAATAAAACAAACCTTAACGCTGAGCTACGTCAGAAGGTATTAGCACAGATGATCATCCTTGGTCAGCGATGGAGTGTTTTAAAGGAGGCAACAGAGGTAGAAAGCTTTAGGGAGGGAAGTTCTGAGCTTAGGGTCTAGACAGCTGAAGACACAGCTAGCAATGGTGGAGCAATTAAAATCGGGGATCACAATAGACCAAAATTGAAAGAGTTAGGAACATAGAAAATAAGAGTTCAGAGATCTCTGAGGTTTTGAGGAGGTTACAGAGACTGGGAGGGCTAAGACCATGGGGTTTGAAAACAAGGATGAGAATTTAAAAATTGAAGCATTGTTGCTCTGAGAGCCGGTGTAGGTCACTGAACATTAGGACGATGTGTGAACAGGACCTGACATGAATTTGGATGTGGGCAGCAAAGCTTTGGATGAGCTGCAGATTATGGAAAGTTGGGCGGTCAGCTAGGCAAGTATTGGAAGAGATAAGTTTAGAGGCAACAAAAGGCATTGTTAAGAGTTTCAGCAGCAGATGAGCTGCCACAGAGTCAAGTGATGTTACTGAGGTGGAGGTAGGCAACCTTAGTGATAGAGGGGACATGCAGTTGATAAGTCATCTCCTGGACAAATACAGCACCAAGGTTGTTCGTGGTCTGGTGCATGCTAAACAGTTGGCAAGAAGAGGAATGGAGACAGTAGCAAGGGAACGCAATTTGTGGCAGAGACTGAAAAACAAATAACTTCAGTCTTCCCAATATTTAGTTGGAGGAAATTTCTGCTCAGCCTGTACTGGATGTTAAACAAGGACTGTGTCAAATTAGTCAGTACAGGGGGTGAGAGAGATGCTGGTGAGGTAGAGTGACATTAATATATATGTGCAGTCTGGCATTGTACTCGGTGCTATAGTTGAGCAGTTTTTACTGATAACATGTAGTTTTTGTGCTAACATTACATAGAAACTAGAAGCAGGAGTAGGCCATTCAGCCCTTTGAACCTGCTCCACTATTCATTTTGATTGTGGCTGAACATCAAATTCAATATCCTGATATTCCCCTCCACCCCCACCCCGATCCCTTTAGCCCAAGAGCTATATCTAATTTCTTCTTGAAATCGGACAACGTTTCGGCCTCAACTACTTTCTGTGGTAATGAATTCCATACATTCACCACCCTTTGGGTGAAGACATTTCTCCTCACCTCAGTTCTAAAACCTTATCCTCAAACTATGACCCCCTAGTTCTGAATTCCCTCACCATCGGGAACATTGTCTCTGAATCTACCCTGTCTAACCCTGTTAGAATTTTGTAAGTTTCTATGAAATCCCCTCTCACTCTTCTTCAGAGAAGTACATTCTTATTTCTAAAATGACCACGATGATAGTGATTCTGAATTGCATTCATCCTTAAAACCAAGTCTAATTGCCACACTGTGGTACTGCCGTGTTATTTTTAGCCTGAACCTGGGAACATATTACTGAAAGCCGTACTTCAATTATGAGAAATTTGCTTTGTTTTGATGATGGTTGAACAATTAATCCCTTTAACCAGTTATGTGTTCCTTAATACTAAATTTTGTCTTCTCCATTCTGTGTTCAGACTTGTCTCCTTTTTTGGGAAGAGGAGCAGTCTTGCCTTGAAGTGTTGCTATGTTTAGTAATATGAGAGAGGTGAATGATATGATCAAAGGCATGATATTGCATTACTGATCAAGTTCACATAACAGGTTTTTCATAAGTGAACTGAAACAAATGAAAGATCAGCAAGTCAATTTTCAAGTTTATTCATGAGCATAACTCAGAATGCCATAGAATGCAGAGTAATTTTTGGATTCCTCATTCAAGCAAGACCCCAGATTTTGTGGACAAATGAAAGGTGTTGTTTAATGAAAGATGTATGGGCGGCACAGTGGTTAGCACTGCTGTCTCACAGCACAAGGGTCTGGATTCAATTTCAGCCTCAGGTGACTGTGTGGAGTTTTCACATTCTCTGTGTCTGCGTGGGTTTCCTCCAGGTGCCCTGGTTTCCTCCCACACTCCAATGATGTGCGGGTTGGGTTGATTGGCCAATTTAAATTGCTGCTTAATGCCATGGGGGATTAGTGTCAGGGTAAATATGTGGGGTTGTTGTCAGTGCAGGCTTGATGGGCTGAATTGCCTCCTTCTGCACTGTAGGGATCCTAGATTCTAAAGTTATAAGGACGCATTTAGATTTTCAAAAGTTGCCCTAATTTTGTAACAAAGGCCTTTTTCTTGGAACTAAATGGGTATGTAATGAACTTGTGTACACAATATTAGGCTGGTTGGTGGGTTTCAGGTATATGATTTCTTAAATGCATTAGTAGCCAGCAAAACCTGGCTACTGACTGCCCTTCTCCCTTGCAACAACCTGAGATTAAGCTAGTCTGTTGGCAAACTTGGTGTCACATTTGATCCATTGGTGAGTTTCCAATTCCATATCCATGCCATCACTAAGAATGCCTATTTCCACCTCTATAAAATCATCCAACTGTGCACCTACCTCAGGTCATCTGCTGCTCAAAACTTCATTCTTGCTTTCTTTACTACTGGACGCTAATTTTCCAACACAGTGGATTCCATCTCTGCAAACTTAAGATCATCCAAACTTACAGCAAGTCTCATTTCCCTACCACCCCTGTCCTCACTGACTTCAACTGGCTCCTGGTCAAGCAACACCTTGATTTTAAAATTCTCATCCTTGTTTTCAAATCCCTCCATTGCTTTGCCCCTACCTATGCCTGTATTCTCCTGCAACCCCACAGCTGCTGAAATATCTGGTTCCTCTTATTCTAGCCTCTCGTGCATTCGCAATCATTGTTGCTCCACTAGTAGTGGCTGCACCTTCAGTTGCTGAAGCCCCATGTTCTGGAATTCCCTCCATACACCGCTCTGCTTCTCTATCTTACTTTTCTCCTTTAAGGCACTCCTTGAAATTACTCTTAACCAAGCTTTTGGTCAGATGCCTAAATATCTCCTTATGTAGCTCAGTGTCAGACTTTGTTTTATAATGCTCCTGTGAAGTGCCTTAGGATATTTTATTACGCTAATGATGTCATTTATACACTTTATCACTGTGCTTGTTATGGTGTGAATGGACTTGAAAGGAAAATAACTATCGGTATCTTGCCAAGTTTGATTATCTTATGGAAGTTAGATAGCATGAAGATATGTTCACTTTTGATCAAAAGGCAAAGTGCGATTATTGAAGGCTGGCATTTTAAAACATTTGCAATGTATAAAGAACCTTTACTTTATAAACTGCAAATTGAAAATTCTTATTTCAGTGCAGTACATTATGGATGGTTGTAGTACTTCAGGAAGATTGGTCATTGCTGTGTTTGTTTTACATAGTGTTATATTGTACATATAGCATGGTAACAGGCCACTTAACCCATTCTTCATTGAAATACAAAAATGTGCAGGTTAGGTCGATTGGCCATGGTAAATTGCCCCTTAGTGTCACTAGATGTGTAGGTTAGAGGGAATTAGCAGGGTAAATGCCTGGGGTTGCAGGGGTGGGCCTAGTTAAGATGCTCTGTTGGAGAGTCAGTGCAGACCTGATGGGCCAAATGGCCTCCTTTGGCACTTTGGGGATTCTATGAAATTATTAGTAACTTTATCTTTATGGCCCCTAGTTGTTGTAAGTGAATGTCATGATAGGTTTGGACGTGGGGCAAGGAGCGAGTCAGACATTGAGTGGGAGGAAATTCCATGTGGGTGGGGAATACTGTGGGGGTGGGGTGCTGGGTTGGGGGGGGAGGAGGGTGCGCCGTCCTGTGCGAGGCTCTGTCTGGATCTTTAAAATATTTACGCTGAAGTTAGAAGTGCTTTTTTGCCTTCCCTTTCAGAGTAACTGAATATAAAACTGGCAAAACCATCCGAAGTTAGTGATTTAAGTCACTTTGTCAGATCGTTCCCAGTGCCGCACAATTGTCCAGGGGAAGTTGGCCCTTCTAGACAATTGCTGGGTATTCCCGTACCTGAGAACTTCCGAGAGAGATTCCCTAGCGCATAGATCTTCGGGGTAGCCCCCAAATCCAAAACTGGGGAGCCAGGAATTTACGGGCCTAGATAACCTGTTTAAACCTGGCACATCACATGAGGGTGGCGCAGTGACATAGAGGGTGGCACAGTAGTTAGCACTGCTGCCTCACAGCGCCAGGAACCCGGGTTCAATTCCGGCCTCGGGTCACTGTCTGGATGGAGTTTGCACATTCTCCCCATGTCTGTGTGGGTTTCCTCTAGGTACTCTGGTTTCCTCCCACGGTCCAAAGATGTGCAGATTAGGTTGATTGGCCCTGCTCAATTGACCCTAGTGTCAGGGGATTAGTGGGATAAATATGTGAGGTTACGGGAGTAGCGCCTGGGTGGGATTGTGGTTGGTGCAGACTCGATGGGCTGAATGGCCCCCTTCTGCGCGGTAGGGATTCGATGATCTAGATCTCAATAACCTGAATCTGAATGTAGTCCCCAAGTGTTTTTCTCTGTTGTCGTTCCCCATGATTTTTGCATCATTGTGCTTAGTCGCTGGAGTCCAGTTTGATGACTTTCTAGTGTGCACGCACTCCTATCCTGGAGCATTCTCCCACCACGCTGTTCATGGCAGGTCATTGATCTTTATGACATGAATGAGCAAATGTGACTGACTGTCCATGTTAAGCTGAAACAAAGTCTAGATTGCCTGGCACAGCATGCTGCTTTCATATAAATCCACTCCATATGAAAATTAATCTTATATACTGACCAAATAAAAAGAACCAGTTCCTTCAGATCAAGGAAAACATTTTCCTTTCTGTTTTAAAATAGGATTATTTGCATGATAAAATGAAGTTCTGATTTATTGTTGATTTTGCCACTCTATCTTTCTTTTTGCAAGTGATCTAATAAAATGTCATCCAATGATTGAATATCATAGGGAGTCCATTCAAAAAGGTGCATACCGAGTTGAAGTTTAGCAGCTGGTGGAAACAATATGTTTCTGATTTGTGTCACTAAAACCATTGGTCTCTCTCACTCTCCTGAAATTCTAGCTGGTCAGTTTGAACCGGGATGGCCTAGTTTTTCCAGAGTGTTAAAGTTGTTTCCATTTTCCTGCACTTTCAACGCCATTGCATTAACTCTGAACAACACTAATGGCTTAAAGTGGCAACTTCCAATGGAGGACATGATCAGTGTATAAAAACTGTAGTACTCTCCCAGTATTCTGTCAGATTCAGTCTTTGTGTCGTATTTATGTTAGAGTTTGAAAAGAGGTTTAAGTGGATTTGCTGCTTTGGCCTCGTAAGGAATTGATTCACCATTTTAGAAGTTTTAGAAATTTTAAATGCAATCAATTCTATTTAAAAAGAAACAGTTTTTAAGTTTGGTAAATCTTAGAGGATGAGAATAGCAGACAGTGATGAAGGAGAACAATTCTGAGAATGTCGTAGCTCATATTAGTCTATCTTTTCTCTTCAAATGTACATACAATATATGTACAATGTGTGCACATACAAGTGTCCAGTCTGATTGCAAAGAATAAAGTTTAAAGTTTTTAAATTTATTTATTAGTGGCACAAGTAGGCTTACATTAACACTGCAATGAAGTTACTGTGAAAATCCCCTAGTCACCACACTCCGGCACCTGTTTGGGTACACAGAGAGAATTTAGCACTGCCAATGCACCTCCTTCCGGACTGTGGGAGGAAACCCACGCAGACACGGAAAATGTGCAGACAGTGACCCAAACTGGGAATCGAACCTGGGTTCCTGGTGCTGTGAGGCAGCAGTGCTAACGACTGTGCCACCATGCTGCCCACTCCTGAAGCATTGAAGCTGGATTCTGCCCTTACTTTGTCATTTAAGCTTACTTTCCATTAGATAATGATTAAGGAACCCAGGCTGATTTTGTTTCCCTTTTTGTGCACAGTGATGCTAACCACCTATACCGAACCTTTAATGTATTGAAACGCTTTGTAGCAGTATTCTAAAACAATGTCAAATCAAGTCACCCCAGGAGATGCAAGGTCAGATGATCAGAAGCTTGGTGAAAGACTTGGGCATTGAGGAAAGTGAGGTGGAGAGGTTTGGGAAGGGAATTCCAGAGGTTGTGACTGAGGCAACAGAAGGCGCGACCAGCAATGTTGGAGTTGTTATAATTGGACAAGAGGCCAGAATTAAAGGTGTGGGGAGATTTTGGAAGGGTGTGGGACTGGAGGAGAATCCAGAGATGGGGATTTGAAAATGGGGATAAAAGTTTTAAAGTCAAGACATTGCTTGATCAGGAGCCAGTGCAGGTCAGCGAATACGATATGTGATGGGGGAAGGGACTTGCAGCAGGTTAAGAGACGGGTAGCAGAGTTTTGGATGTCCTCAAGTTTACAGAGGGTAGAAAGGTCTATTGAAGCATCCTGACAAAGTACTGATGGAAATTGCGAGAATTCACTGTGGTAAACAACCCAGATTGTGTGAACAGCTGCTTGCTACTGGGTGTTTTACTGGAAGTGCAAAATCTAATTAGACTGGACGAGAATGACCGAATACACACACAATTGTTCTGTGTATTTTGGAAAAAGCTTGTGGTGCATTTTAACACTGTTTTGCTTCAAGGATCGTTTCTCAGGGCAACATTGTAAATGTTTTTTTAATGCTTTCCAGAAGATTTTCATTCATATCCGAAGCATTTTTATAACACGGTCAACGTTTCACCTCATGATGTGAACTAGAGCAGATGGTATTTTTGTTTCCAGTTTCTCAGTTGCAAATATTGAAAACCAGTTTCTATTTTTAATGTTCATTGCAATTGAATGCTGGTGAACGACCTGTAACTGCCAGAGAAAAAAACATTACCGCACTCAAAGCACTGATATGTATGAGTCAGCATGATCGAGCCTCACAAGACTATAATACCCTTATACAAGATGCAGTGCATTGATGGTATTGATGCTTTCCAGCTGTGGTAATTAGCACAGTTCAGCAGCTCCATAAGCTTGTAACTGCAGTTGTTCCATAAGGGCACAGCATGTTTAGATTACAGGCCAAGACTGGTCTGTAAACCTGCTTTATGTATATGCATGTGCTCTTTGTTAAATGAAGGAAAAGTCTGGTAGGATGCCTGAACTTTATCATTGCCAGTTCTCCCAAAAAATAAAGTCTTAGAAAATGAAGGAGTAGAGAGAAGAGACTGGAGAGGAGTGTAACGGAAAAGTTTGTCACTGTTACGAATTTGATGGACTTTTTCAATTTTATTTCCTGCACTCGCTTCATGGCTGATAGAGTATTTTGCTCAAAGTCGACTTTCTGCCCACCTTTCTTCAATCCACTTTTGTTGGTGTTATTGTGAGTTCCAATGCCACCCCTGTTCATATTTGAACCTCTACAAATAGTGTCTGGAACCACAGGGAACATTCCAGTTGAACCAGTCTTGTCCATTCACTAAGAGGATCATGTGTTCCTCAGAATCCTACTGGGCTCATGAGTGTCTGGTATGGAAACAGTTTTGGAAGCTCAACAGTATCCAGGAAAGTCAAGTTGCTGCTGCTGATCCCAATATTAAGCCCCTCCACAGAATGCATTATCTGCAGTCCAGACAGTGACAGCTCCCAGTCCCCTACCCTGTACAATCGAGAAGAGCAGCAAGGTCATGAGAACAGAAGCACCTCTGAGTCACACACCAGCCTAACTGGGATGTATGCTGCCTGAATTATTGCTGGAATTTTCCATCTAACAACTCCCTCACAACTCTTCCATCTTAGGGCAACCAGGAACAGGTAATAAAGGCAATAGTTATATACCTCAGTAATTCTTCACTCCACTGCCTTCCCACCTCTCCTACTCATTGATATTATTTCCCTGCTGTACACAAATTCATTAATAGACAATTCAAAACATTTGACAATGTAACATTATCCTTCCTCTGTTGGCTTTGCCTATTGTACTGTTATAAACATGTTAGTCCTTGATATTCTTGAGTTTTCATTCAACATAAAGGTCTGTGAGGAATAGCAAAATAGTTATCTTTTTGGGGATAATAGATATGGTTGTTCATGCTTCTTAAGGCAGTATACAGGAGATCCTAACAGCATTCCCGCAAACCTATGGTATCACAAGTCTTGTGTTTTTTTTATTCCTTCATGGGACGTGGGTGTCACGGCTGAGCCAGCATTTATTGCCCATCCCCAATTGCCTTTGAACTGATGTCCTTTCTTGCCCATTTAATGAAAAGAAAATAGCAGATATTTTGCTTGGTACCAGAGAATTCAGTTTATAGTATATTTTCCAAACCATTTAAGTTTATTTTGCAGGAAATGCTGATCTCTGTTTAGTCAAGGAAGGGTTTCCATCCGTTTGTCGCTGATAGAATTGTTCTGAAATGGTGAGCCGTACAGGGCTGAAAACTAACATAAACTTTAGTTATGTGCTACCAGATAAATTGATTTTAAGGATTTTTAAAGCACAGTGTAGGTGAGGTAAAAAAAAGATAGGTTGCTCTTCCCTTTGAGGGGGAGAACTGTCTGGTGGTGATTTAACCCAAGGATCACCACATCTCAGGCAAGAGGTAAGGTTGAGAAGGCGAGAACTTCATGAATAACCTCAGGGACAGGAATTGAACCCCACTGTTGACATCACTTTGCATCACGAACCAGCCGTCCAACCAACTGAGTTGACCAACTCCAACTAATGTCGTACTCAGTATAAAAATTGGTTTGCCTCCCCAAAATATTAAAGCGTGCTTTTGCTGATGCAAGAAGGGTTAGAATTGGCCTTTGGTGGTAGTGGGGAGGGGCAATAAAGCTTAAAATTTATTTATTAGTGTCACAAGTAGGCTTACATTAACACTGCAGTGAAGTTACTGTGAAAGTCCCCTAATAATGAATTGGCATTTTATTTTACCTTCCACTCTTTCTTTACTGTTGAAATCAATGGCTGAAGACAAATTTAAACTCGAGAAATGTATATAATGGATATCTATCAGGATGAAAAATTAATTATTTTATTTCTGCTAAATTCAAAGCCTAATGCACATGCGCATTTCCTAACACCGTGTCAGAGACTGGTGAATTCCAAAGTTAAAGTTCACTTATTAGTCACAAGTAAGGCTTAACACTGCAATGAAGTTACTGTGAAATTCCCCTAGTCGCCACAGTCAGGCGCCTGTTCGGGCCAATTCACCTAACCAGCACGTCTTTCAGACTGTGGGAGGAAACCGGAGCACCCGGAGGAAACCCATGCAGACACGAGGAGAATGTGCAAACTCCACATAGACAGTGACCCAAGCTGGGAATCGAACCCGGGTCCCTGGCGCTGTGAGGCAGCGGTGCTAACCAGTGGGGGGGAAAAAATAGCCTGTTAGGTTTTTGGGCTAGGTTTAATGAGTGTTTACATTTGCCTTTTTTTTTCGATTTCTGGTCAGAGAGAGTTTATGAGGTGGAGATGCCGACGTTGGACTGGGGTAAACACAGTAAGAGCTTTAACCTGGTGTTGTTAAAGCTCTTACAGAGAGAGTTTAACCATAGCAATCTTTCTGTGCACTTTACAATGGTACCTGATTCCTTTTAGATGTGACAAATGTACGGGATTGACATTTGCTTTCTTAGAACAGAACAACATAGTCCAAAGGCAAGTTCATATATTTTACCCCCTTTTCACTACAGATCTCATCATTTATACTTGGGAATGCAGTCAGTGGCAGGATACCACAGGTCTGCAGTCAGTTACACTGAAAATATAAAGATGCCTTTATTTCTCCAGTGCATCGTTATCAGCTTGATTATTTTACTGGGATAAATTCCAAATAAGGTTTCTTTTCATAGTTTCCAAGAGTGCCTTTCAGAATTTTTCATAGGTCACATGTGCAGACACTCTTTCCTGTTAAAATGCTGAACTACAAATTCTAAAGAATGGCTTTACGTGCTTTCCCGCACTGAGATAAAAAGGAAGCTTCTATTGCGCATGCTGTAATTTCACTGGAAGTCCAGCTATGTCACTAAAAGTGCTGTTCTCAATTACTTACAAAAATTGAAACAGCAAATCAAAACTACTTTTTGCAAAAGTAACAAATTAGACACTGGCTATCTTTGAAAGATGATGTGGCTGGAAAAATGCATTTCTGGTGAAGTATGTTCAATTGTTAGTAAGTGATCTTTTTTTAAACAATCCTCTGCTCTGATAGTTTCTAAGAAAGTTGATTTACGTGGACGAGTCCTGAAGGACATAGTTGCCAGGCTGGGCCTGCAGCGGGGGGTGAGGGAACCAACAAGAAGGAAGGACACAAAGAGACCTTGTCACATATGCACATTTCAATGACAGTATGGACCACACACCATCCTTGTGAAGATGAAGTTCCATCTTCACACCAAGCATGTCCTCCATCGTGTTCTGTGTCGGTACCATTGTGGAACCTAACAGTTCAAAGCAGAGCATCTATGAAGCACTGTGGGCCATCGGCAGCAGTAACGAAGAAGAATTGTATTCGACCCCAATCTGTAACTTCATGGCCCATGGTGGAATGGAAGCTGTCATCGGCGGAGCTATCAAGTGGCACTTAGCACAGCAATAACCTGCTTACTGATGCCCAGATTGGGTTCTGCCAGCGCCACTTGGTTCCTGATCTCATTACTGCCTTGGTCCAAACATGGACAAAAGTGGTGACTCGAGGTGAGACTAAATGCCCTCTACATTATATGACTGAGTGAGGCATCGAGGAGCCCAGGGAGAAAATTTCACTGGTTGGAGTCATCCCGAGCATAAAGGAAGATGGTCGTGATTGTTGGAAGTCAATCATCTCGATCTCAGGATAGTCTCCTAGGCCCAAACATGTGCAGCTGTTGTTGGTTAACCTACCATTTAAGGCCAGAAAGGGGGTAGTTTGCTGATGGTTTCACAATGTTCAATACCATTCACAACTCCTCAGATGCTGAATCTATCTGTGTTCATATACAGCAATACCTGGATAACACTCCAGCTTGGACTGATAAGTGGCAAGTAACATTCATGCCATGCAAATGCCAGGCAATAATCATCTTCAAAAAGAATCTAATCATCCCTCTTTGATATTCAATGGCATTATACCTTCATTGAATTCCCCACCATCAACATCCTGGGAGTTAAAGTTGACTAGAAACTGAACTGGACTAGCCATATATATATGGCTACAAGAGCAGGTCAGACACCGGGAATCCTGTAGTGAGTAATTTGCCTCCTGACTAGATACAAGCCTGGAATGTGATGGCATACTCTTCATCTGCTTGGATGAGTACGGATTGAATAGCACGAAAGAAGTTCAACGTCGTCCAGGACAAAGCAGTCCACTTGATTGGCAGTCCTGATGTTGATGCACTGTAGCAGCATGGTTTACTATATGCAAGATGTACTGTAGCAACTCAGCAATGCTCCTTTGACAACATCTTCCAAACCCATGATCTCTATCACCTAAAAGGAAAAGGGCAGCAGCCGCATGGGGACACCACCACCTGAAAGTTCCCCTTTAAGCCCTACATCACCCTGATCTGGAAATATATTGCTACTGTTGTTGGATCAAATCTTGGATGGAATTCCCGTCCAAATAGTAGGTGTACCTGCACCAGATAGACCGCAACAGATCAGGAAGTTGGCTCACCACCACTTTCTCAAGAGAGATTGGGGATGAGCAGCAAATGTTGGCCTTGCCAGTGTTGCCCACATCCCATGAAAGAATTTTAAAAACTTCACGTCTAATATTCTGCGATGGGAATGGGAACTAGATTGATGCTCTTGTTCAAGTAAAGACTTGGACGGGATGTTTTTAGGAGTAAAGACTGGTTTGGACAGAATTTGTGTATGGTTATGAGTACATTGAGGAGATAAAGTAAGTCTGCATTATTCAAAGTAGTTGAATTTTAGGGAAAAAGGTACCTCATTAATGTAAACTTTGAGAATACCAGAGACATTCTTGTGCATTTACGTCACTGAGCAAAAATTATTCTGGGAATGTGAAGTTTGTGGTTTGTGAAATGAGAGTAAGTGCTGACCTATGGGCAAATTCTATTCATTGGAATTCAGCCTCACTTCTAAATGTGTTTTGACTGAGCACAGAAAAATTCCCTTTCTTGCACTGCCAGGGGAGACGGTAGCATCATTGTAAAATCTCCAGACTATTACTCCAGAGGCCCGGGCTAATGCTGTGGGGACATGGGTTCAAATCCCACCATGACAGCTGTTGGAATTTAAATTCGATTAATAAAGTCTGAAATTAAAAGTTGGTCTCAGGAAAGGTGATAGTTTCTTCATCACCAATTGGTGTAAAAACCCATCCAGTTCACTAATGTCCCTTTAGGGAAGGAAATCTGCCATCCTCACCTGGTCTGGCCTACATGTGACTATAGACCCACAGTGATGTGGTTGACTCTTAACTGAATTGGCCTTGCAAGCCACTCAATCTCAGGGCAGTTAGAAGTGGGCAGTAAATGATGACCGTGCCCATGACACCCACATGCCATGAAGAAAAAAAAATGTTCCGCTTTGCTGTTCAATAAACACACTGAAAATGTTCCAAATATAATATATTTACTATATCTCTTATTAGATAAATGGAAAGTTCACACCAGAAACATTAGTTAAACATGTGAACAAGCATGACCCCATAGCAGGAAATAGATCAACCAGATGGCCATAACATTTTATTGCTCTATAAAAATTCTGATCAGGTGGCAATGTTTTTAGTTTTATATATTTTAACAGCTTTTGCTGCTGTGCTTTATTCAAATGCATTTTGCAGCTGTTAGTAGAAGCATTTTGGGTTGAAAATTAACCTGTTCAATCACACGAGAAGATCCATTGCAGAAACTCAGACCCTGACTAGATGTCAAACTTGAATTGAGGGACAGTTAACAATGACGAGGCATTTTGAAAGCTGATGTCTTAGTGCCTTATAAAGGCTGGCATTTTTTTCAATTGGCTCATTTTTCAGAATTGAATGTGTTGATGGTAAAATCAAGATTAAAACAATATTGGCATATAATTTGATGTGATTTATTATTGTCACATATATTAGCATTCAGTGAAAAGTATTGTTTCTTTTGCGTTATACAGACAGAACATGCCATTTGTAGAAAAGGAAACGAGAGAGCGCAGAATGTAATTAAAGCATTGTTAGAGAGTTTAAAAGAGTTAGAATGTAGTTTGAGGAGCATAGAACGAGAGTAAAAAAAATAGAATTAGAAGGTATGCTGGGCACAGCTTGCAAGAAGTTGCCTCGCTCCAGCGCCATCTTGGAAAAGAAAATGTAACAATAAGGTGAATAATAATTTATTATTCATAAGTGTGGGATCAATTGAACAACCTTGGACATGGCACCAAGCTCATGTTCTACAGAGCAATAGAACCTTGCTATATGGCTCAGAAACGTGGACTACAGCAGGCATCTCCAAACCCTGGAGAAATACCTCCAAAGCTGCCTGCACAAGATTCTGCAAATCCATTGACTGTAGTCTGGCAGGTCCCTGCTCAGAGCTTTGACATGGCAAGTGAGCTCTGGGAGGGCCAAGGAAATGCTCCAAAGACACCCTCAAAGCCTCCTTGATAAATGGAATATCCCCTCCAACACCTGGGAATCCCTGGCCTAAGACAGCCCAAAATGGAAGAAAAGCATCTGGGAAGGAGCTGAACACCTTGAGTTTCATTTGCTGAGATGATATGTAGGTTGGGGGGATTAGCGGGGTAAATACGTAGGGTTACAGGGATAAGGTCTGGGTGGGATGATCTGTTGGAGGGTCAGTGCAGATTTGATGGGCTGAATGGCCTCCTTCTGCACTGTAGGAATTCCATGATTCTATGAGAGCAAGCTGAAGCCAAATTTCAACAAAAGGAGTGCATGGCAACCTGGGCATCCCACCCACACTTCCCTTGAACCCACCGTCTGCCCCACCTATGGCAGAGACTCTACGTTGTGCAATGGGTTCCTCAGTCATCTGAGAACTCATTCTTCGTACGGAAGCAAGTCATCATTGACTCCAAGAGACTGCTAAGAAGGAGAAGAAAAATTCTAAAACTCACCATAAATGACCAGTTGCATCCTGCTTCACTGTGACCAGGGTGCAAATCTTCCCATTAACCAATGGTAGAAGAATCAGGAAACATGAAGATCTTCAGCAAAAGATGCGGAGAGAATATGAGGAAGAACTTTTTTATGCAGTGAGTGTTGATGACTGGAACAGTCTGCTCACAGTGGTGGCGAAAATGAACACGATCAATGATTTTGAAAGGAAATTGGATGAGCGTTTGTAGGAAACAAGTTTGTAGGAGTACGGAGATCGAGTAGAAGAGTGTGATCTGTTGGATTACTCCTGGGGAGATAGCAAGGACTCTGGGGCTGAATAGCCTCCTTCTGTTCCATTAATGACTCTGACTGGAATGTTTAATGATTTTACTTTTGCTCTTTTTGGCATTATACTGGTGGGACTAAATGCCAGGTTTGCTCAAAGGAAATAACCTACCTTGTTTGGTTGTAGTATTTCCAGAAGAAAGATGTTGTATGTGGCCAAGGAAGACAACAGGCCCTTCAATACAAAAAGAAAGAACTTGTTATTTTCCTTTTATATATGTGTAACTGGTAACATGTTGCGTTTCAGATAAGTTGAATGTAATTTGCCCTGATCACCTTGTTTTAACCTTGGACACAATACCTAACGAAGGCAGGGAAAGAATGAGGTTTGGGTGAGTGGGTGGGGCGTGTTGGGAATGTACTTAGCAGTCAGGAAACCTGGAATAGCAGCTTTTCCTCAAGTCTTGCTGACTCTAATGAGGAGGTGGTCTACCATCGTCAATGGGGGACCAGAAGAAGGGAGGCAATTGTTGCAGAATGCAAGGAGCAAAGGCATTGTATTATAGGCAATTGGGAGGGGATTTGTCTGCAACCACTGGTGACGTTAACAACATGGCTGCTCGTGATGATAAGGAACTTGTTTGTTCCATCCGATGTGTCCCCACCCCTCCTTCAACTGTTGGGTTTTCCGAGATCCCAGGAACCCAGCCTGCCAGTACTAAAGGTAAACTAAAACTAAACCTGAGCAGAGAGTTTCATCATGTTTAAATGAGGGAGCCTCACCCCTGTTAAAATCAGAAGTTGGCGGGTTGTGCTTTGGTTTGAAATTTTTCAAATTTTATCTTCCTAATCCTTTTGGGTGGGGAAGGCTTTTAAAATTACACCTATGGAGGCCAGAAGGATTCTGTAGATAGTCAGCAGCCAACCACCATATAAAAGTTAATATTCACAGTACATGCATTATTTTACATTGCAGTTAAGAGTGGCAAACCCACCCATATTTTCCCAGGGAGGGTTTCCTTCTTCACTTTCTGGTTAACCAGTTTGTTTGACAATTTATGGCCTTAGATACTAGTCATTCAAAATAGATCATGCAATGTTACAGGTTAACTAAAATTTTATATTCAATGTTTGGACTCAATATTGGCTAAATAAACCATAATTCTAACTCGAGGCGAATGATCAGTGATACTGAATCGAATATTTGGAGTAAGCTCCCAAATATGTGACTAAGAACAAGGAAGGTATGTCACTGTCTTGGCCCACTTTAACCATTGTGAACAAAATACTTTCTGCTTTTAAAGGACAAAACAGTTGATCGTGGACGTCATCAGAACTCAGTCAGGAGAAACATTGACCGAAATCTTGGACACACCGGCCTCCTCACAACAGGTAATTTTATTTGCTTCCTTCAAACATCAACAGTTTTAATTCAACAGTGAACCCAGCACCGATCCCTGAGGCACACTGCTGGTCACAGGCTTCCAGTTTGAAAAACAACCCACTATAGCCACCCTCAAGCCAATTTTGGCTACCTCACCCGTAAGATTTAACTTTATGCAACAACCTACAATGTGGTACCTTGTCAAAGGCCTTTCTAAAGTCCATGTAGACAACACCAACTGCACTGCCCTCATCTCCCTTCTTGGGTACCCTTTCAAGAAACTCAATCAAATTCCTGAGACATGATTTTCCACTCACAAAGCCATGCTGACTGTCCCTAATCAGTCCTTGCCTCTCTAAATGCCTATGGATCCTGTCTCTCAGATACCTTCTAACAAATTGCCCACTACAGACGTGAGGCTCACCAGTCTGCAGTTCCTAGGCTTTTCCCTGCAGGCCTTTTTAAACAAAGGCACAACATTTGCTACTCTCCAATCTTCAGGCACTTCACCTGTTGCTGTTGATGATTCAAATATGTCTGCTAGGGGACCCGCAATTCCCCCCCCCCCCCCCCCCCCCCCAGCCTCGACCTTGAAACACTTTAAGACTTCCAGCACCACCACCTCTGGAATATGTACACTCCTTAAGTTATCATTATTTATTTCCCCAAGTTCCCTAACCTCCATGCCTTTCTCAACAGTAAATATTGCTAAGAAATATTCATTTAGGATCGCACCCATCTCTTGTGGATCCGCACATAGATTATCTTGCTGATCTTAAGAGGCCCTATTCTCTCCCTTGTTACTCTTTTCCCTTTTATGTAGGTGTAGAAGCTCCTTGGATGCTCCTGCCAAAGCAATCTCGTATCCTCTTTTTGCCCTCCTGATTTTTAAAATTCTGCTCCAACACACTCTATACTTTTCAAGGGATCCACTTGATCCTAGCTGCCTATGCATGTCACGTGCCTCCTTCTTCTTCTTGACCAGGGCTTCAATATCTCAAGTCATTCCAAGGTTCCCTACTTCGCCCTTCACTCTAAAAGGAATGTCCTTATCCTGAACCTTGGTTAACATATTTTTGAAAGCCTCCCACTTACCAGATGTCCCTTTGTCTGCTAATAGACTGCAATTTTCTTTCTGTCCTCAAATATTCCTAGCAGGCTGCTCAGTTTGACCCGCAGTTTCCTCAGCATCTGGACACCTGGGTCAAACACAACCCCAGCATCTAAGGGTAGAACACCACTGTGGCGATATCCTTTACCCTCATTAGCCAGTGATTTGCACATGCCTGCCTACAACCAGCAGCAGCATTGCCATTCACAATAAGTGAAAGATGGAGATTATTGAAGCAGAATGGGAACAAATAGCCCCTAGAGAGCTAAGCTTAAAGGGCTCTTAAAGAGTATGAAGTCTCTACAGGTGTAGGTGATGACATAATGATGATGTCATTGGACTAATAATCCAGAGGCCCAGGCTATTGCTTTTGTGGGAGTGGTGGAGGCATGGGTTCAAATCCCACAATGGCAGCTGGCGGAATTTGAATTTAGTTAAAACATCTGGAGTATAATGCTAGTTTCAGCAATGGTGACCATGGAACTGTGATTGATCATCACAAAGACCTGTCTGGTTCACTTTTCCACCCCTTTCGGGAAGGAAATGTGCCATCCTTACCCGGTCTGATCTACATGTAACTTCAGACTCATAGCAATATGGTTGACTCTTAACTGTCCTCTGAAATGTTTAGTTCAAGGGCAATTAGGCATGAGCAACAAATGTTGGCTTTGCCAACGATGCCCACATCCCATGAAAGAATTTTTAAAATTACAGGGGACAAGAGCCTTCCGCTTGGGAAATACAGCAATGTTATTGCACTAATGTTATTAGAAACATAGAAACCCTACAGTGCAGAAGGAGGCCATTCGGCCCATCGAGTCTGCACCGACCACAATCCCACCCAGGCCCTACCCCCACATATTTACCCACTAATCCCTCTAACCTACACATCCCAGGATAAGGGGCAATTTTTAACCTGGCCAATCAACCTAACCCGCACATCTTTGGACTGTTTGGACTTATTGCAAGTGCTTGTATATTTTCTCCATCTGGTATTATCCCATTGTAGTTGGGGTGTGTGTGTGTTAAGGGACTGTTCTCCATCATGGTTTAGATACAATAACATATTTCTGCTACCGATTCTTGTTTAAGATAACAGAATTAGTCAATAAACTGTTTTGACTTCACTTCTCCTTTCAGGTTTCTGTGTTTCTTTCCATTAATGTTCAAACCATACATAAAATGGACATCTGTGGACCTTAATGAGCAGAAAGAAATGAGAGAGACCAATGAAAAGGAGCATAATAAATGTAACACTTGTTGCCTGTTAGAATTGTATGACTGTAGTTTGCCTTTAATTCTATAATAAGCTAGATGGCATCTTTGTAGTGATGTCGTTCTAAAAGAATGCGAGGGCTGGTTTCCATGGTAACTTAGGGCGTCCTGAATCTGTGGAATTGTTGATATAACACAAGCTGTTTTCACCTTACTCTTGTGGAAAAATGACCATTTACAGTGGATAAGCTAAATATTTTCAATGTGATATTTGTCTCTAAGAGATTTATAGATCACAGAACAACTGGAGATTGTTTCGGTGCTGAGTGAATGCAAATGGTTCGCAGATTAGTTTCGCTGGGCATTTTAGCAGAATAGTTATATACCTGCATGGTCTTGTGTACTTATTGTCCGCTGATTTGAATCTTTTGTGCGACTCATTAGGAAGCCAATCACTTGAAGGTGGTTGAGAAGCGTGCCCTACTGGATTCCAAAGTTCCTGACAAAATGAAACACAGTCAGTCTATCCTTGAAGATGGGCAACTCCCAATTGAACAGAAGAAAAGGAAAATCCAGAGGAACCTTCGGACACTGGAACAGGCTGGCCTGGTCTCATCGACAAATAAATATCAGGAGCTGATAAACGATATTGCAAAGGTATGGAGCAAAAAAGTTTGTTATTTAATTGAGGTTTTCTTGCCTGCACATTAACCCACATTACTGACCCCAGGGCTTCCTGACTACTGCCTAAGGATTGCTTTTGTTAATATTGTAGGTCACTGCTTGAAATTGTCAAGTTCATTTCGGTTGAAAAATTCCTTTGTCCACCAAATAGAGTCATATTTGAAAATGTCTGCCGTCCTGCAATGATCCAATTAAAATTCAATTTTGGATATATCTGTGTTAAAGTTGGGTGAGGGTTCTTTAAAAGGCAAGTCATCTGTATCAACTGGAAAGAACTTTTCTTTTTCAGGATATTCGAAACCAGCGAAGGTACCGACAGCGTCGCAAGGCTGAACTCGTAAAGTTGCAGCAAACATTGAGTGCACTTAATTCCAAGGCCAAGTTTTATGAAGAACAGAATAATTATTACAATACCTATATTAAAACCTGTCTGGACAACTTGACAAGAAAGTAAGCAAATTATATGGTTTAATTCAGTAAGCTATATTGGGCGGCACAGTGGTTCGCACTGCTGCCTCACGGTGCCAGGGACCCATGCTGGTTAGGTGTATTGGCCATGCTAAATTCTCCCTCAGCGTGGCCAAACAGGCACCAGAGTGTGGCGACTGGGGGATTTTCACAGTAACTTCATTGCAGTGTTAATGTAAGCCTACTTGTGACACTAATAATTAAACTTTAAACTGTAGTTCAGTAAACCATATAAGCTTAACCTTCGAACAATCTTATAAATTCATAAGTTCATAAGATATAGGAGCAGAATTAGGCCATTCGGCCTATCAAGTCTGCTCCGCCATTCGATCATGGCTGATATGTTCCTCATCCCCATTTACCCGCCTTCTCCCCGCCCCCCCCCCATAAACCTTCAACCCATTACCAATTAAAAATCTGTCTTACTCCTCAAATTTGCTCACTGTCCCAGCATCCACCGCACTTTGGGGTAGTGAATTCCACAGATTCACAACCCTTTGGGAGAAGTAGTTTCTCCTCAAATCTGTTTTAAATTTGCTACCCCTTATCCTAAGACTATGACCTCTCGTCCTAGAATGCCCCACAAGAGGAGGTATCCGCTCCATGTTTACTTTATCCGTACCTTTTATCATTTTGTATACCTCAATTTGATCTCCAGTGAGTACTTTATGAGCCGCGTAGATGGTCAGATTGTGAAGGATTTTCTTGGGTAAATTTCAGAAATGCCCGGCGATCAATAAAGTTGGATGGAAAAGGAGAAGAAAAAGGTAACAGAAAAATGAAGCAGTCGACTTTGCGCTACACAGCAGCTCGCCTGCACGAGAAAGGTGTTATACTGGAAATTGAAGGACTTCAATCCAATCAGTGAGTAACAGAAACCTTATTGAAAAGAATACTAAATTATTAGCCTACTGTGAAATATTACAGTACTGTGCTATCTAACTGCCTAGATATCTGCATGTTTACTAGCAACTTGATACAATTAGGAACTAATGAACAATGATTGTAAAATACCACAGTAACCTATGATGTAGTTTGAAGCATAATAATTTAATTACTTCTCAGTGCAACTTCCACCTGTCATTTTGTTAGCTCGAATTTCTGAGTTTGCATCCTTCTGAAGGATGATGGACATCAACGGGAGCAATTATAACGGCAGAAAAATAATTTGTACTTTTCTATTAACTGAAAGCACTGAATGATTTCTGCTGATGGCTTCAAGACTGCATTTTATCAATCTGCACTCAGTTGTAAACAGTTCAGAGAAGTACATCTCCCGTCCCCCTGATGTACTAATGTATTGCTCAGTTAGAGTGGGTGCTGTGGCCAATGACTAATATGACCAATCCGTACAACAGTGGTTGCTTTAGTGAGAATTTATATCCAGGAAGTTGCGTCATGGTTGAGTGCACGTACTTGCTGCAGCTTGTCTGAGTCAGAACTTATGTGGGTCATGTTTTGTATCGAAACATTGCCTCTCTTCAGAGTGCTCTCATACTCACATACTCAAGGGGAAGGAGGAAGTTACATTTATAAATCATAGAATCCCTATAGTGCAGAAAGAGGCCACTCAGCCTATCGAGTCTGCACCGACAACAATCCGACCTATGCCCGCAACCCCACATATTTACCCTGCTAATCCCCCAACACTAAACGGCAATTTAGCATGGCCAATCCACCTAACCAGCAGGTCTTTGGACTGTGGGAGGAAACCAGAACACCTGGAGGAAACCCATGCAGACATGGGGAGAATGTGACTCCATGCAGGCAGTCACCCAAGGCTGGAATTGAACTTGGTCCCTAACAACTGTGCCACCGTTCTGCCCTAAAACAGGACTGGTGTAGATAATTGGTAAACAAATTGTGACTGTTACTTTTAAACTTTATTTATTAAAGTGCTCTATTTTCCCCCTGCCTATTACTTTGGTCCAAATTTGGGAAACAAAAGCAGAGTGGAATAAATCATGAAGCTATAATTTGGAATATTACATATAGGTATCTGCATTAAATAGCTTTGAGGTTTATCAATAAAAAGAAAGAATGGTAGATATTTATAGTGCGTTGGGGAGCTGTTACAGCCATTTGTGCCTCAGGCCAATTCTCCCTTCACCACCCTTCCTTCACAACCCTTTTTTTCATATATTTATCCACTTCCTTTTTGAAAGTTGCCATTGAATCTGCTCCCATCACCTTTTCTGACAATGCATTCCATTTTATGACTCATTTGTGTTTAAAAATAAATTGTCCTCTTGTCTGCTCTGGTTCTTGTGCTTTCTTAAATTTGTAATTCATTGACCCACATTAATGGAAACAGCTTCTCATTTACTCTGTCAAAACCCCTCAAAATTTTAAGTTCCCCCATTAAATCTCTCTCCTTATCCACCTCTGCTCCAAGGAGAATCATTCCAGTTTCTCTAATCGCTCTTCATCCAGAACCGTTCTGGTAAATTTCCTTCATTACCTCGCAAAGGCCTTGATGTCTGAGTAAAGTGTGGTACCTAGATTAGCTGAACCTGTCCTTTTTTTAAGATTCGCCAGAGTTGATGCTTTCACTGGCACCAGAGATTTTTGTTTTGTAAGTTTAAAGATGAATACTTGTAGATGAATCTTTCTTTATAGACGAGAATCGTAGAATTTATCTGAATGTCGTGCCAATTCTAGTGATGCTATTAAAATGCTGCAATCTCCTCCTCATTTTGAATTAACCCTGATGGTTATTGAGTTTATTTAATCTCCCAATTCTGCTTCATTTGTTTTGTTAGGTTTAAGAATGTCCTCTTTGACATCACACCAAGTGAGGAAGTGGGAGATTTTGAAGTCAAGGCCAAGTTCATGGGAGTAGAGATGGAAAAAGTACAACTTCATTTTCAGGTAGAGAATAAAGCTGTCAAATTTTGTGTACAATTTAGCAGCTTCTGGAAGGTTTGAAAATATCTCGACTCATGATTGCATATTTTCATTTTAGACTTTTGGTTTCAGGAGGGATAATTATGGAGATGCTTTCTCCGCTCTGGGCAAGACTTTGATGCATCACCAGGCAGTTGCACAACGTGTTGCACTTTTGAAATATTGTAAACCATTGTGGGAGTAACTTCCATCATATGCAAGTACTGGTAGTCAAAACTACCGTGATAAGCACCAGCACTGAGTCCGACATCCCATAGGTTCATGAAACAGGTACATGTATCTGTACCAAAATAGAAGCTATAAAATTAGCTGCCTTAAAGCACCCTGAAAATGTACCAATATATCTTTCAAGAAATACACTCCAAACCACTTACAACTGTGAGGTTGCAGCTTCCGTTCGCATTTGGACTAAAAAATAAGATTTAGTTCTTGGAGATCTGCATTTTTAAATGTATGACTGATTCCATTTGTTTTGTAACAAATGTATTGTTAAATTCCTCAGCATCTCTTCTTGTAAAACACTCTGTTACATTACAGCTACTTTTTAATTTAAACCTTTTGTACATTGATACATACCTTTTAAGATTCAAAAAATGAGGAAATCTCAAGTCAGCTGGAGTCTGGGTTTAGTCTTTGACACCAGACCAGTGGTAGTTAGGGATTAAGAACCTGTCTAATTGTAATACAGCTCCTTAACTTCAAAATCCTACTTAATTAGATCTGTAGGGAAAATAACAAAGGTGCAGAGTCTTCACCGAAAACCTTTAGTCTCGCCCGCGGCTGGGATTCTCTGGTGCCGCTGGAGTGAATGGAGTTTTGGCTGAGCGCCAAATTCCCCACTCTCGTTGGTAGCAGGAAGGTATCTGTATGGAAACTCACTTGCCACTTGAATCTTATTCCCTTGCAAAAACTTGGTCATCTTCTCAAATACTGCATTTAGCTGTTTATTAAGCAAATGGATAATAGGCCTCCCTTGAGGGAGGTGGTGTAGCGGTAGTTGCCGCACTACCAGTTCTGGTCGCCACACTACCAGAAGGACGTGGAGGCTTTAGAGAGAGTGCAGAGAAGGTTTACCAGGATGTTGCCTGCTGTGGAGGGTCTTAGCTATGAGGAGAGATTGGGTAAACTGGGCTTGTTCTCCCTAGAAAGAAGGAGAATGAGGGGAGACCTAATAGAGGTGTACAAAATTATGAAGGGTATAGATAGGGTGAACAGTGGGAAGCTTTTTCCCAGGTCGAAGGTGACGATCACGAGGGGTCACGGGCTCAAGGTGAGAGGGGCGAGGTATAACTCGGATATCAGAGGGACGTTTTTTACACAGAGTGGTGGGGGCCTGGAATGCGCTGCCAAGTAGGGTGGTGGAGGCAGACACGCTGGCATCGTTTAAGACTTACCTGGATAGTCACATGAGCAGTCTGGGAATGGAGGGTTACAAACGAATGGTCTAGTTGGACCAATGAGCAGCACAGGCTTGGAGGGCCAAAGGGCCTGTTTCCTGTGCTGTACTGTTCTTTGTTCTTTAGTATCACTGGGCCAGGCTGATGCTCTGGGGATACGGGTTCAAATCCCACCAGAGCAGCTATTGCGATTTAAATTGAATTTAAAAAGTCTGGAGTTAAAAGCCAGTATCGGTAATGGTGATCTTAAAACCACTGTCAATTGTCCTAAAAACCCATCTGGTTCGCTAATGGCCTTTATGGAAGGAAATCTGCCATCCAGTTCTGGCCGACATGCATGTCCAGACCCACATTAATATGTTTAACTCTTAAATGGCCTATCAAGCCACTAGAAAGTCTAAAAAGAGTGAAACTGGATGGATCTCACGGCATGGACCTAGGAACCAGAAACAACAACGGCAAACCCAGTCCTGTCGACATTGCAAAGTCATCATTAATATCGGGGTGGCACTACCACCATGCTGGATGGCATTGATTTTGAACAGATCTGGCAACTCAAGACTGGGTATCCATGAGGCACTGTGGGTCATCAGCAACAGAATTGCATATAAACTGCAATCTGAAATCTCATGGCCTGATATATCCCCCACTCTACCATCACCACCAAGTCGGGGAGTTATCTTTGGCTCAATAAAGAGTGCAGGAGGGCATGCCAGAAGCAATACAAGGCATGCCTAAAGATGAGATGTCAATCTGGTGAAGCTGTAATGCAAGAAAATATGAAAGTAGCACGCGATAAACAGCTAAGTGATTGCACACCCAATGGATGAGATCCAAGCTCTGCAGTCCTGCCGCTTCCAGTTGTGACTGCTAGTGGACAATTAAACAACTAACAGTTGTATAAACCACAATATTCCCATCGTCAATGATGAGGGAGCCCAGCACATCAGTAAAACGATAAGGCTGAAGCATTTGCAACCATCTTCAGCCAAAAGTGCCAAGTGGATGATCCATCTTGGCCTCCTCTAGAGGTCCCCAATTTTACAGATGTCAGTCTTCAGCCAATTCAATTCAGACCAATTGATTTCAGGAAATCGCTGAAGTCACAAGACACTGCAAAGGCTATGGGCCCTGACAACATATCAGCAATAGTACTGAAGAATTGTGCTCCAGAACTAGCCATACACCTGACCAAGCTGTTCCCGTACAGCTACAACACTGGCATCTACCTTACAATGTGGGAAATTGCCCAGGTTTGTCCTGTACACACAAAGCTGGTCATATCCAACCTGACCAATTACTGTCCCTTGAGTCTACTCTTGACCTACTCTTGATGATTAGCAAAGTGATGGACGGTGTCATTGACAGTGGAATGAAGCAGCACTTATACAGCAATAACCTGCTCAGTAACACTCAGCTCAGGTTCTGTCAGGACCATTCATCTCTTGACCACATTACAGTCTTAGTCCAAACATAGAAAAAAGAGATGGACTCCAGAGGTGAGGTGAGAGTATCGTCCCTTGACATCAAGGCCAAATTTGATTGAGTGTGCCATCAAGGAGCCTGAGCAAACACCAGTGACAATCAGGAGGAAAAGTCGCACACTATCCTGACATGGAACAATATCCCCATTCCTTCACTGTGGCTGAGTCAAAATCCTGGAACTCCCTCCCTAATAGCACTGTGGCTGTTCCTACACCATGTGGACTGCAGTGGTTCTGAAGGCATTTAGGAATGGGCAATAAATTCTGGCCGAGCCAGCAATGCCCACACCTCGTGAATGAATTAACAAAAAATATATGTAGGGACTTGCAGGTCTGTTTTGATACATGTCATTCACCCGAGGCAATTTCCTTGCTGATAACCTAGTTTTGTCTATTCTTCCTATCAGTTTTTTAAATTTAATGCATCCTTAGAGCTAAAGCTGTCAAGTAGATGAGAATTTCTTCTTCCGTTTCTTTCAATCATTTAGGGGGAGGTGGTAGTGATAATGTCACTGGACTGATAATTCAGATGCCCCATCGGCATGGCAAATCCCACCATGGTGTCTGGTGAAATTTGAATTTAATTCAAATAAATCTGCAATATGAAGCTAGTCTCAATCGTTGAATGTGTGTATATATGTGTCTGTGTGACCTTTTCTCTCTCACTCACTCTCTCTTCCCCCTCTGACCCCCTTCTTTCCCCTATCTCTTTCTCTCTTTCCCCATCACGCTCTATCCCACTCTCGAACACCCCCTCTTCACCCCCTAATTCAGTGTTCAAATTATAGAGGTCACATGCTTTTCCTAAACTTCATTTTCCCTGCCAGCATGCCTTAATTTTCTCAAGACAGACTCGGACAATATAGCATTTTTGCACCTTTTTGATTTGTGAGTTGAAAGGAATTTATGAATGAATTTCTCTTTTGCAGGACCTGCTGGAGCTGCAGTATGAAGGTGTGGCCGTCATGAAGATGTTTGGCAAGGCCAAAGTCAACGTAAATCTGCTAGTTTTCCTCCTGAATAAAAAGTTCTATGGCAAATGAACCATCCACACTGGCAATTCTGACAGTCAAATTCATACTAGAATCTTTCCTCTTCATTAATTACACAAATATAAGTTCACAGTCAATGGCAGGGTCACAGAGATATGGAAAATGTCAATTGTATTGCTTTTTTAAGGAAAACATATCACAGTATTGGACCAAAACAGATTTCTGCCATTGTACTTTCTACACAAGAACCAAGCTGCCTTGCTGTTCTCAACAGTTCTCGGCTTCGATTTCTAATTTTAAGAAGTTGATACAGAAAAATATTTTACAAGAAAATGGGTGCATGTGGGTCATTGGCTGTTGAGTTACTTTGTTTTATTTAACACTGCACTTAATTGGATTTCTGAAAAGGTAATAAATACAGTAACCCCAGTTTAAAATACTCTTAGCTATAGCTCTGTAACTGCTGTGAAACTAAGATACTTTACCCATTTCCCAGTCTCGGGTTCCCCATCTTCTTTAGTAATTGTAACATAATTGCAGCTCATTTCTTCATGTCTTGGATTATAGATTTTCTGGCAGTCAGACTGCAAATGGCTTTGTCTAATTTTCTCACACACTTAAGTCAAAGTGAAGGAAAAAAATAGCAATCCAATTATTATTCCAGTAATTCTTCGACAACTATCAGGGACTTTAAACAAACTCTTCAAATAAAAACCCCGGTTGAGCAACTTTCCATTTTCAAAGTAACTTTTTGCTGCTTTGCGATGTAACTTTTAACATCACGTTTGTGGTTCGAGCACGGCAGATACAGCACATTAACAAGAGTAGGCTGCTAAAATTTTTAATACAAAACCAGCAGAAAAATCCTACTTGGAGCCAGCGTGATGATTTTGGTTAAGTGCAAAACAGTTTTTTTTTCCCACTTCTGTCTATTGCTTTGCCTGTAGTTGGACATTACTGATTAATGCCTTCTAGCCTCTAAGGGTCTGAGGATCTTTTCAAGTTTGATTTTGTTTTTGTTAGGTTCATATTCAAGGAAATGCCTTCATCTAAATTTAGACTCCATAGGATACAAGATGTAAAGCTTTTTGAGAATGTTTTAGTGTGAAATCTTTGATGCCTCTTGATTCAAAGTTGTGCTTTTAATGGGTGACAATACAGGAGTCTCTTAATTCATGTAACCAGGTGCAACACGTTTCGGAAACCCACTGTTTGTAATATCATACATTCCTGGTGCATCTCTAACATAAAAGCTTTATAACAGAGAAATTCAAGGAAAGTATCTGTCCGAGTAACTCAGGTCTACATTGAAACCTAAAAATGCTGCTTATATATAAGAAACCAATACTTCGAATTGATTTGTGCATTACAAACTTCTATATAATGCTGTTCGCTGAATTGAATGGATCATTTGACTACCACAAAACCCATTACATTGTTGACAAACTTTCTTAACCAGCAAATAATTCCATGCACCTTTCACAGCAATAATTCCTCAAGACTTTCAAAGTGAGTATTCTAACCAGGGGTTACTTGATGCTCCATTTGTTACATGCATATTAGTTTGAAAATTTGCCTGTGATTGCCCAATAATAAAAGTCTACAGTATAGATACAAATCGAATTCTATAACATTGATGTTTATCATCTAATCTGATGGTTTAACTTTCTGTTATCGGTGCAGACAAAGCTTTATGAGCTGGTGCAAGTGAGCAAATTGCAGAACTAGAACTGTAGAATTTTAAATTACATTTGCCGTAATCTTTACTCATGTATTTTAGTTGTGATTTTGAAACAAATTTACAAGACCCTATCATTTTGATTATTGATTTTTAAATAAAAATGCTGCAACAGTGCGGCTTCAATTTCTGTGTTACTGGGGCAAGGCAGCATTGACTTGACCTCCAAGCACAAGTGTTCCCATGTTGCATATTTAGTTTGAGAATAATTAAAATTAATCATTTATTTAAATAGTTGGCTTTAAATGCAGTGTACAATTCCAGTTATGAAAACATTCCATTTAAGATATTCAATGTAAAAAGTTAAAATATTATGATTTATACATTACAAGATAATAAATATGCACTACTGCCTAATGGCCAAAAATATATTTCCAGCCAAGGTGTTACTACCTGTAGAATGGTAATAAAATCATGATTTTGCCTCTAGTGATTGATTTTATGTATGTCACTTCAAACCGACACTTCTGTGCCTTTTGTATGTAAACTGCTCAGTCCCCACGGTGTTGGCTATTCTTTTAAAACCAAAATATTGGGATCTTGTTTGGTGACGTTGATTTTTCAATGGTTGTCTGCCTTGTCAAATTGTGTAAAATAAATCTTCCAAAAGAGTTTCAATTCTGTGACTTTATTTTCTTTCAATGGGAAACACCAGCATGGTTTCTTTGTGATGATTTTTCATCTATTTTGCAACTTTTATTTATCAGCTTGCAGCTTCTCCCATACATATCTTCCAATTTTAGAAAATACGTACATTTTACTTTTCTTTGAATCAGATGGGGTCAGATGCAATCGATGTTAAAAGTCTGAGTTGGAGCCATGCAGTATTTTGCACAATTTCCAGCTCCTCCTGGCCTAACTTTAAATCCAATAAAGCAGGTAATTATAGTGGTGACATAAGTGATTCACACCCCAACGTTTAATGAACGATAGCTGATGGTAGCAACCAATTTGTGGTTCCGTTTTTATGACTAATTAGGGAAAGTGAACTTCCTTACTCTGGTGTCTGAAGCCATCACTTCTTTGTCCTAATAAATATTATACTGTGTAGATTCATCCAAAGCAAATATATGTTGTAATTTTATAGTAATTGGAAGAGAACGTGCTTCTTCTCTAAGGGTTTGAGCAACCTTTTCCAATCTGCACATTTTAGGAATATAGTCCAGTTGAATACATTTTTGTGAAACTATTGGTGAACACGTTGTTGTCAAATTAGTTAAACAACACCACACACGGTCTCCTACTTTTGCATTGTAATAAGGTCAGGAGCTGCACCGTTCTACCATGCCCCCTTCCTACTCACACATAGAAGACTGAAATGTAATCCGTTTCCATCCTGTAAATATTTGCAGGCCCCGAGGTATTACATGGTTCACTTGATGGTCATATTGTCGTCTTCAGCATTCAGTGCCAACAAATGATTACGAAGAAACTCAAGACAGATTGACAGTCATTTTGATCTTTTGATCACTTTACGAGCATCTCAGTCATGTTCCAAATAAGAGAATATGAAAGATGTTCCATGGAGCTATGTTTAAATATTCACTAAACATTACTGTTTGGATTGGGGGCTGATTTAGCTCAGTTGGCTGGATGGCTGGTTCATGATGCAGAGCACAGCCAACAGTGCGGGTTCAATTCTCGTACTGGCTGAGGTTATTCATGAAGATCCACCTTCTGAACCTTGCTCCTCACTTGAGGTGTGGTGATCCTCAGGTTAGGTCATCATCACCAGTCAGCTCTCCCCCTCAAAGGGAAGTTCAGCCTATAGTTGTCTGGGACTATTATGCTTTTACTGTTTGGCCTTCTTCAGATATAAATATCCAGGAAAATCTCAACGTGCTGGAAATCAAACAAATGGAAATGGTTGGCAAGTAAATCAGCATCTGCAAAGGGAAAACACCAGCATGAGGTTTTAGATGTGAACCATTCATCAAACTCCTGGGCAGAATTTATTTTCAGGCAGACTTGGGGGGGGCGGGGGGGAATGCTGCAGGTTCCTTGAAATTATTCCACCTGCCACCAGTCCGTTAGCAATTTTATGGGAGAAAGTTGAGGCCTAGGACGATCCCTAGGGGGATGCACCTCCCTTACTAGCCCCCTTTCCAGTGGCACAGTGGTTAGCACTGCTGCCTCACAGTGCCAGTGACTCAGGTTTGATTCCTGGCTTGGGTCACTGTTTGTGTGGAGTCTACACATTCTCCCCGTGTCTGCATGTGTTTCCTCTGGGTGCTCTGGTTTCCTCCCACAGTCCGAAAGACATGCTGGCTGGGTGCATTAGCCATGCTAAATTCTCCTTCAGTGTGCCCAAACAGGCGCTGGAGTGTGGCATCTAGGGGATTTTCACAGTAACTTCATTGCAGTGTTAATGTAACCCTACTTGTGATACTAATAAATAAAGTTTAAACCATTCCAAATCAGGCACCCTCTCCACATGGCCTTGCCATCACGGCACCTCCCATCCCCAGGCATCCCCTGGTGTCCCTGCCCTGAGACCGCAAATTGGTCCTATGGGCTCCTGCATTGAAAATGTCATGAGCAGGTACAAATAGTCAAGGCTGCCTTTATATCTAGAGGATTTGAAATACAAGGATGAAGAATTCATGCTTGTTGTACACAAAGCCCTAGTTAGAACACACCCTGGAGTACTGCTAGCAGGTCCGGGCACCTTACCTTACAAAATGAAATGATGGGCTTGCGTATTTAGCTTAGATTTACTAGAGTGATTCCTGTACTCCAGGGGTGTAACTGAGGATAAATTAAACAAACTAGGGGAATATTCCCTGGAACGTAAAAGGTTGAGGGTTGATTTGGTTGAAGTTTTAACACTGTTGAGCAGAACTTGTGGTCGGTGCAGACTCGATGGGCCGAATGGCCTTCTGCACTGTAGGGTTTCTATGATTTCTATGAACTAATAGGGTAGATTGAGAGAAACTAGTTTCGCTATTTGTGTAATCTTGGATTTTGGGTAAATATTTGGAATATTTGCTTCTGCAATGGCAGTTGATGCAAGATCAGTTGTCAATTTTAAATCTGAGATTGGTAGCCAAATGTGTTGAGGCTTATGGAGTGAAGATCGATTATATGGGGTTAGATCACAAATAAGCCACAATCTCATTGAGTGGCACAACAAGCTCGGGGAAACGAAATGACCTCCTGCTGTTCTTGTGTTCCTGTATAATCTCCACCTCCCCCAATAAAGTGATCTGTGGGCTCCATGGCCCCAACTACCATCACAACCACCTCTCAGTTAGACAATCCATTTAACTCCACATAAAAGAGGTTGTGGTGGGAATCTACATGGGCTTTGGTTATGGCTGCCTCTTTGTCGGAGAACATGGTGAAGCTATGAGTGGTATTGGAACAATGCACGGCCGGGATTTTACCGCCTCACAGAACGGAAATCTCCGTTGGCCCCAGGCGGGATTTTACGATCTCGCACGAGCAAGGTTGTAAAATCCCACCTGCTTGACGTTCCAATCCCTGCACCACCACTTCCTCTCCGAGTGTAAGACGCTGCGGCTTCCTGCTATCAGTGATCTGGAGACTTCCATTAACAACACTTTTCCATTCCAAATTCCCACTTACCACTCAGCTTCACAAAGTTCATTTCCGATTTTTTTTCCCCTCCTTGAACACGCTCTTGTCGAAGGGTCTGTGACCTCAGTCACTTCATTCCGGAGATGCTAACGTTCCACTCCTTTCATAAGTGAATAATTTATGCCTTTGGCCCATTCCACCTGCTCGTGTAATAGTCATAGAAACCCTACAGTTCAGAAGGAGGCCATTCGGCCCATCGAGCCTGTGCCGACAACAGTCCCACCTAGGCCTCTTATTCTCCACTGCCCCAAACATTTACCCCACTAATCCACACATCCCAGGACACTTAAGGGGCAAATTTTGCATTGCCAATCAACCTAACCCGCACATCTTTGGACTGTGGGAGGAAACCGGAGCACCCAGAGGAAACCCACGCAATCACGGGGAGAATGTGCAAACTCCACACACACAGTGACCCAAGACGGGAATTGAACCCAGGTCCCTGGTGCTGTGAAGCAGCAGTGCTAACCACTGTGCTACCGTGCCGTGGTTGTCATGCAAAGCACATTTCTACTGACTGGAGCACATAAGGTGTGGAACACTGGTCTCTATTTAAGTTATAAGTATTCTCCACTTATAATCCCACCCATCTCCAGCTGGTCTGCAAGGATATAGTTTTGGCTAGAGGGACTTTGTATTTAGTTTAGTTTAGTTCACACTGCCTATAACACGACCATAGCATTTCCATAGATATGTACTCAGTAAATGGTTTCCCCAGTCTCATATATACACCTACTGTTGTGGAGGGTGCACATTGTTTGAATAATAGCCCATATTTTCAAGACTGGCAATTGTAGAAAACAGTGTGGTAGCACCTTAAAATGTAAAGTAAAACTGCTTCCAAGTTATTTAAGTACATAAGTCAGACTTAGTCTTTAAAATGCCATAAATCAAAATGGTTTATAAACCATCCGGAGCTTTCAAGGTGCACGCTTTAATTATTCAATAAAGTGATTCGCTATCAGCTTAGCTAAATAACTCTTGGAATTGTTACAGGGCTGCTTTTGAGGTCAGTATGCTCAGAATCACACGAGTGTTGAGTGTTTCTTCTTCCTCTTGCAGGTTTCTAAGACAATAGTTTGTTTATGTTTCAAGAAATCATACAGCTACATAATGAGGTTTGTTTTGGGTGGGTTGGCACACTTATTGAATCCACCCACACTACTCTAGCGGGACCTGTGACCTCAATCACTTTATTACGGAGACGCTAACATTCCACGTCTTTCATGAGAATTGAATGATATAAACCTTTGACCCAATCTGCCTACTCATGTAATAATGTGCTTTTCACTGGAAGGCCAATATTGACCTAATGATCTCAGCCTTTCAGGTTGATATGTAAAGAGGCGACCTTGTTCAACCTCCAAAACATACAGACTGCCTATCAAACATGGGAGATCACAAGACATTATCACTGGCATTCCTGAGGTATGGTTGTCGTGCAAAGCACATTCATATAGATGGCAGTATTTCTGAAGCTGAGCGGTGGCACTGTGGCACTGTGGTTAGTACGGCTGCCTCACAGTGCCAGGGACCCAGGTTCCATTCCCGGCTTGGGTCACTGCCTGTGGAGTTTGCACATTCTCCCTGTGTCTGCGTGGGTTTCCTCCGGGTGCTCCGGTTTCCTCCCACAGTCTGAAAGACATGCTGGTTAGGTGCATTGGCCATGCTAAATTCTCCCTCAGTGTACCCGAACAGGCGCTGGAGTGTGGCAACTAGGGGATTTTCACAAAACTTCATTGCAGTGTTAATGTCAGCCTACTTGTGACTATTAAATAAACTTGTAAAAGATTGGGTTGTGCCACACCCTGGGGTTCCATCTGGAATTTTACAGTAGGTCTGACCATTGTAAATTTGAAAATCCTACAGATCACTCACCCTGCTCAGGCCTTCGGAGAGAAAGGCAGGGAGACTCCCCTATCACTTGTTGCCTTTCCTGATCAGATTCCCCATAACTCCTCAGTCTGCATTCCCCTCAGTAGTCCCCTCGCCTCCAGCCTGTCCAATATGATCCCCCACCTTCTTCTCAACTGAGGCCTCCTGTCCTGCCCCTGCACTGAGACCACTGGATTTATCTTTGTCTTGGGTTCCTGGGGATTTTTGTAGTCCCAGTAGTGGCCACTGCCCCCAGTGGCACTGCTGGAACTACAGAGCTGCCAGTTAATTGGATTGGCAAGTACTCTCTAAGACAGGACTTACGAATGAGGGACAGAAATCCCGTCTGCAATGGATTCACATTCCTCAGAGTGTTAAATGGCTGCAGGTTCACCAACATCAGCGGGGATATGCTAACGATTTCAGTGGCGGAGCAGCAAATACTGCCATCCATGGTTTTGGTCTTCATCTCTTCCAACCTCAGTAACTTTAACACTTCTTTTACAAATTTCCCATCATTTACCCATGATAAGCTCCGAATCATTATTCACTGAAACACTAGTCCCTGGTCCTTCAACCTGTGAAATTTAAATTCTTTGTCTTCATCGACTACAATCCCATTCCATTGCCTTCCTCCACTACAATTTCCACCAACCATATACCCTTCCAAACACACTATTCCTCTGAATCCAGTCTTCTGTATCGTTCCGCCTTTCGTTCACCTTTGGTAACTGAAAGATTTACAGGTGGATTGGCCATACTAAATTGTCCCTAAGTGTCCCAAAATGAATTAGCCATGGAAACTGTGTGGGATTACAGGGGTAGGGTGGGGAGAGGGCTTGGGTAAGATGCTCTGTCAGAGAGTTAGTGCAGACTTGATGGGCCAAATAGCCTCTTCTGCACTGTAGGGATTCTATGATAAAACAATGGCCCTACTCTGAAATTCACTTCTTCATCCTCTCGATTTAATATAACCCATCTCTTTTATCTAACTTTTAGTTAGACATTCTCAAATCCTAGTTTTGGAATGACATCAATTTCCCTTGCACCTATTTGAGAAACTCCTAGGATGTTCACAAAGTGTTGGATATTGACCTGTCCAGCTGTATACCAAAGAATACAAGAGTAAGTGGCATAGTGTAGAACCACATTAAATGCCCAGGAAATACTTCTTTTCACAGCGTTTCAACCTCTGAAATGAGTTGCAGCTCATGCAGAGAGTGCACACATTCTCAGGAAGTGAGGCAGATGTCTTTGTCTGGCTGATATATTTATAGATAGTGGTCGGTAAGTCCTGAGTAAATCTGTCATCCTATACATGGAACTTGCTTGATCTCTTTAAAGTTTGGAGAGAAATTTCCTTGAATTTCTTTTTCGAAATGGTCTAAGACTTTTCTCTTTTTTTCCCTTCCCTAATCATATTGCCTGTTGGACAGGAAGGGTAGGGAAAGAGTGACGCTGTATATGTAAATTGTTGCACCTTAATCTGGGAAAGGCTCAGAAGACCAGCTGGCTTTTCCCAGTCATGTGCCGTTTTTAACATTTATAGAATGTATAGAGAACATGGACTGCAGCGATTCAACAAAGCAGCTCACTGCCACCTTCTCAAGGGCAACTAGGGATGGGCAATAAATGCTGGCCAGCCAGCGACACCCATGTCCCACGGATGAATATAAAAAATATATAGTACTATTGACTATTAATGTTTTATTTGTCAGGTTTCTTTTCCCCCCACAAACCACCCCGTAGGAAGTAATCTTTCTGTCGACGCACTGTCAAAAAGATTTATTGTGAGTTACCTGCAGCGCTGTCTCTTTGAGACCCGAGGTTGTTGATCACACTTGCCAATTTAGAGTCATAGAGTCATAGAGGTTTACAGCATGGAAACAGGCCCTTCGGCCCAACTTGTCCGTGCTGCCCTTTTTTTTAAACCCCTAAACTAATCCAAATTGCCTGCATTTGGCCCATATCCCTCTATACCCATTGTACCCATGTAACTATCTAAAAATGCTTTTTAAAAGACAAAATTGTACCCGCCTCTACTACTACCTCGGGCAGCTTGTTCCTGACACTCCCCGCCCTCTGTGTGAAAAAATTGCCCCTCTGGACACTTTTATATCTCTCCCCTCTCACCTTAAACCTACGCCCTCTAGTTTTAGACTCCCCTACTTTTGGGAAAAGATATTGACTATCTAGCTTGTCTATGATGCACCATTGATTACGCAAACACTAGATGTTGCGAAACAACAGGCTTTTATTAACAAAGAACAGAAGCACTCCCAAACCGATAGCTAACCCGAACTGAGGGAAAAGGGGCGGAGAGCAGCCACCTTTATACCCTGAGGAGGGTGGAGCCCCGGATTAAGGCAGCAGGGGCGTGCCCAGGCATATCCCATATACAGACAGTATTACAGTGGTTCACCACATTCACCCCCTGTTTAAAAAAGAGTTCAGCGGGGGCGAGGTGGTGGAACGACAGTCACAAGTTATTGATTCAAGTTACAAGTTCAGTCTCTCCGGGGGCTTGATCTGCCACTGCGACCGCCACAGTGTCAGCCATGGTGCCGGTTCAGGAGGCCACGGTGATGGGTCAGACGCCAGTCCATAACCGGTGAAGCTCTCCGTAGCGCCTTCAGACTGCCGGGTGTGTGGAGGCTGCTCCTGGGGCTCAGGCGTGCCGTACACGGGGGCTAAATGAGCGTGCTGCGACCCTGGTGCATCATGGACGAAGTTGGGAGCAGGGGGTGAGGGGCCGTGGGACGTAGTACCTGCGGGGGCCAGATCGCGAATGGAGACCGTGTCCTCCCGCCCGTCGTGATACACCACATAGGCGTATTGGGGGTTGGTGTGGAGGAGCCGGACCGTTTCGACCAGGGGGTCCGATTTATGGGTCCGCACGTGCTTCCGGAGCAGGACAGGGCCAGGGGACGTCAGCCACGATGGTAGTGAGGTCCCCGAGGAGGACTTCCTGGGGAAAACAAACATTCGTTCATGAGGAGTGGCGTTGGTAGCCATGCACAGTAGTGACCTAATTGAGTGTAGCGCATCAGGGAGGACCTCTTGCCAGCGGGAGACTGGAAGACCCTTGGACCGGAGAGCTAATAAAACGGCCTTCCAGACTGTCGCATTCTCCCTCTCTACCTGTCCGTTCCCCCTGGGGTTGTAGCTGGCGGTCCTACTCGAGGCTATGCCTTTGGAGAGTAGGTACTGGCGCAGCTCGTCACTCATAAAAGAGGAACCCCGGTCGCTATGAATATAGCTGGGGAAACCAAACAGAGTGAAGAGGCTGTGCAGGGCCCTGACGACCGTGGTCGAGGTCATATCCGGGCAGGGAATAGCAAAGGGGAACTGCGAATGCTCATCAACGATGTTGAGGAAGTATACGTTGCGGTCAGAGGAAGGGAGGGGGCCTTTGAACTCAACGCGCAGGCGTTCGAAAGGGCAGGTGGTTTTGATGAGGTGCGCTCTGTCTGGCCGGTAGAAGTGCGGCTTGCACTCTGCGCAGACCTGACAGTACCCGATTACAGACCTGACTTCCTCGATGGAATGTGGCAGGTTCCGGGCCTTGATGAAATGGAAGAACCTGGTAACCCCCGGGTGGCAGAGGTCATCGTGGAGAGTCTGCAACCGGTCTAGGTTCGCGCTGGCACAGGTCCCCCGGGACAGGGCGTCTGGGGGCTCATTGAGCTTCCTAGGCCGGTATAAAATGTCGTAATTGTAGGTGGAGAGCTCGATCCTCCACCTCAAAATCTTATCATTCTTGATTTTGCCCCGCTGCGCGTTACTGAACATAAAGGCGACGGACCGTTGGTCCGTGAGCAGGGTGAACCGTTTGCCAGCTAAGTAGTGGCGCCAGTGCCGCACCGCCTCCACGATGGCTTGTGCCTCTTTTTCGACAGAGGAGTGTCGAATTTCAGGGCCCTGGAGGGTGCGCGAGAAGAAGGCCACGGGTCTGCCCGCCTGGTTAAGAGTGGCGGCTAGGGCAAAATCAGACACATCGCTCTCCACCTGGAATGGGGTGGATTCATCTACAGCGTGCATCGTGGCCTTTGCGATATCCGCTTTGATGCGGTCAAAGGCCAGCCGGGCCTCCACCGCTAGGGGAAAAGATGTGGATTTGATGAGCGGACGGGCTTTGTCCGCATAATTGGGGACCCACTGGACATAGTATGAGAAGAAGCCTAGGCATCTCCTCAGCGCTTTGAGGGTGGTGGGGAGGGGGAGTTCCAGGAGGGGATGCATGCGGTCGGGATCGGGGCCGATGACCCCGTTCTCCACAACACAACCAAGGATGGCGAGGCGGCACGTGCGGAATACGCACTTCTCCTTATTGTAGGTCAGGTTGAGGAGTGCCGCAGTGTGGAGGAATTTTTGGAGGTTGGCGTCGTGGTCCTGCTGATCGTGGCCGCAGATGGTGACGTTATCCAGGTACGGGAAGGTGGCCCGCAACCCGTTCTGGTCCACCATTCGGTCCATCTCACGCTGGAAAACCGAGACCCCGTTGGTGACTCCGAAAGGGACCCGAAGGAAGTGGTAGAGACGGCCATCCGCCTCGAAGGCAGTGTATTGGCGGTCTTCCGAGCGGATAGGGACCTGGTGGTATGCAGACTTCAAATCAATGGTGGAGAACACCCAATATTGTGCAATCTGATTGACCATGTCAGATATGCAGGGAAGGGGATACGCGTCCAGCTGTGTGTATCGGTTGATGGTCTGTCTGTAGTCAATGACCATGCGAAGTTTCTCCTCAGTCTTGACAACCACTTGGGCCCTCCAGGGGCTGGTACTGGCCTCAATGATCCCCTCCCCTAGGAGGCGTCGCACCTCGGACTTGATAAACGCTCTATCTCCAGCGCTGTACCGTCTGCTTTTGGTGCCAATGGGCCTGCAGTTGGGGGTGAGGTGCTCAAAGAGCGAGGGAGGGGTGACTTTAAGGGTCGAGAGACCACAGGTGGTGCGCGGTGGCTGGTCTGATAGCTGTGGATTTTGGACAGCGATTGGGGGAAAAGGCCCATTATACACCATGGTGATGCTCCCAAGGTGACACATGAAATCTAGCCCCAGTAGTTCGGCAGTGCAGAGCTGTGGCAGCACGAGGAACCTGCACTTGTCGTACACTGTGCCCCGTACAGTCAGAGTTGTTACACAGTACCCGAGGACATTCACTGACCGGGACGTCGAAGCCATGGAGATTGATTGCTGCATTGGCAGTACTGGCAGTACGTAGCGCCCCACCGTGTTAGGGTGGATGAAACTCTCCGTACTCCCACTGTCAAATAAGCAGTTAGTAGTGTGGCCGTTTACCTTGATGTCCATCATCGACCAGGCGAGTTGGTGAGGCCTGGACTGGTCCAACGCGACCGAGGCCACTGTCGGATTAGGCGATGCGGTGGACGGTTCCCAAAATGTCGGCCCCCGTGACTCGGCTGATGTCACCCAAGATGGCGGCTCCCATGGGTCGCACGTGGCTGATGGCATCCAAGATGGCGGCCTCCGTGGGTCGCACGCGGCTGCTGGCGTCCAAAATGGCAGCACCCGCGGATCGCACACGGTCGATGGCGTCGAAGGCAGTCCCTCCCGTGGATCGCACGTGGCGCTGCTGGGCCTGGGGGCCGATATTGCCCTGCAAACTTTCAGGTAATGACCCTTCTTACCGCAGCCAGAGCAGATCGCGTCTTTCGCCGGGCAGCGTCATCGTGGGTGCTTCTCCAGGCCACAGAAGTAGCACTCGGGCTTCCGGGGACTGCCGCAGTGGTCAGTTCGGCATCGGGACAGGGCATGGTGTAGGTCTGCGGCCCTCCCAAGTACAGAGATGGCTGCGGTCGCGGTGTCCACGGTGCGCCCTCGTGGTCGGGGGTGTGGGCCTCGAGGCTCCAGAAAGCCACCTCCAGCAAGCTGGCAAGTTCCACAGTTTTCTTCAGGTCCAGCCCACCTTGTTCCAGCAGGCGCTGCCGGATATAGGTCGACCTGATGCCCGCGACAAAGGCATCTCTGATCAGATCGTCGGCATTTTGGGCGGCTGAAACGGCCTTGCAGTTGCAGGCTCTGCCGAGTGCACGCAGTTCGCGCAGGAATTGCTCAGTCGATTCCCCGGGCTGCTGTCTGCGAGTGGCCAGCAGGTGTCTGGCGCAGACCTCGTTCAGCTGCCGGTTGTACTGGCTCTTGAGGAGATCGATTGCCTCCTGGTAAGTTTCCGTGTCTCGGATCAGCACGAAGACGTGAGCGCTGACGCGGGCGTGGAGCACGTGTAGTTTGTCGATGTCGGTTACGACGACGGAGGAGGAGGAGGTGATGAAGGTCTCAAAACAGCGCAGCCAGTGATCAAAAGAATTAGAGGCGCCGACTGCCTGCGGATCCAAGTCCAATTTGTCAGGTTTCAGGAGTTGCTCCATTTCAAAGTTTTTGTTAATAAAATTGATGCACCATTGATTCACGCAAAGACTAGATGTTGTGAAACAACAGGCTTTTTTTAACAAAGAACAGAAGCACTCCCAAACCGATAGCTAATCCGAACTGAGGCAAAAGAGCGGAGAGCAGCCATCTTTATACCCCGAGGAGGGCGGAGCCCCGGATTGAGGCAGCAGGGGCGTGTCCAGGCATATCACATAACTATCACATAAACAGACCACTACAGTGGTCCACCACAGTCTGTGCCCCTCATTATTTTATAGACCTCTATAAGGTCACCCCTCAGCCTCCTACGCTCCAGAGAAAAAAGTCCCAGTCTATCCAGCCTCTCCTTATAACTCAAACCATCAAGTCCCGGTAGCATCCTAGTAAATCATTTCTGCACTCTTTCTAGTTTAATAATATCCTTTCTATAATAGGGTGACCAGAACTGTACACAGTATTCCAAGTATGGCCTTACCAATGTCTTGTACAACTTCAACAAGACATCCCAACTCCTGTATTCAATGTTCTGACCGATGAAACCAAGCATGCCGAATGCCTTCTTCAGAGCCATATCTGTGTGATGAAAACACTCAAACCGCCTGCAATAGGCAGCCAAAAGGGAAATACCACAAGGCACACAGGAAAGAAAAAAAAAATGAGGAAATGAGTTTCTCAGTAAGCGATGACAAGTAGAGTCCACAACATCCAAAAGAAGAGCAGGTGATTGTATATAAGATGATTCAGGGATCCCTACACGGATCCAGATAAACAACAATTAACACAACACAAAGACTTGTGTAGCTGGGACCACAAGACCATAAGATGTCGGAGCAGAATTAGGCCATTCGGCCCATTGAGTCTGCATGGATTGCTTAAGATCTCACAGTGGCTAATTTATATAATCCATTAATAAATTCCAATTCGCTTTTAAATGTCTGTTTAAAAGATGAAAAATCCATAAATTAATGGGCCCAAATAAGGGCTGCACAGTGGTTAACACTGCTGTCCACAGCGCCAGGGACCCCGGGTTCGATTTCCGGCTTGGGTCACTGTGTGTGTAGAGTTTGCGAATCAGAGGATGTTTGGTAGTTCTTAAGACATCTCACACTATTAAGAGTGCCTAGACTGAAACCTTAACTTACTGTGGTGAGTTTAGTCCATATCGAAAATGTCAATACAGAACTTCATTAATTTCAATATATCTGAATGGGGAGCCAGATGGTGGGATGCTGTTTGTGTGTAGAATGGTACATCTCAGGTCGCAATTTCTGGATTTTCGCTTTTACCTGCTTTTGTGTCAGATTTATACATAAATGATGGTAAATGTTATTAGCCTCAAAGTTATTTTTTCACAGTAAACTCGGGTCCAATGCACCTCGTTTATAATGATACATATGGTAGTTATAAGGAACATATTTTAGGGGTCAGGGGTTGGTTTACCTCAGTTGGCTGCACAGCTGGTTAGCGATGCAAAGCGATTCCACCAGCGTGGGTTCAATTGGAGCAGTACGGTAGCACAATGGTTAGCACTGCTGCCTCATAGCTCCAGGGACCTGGGTTCGATTTCCAGCTTGTGGAGATTGCGCATTCTCCCCGTGTCTGCGTGGGTTTCCTCCGGGTGCTCCGGTTTCCTCCCACAGTCCAAAGAAGTGCGGGTTAGATTGATTGGCCATGCTAAATTGCCCCTTAGTGTCCCGGTTAGAGGGATTAGCGGGGTAAATATGTGGAATTACAGGAATAGGGCCTGAATGGATTTTTGTTGGTGCAGATTAGATGGGTTGGATGGCCTCCTTCTGCACTGTAGGAGTTCTATGGATTCCTGCCGGCTAAGGTTACTCATGAAGGCCTGCCTTCTCAGCCTTGTTCTTCGCCTGATGTGTGGTGATCCTCAGGTTAAACTGCCACCAGTCAACCTATTGTCTTCTGGGACTATCATAGAATCATAGAATCCTACAGTGCGGAAAGAGGCCATTCGGCCCATCGAGTCTGCACCAACCACAATCTTACCCAGGCCCTATCCCTATATCCCTCCATATTTACCCACTAATCCCTCTAACCTATGCATCCCGGGACACAAAGGGGCAATTTAGAATGGCCAATCAACCTAGCCTGCACATCTTTGGACTGTGGAAGGAAACCGGAGCACCCGGAGAAAACCCACGCAGGCACAGGAAGAATGTGCAAACTCCACACAGACAGTCACCCGAGCAGGGATTCGAACCCAGGTCCCTGGAGCTGTGAAGCAGCAGTGCTAACCACTGTGCTACTGTGCCGCCCTACTATGACGACTTTGCGTTACTTTTATAAGACTATGAAGGGATGGCAGGGTAGATGCTGAGAGGATATTTCCCTTCATGGGGGAATCTAGAACAAGGCGGCACAGTTTAAAAATAAGTGGTCTCCCATTTGAAATGGGGATAAGGAGGAATTTCTTCATTGAGGGTTGTTTGTGTTTGGAATTCTCTATCTGAGTGGAGGCTAGGTCACTGAATATATTCAAGGTTGAATTAGACAGATTTTCAATGGATAAGGATTATGGGGGCCAGGCGGGAAAGTACAGTTGAAGCCATCTTCAGAATCAGCCATGATCTTATTGAATGGCAGAGCCAATTTGAGGGGCTGAATGGCCTACTCCTACTTCTTATATTCTTATGGCAACAGGGATACATTCTCATGTGATGGGAATTTATCCGGTGGGATTTTTATTTGTCAAGTCAAATGTTTTAATTTTTGAAGTTTGGAATTTTTTTTGGAGATCAGAAATATTGCGAAGATGCTTAAAATGTGAAATGTGCTTCTTTTACTGAGAGATTTTTTAAAATATGAACTGTCGAATCCAATGTTTAAACTTTTTTTGACCTGCAGTACATCTATTGGAAATTGTTTTCAATTTTATTTGCTCTGGACAACAAGTCACCTGGTGTAGGCTCAAATAGTCAAGAGTAGATCCTTGGGAATTAGCAGAAACAATGTCTCAGTGAGAAGTGTCGGAACTTACAACTTACAAAACATATTGGAGAATGTAAAGCAGACATGATAATTATAGAATAATCGTATCCAGTGTCCTGGCTGTACAGATGTGCCACATCACCTTGTGTAAGGTATATATTTGGAGAAATAAAAGAAAATCATGTATTGTGTATCACAGCGAGCCTGTTTAACATTGGTCTTCAACCTCAAACAGGCTAATTGTAAAATAAAGCCAGCCGCCTTCAGGAAACACTCCTGGTCATGACAATATAAGTTGCTGTGCAATTAATACATAAAAAGCCAAATGGTCTCATCTCAGCCAGTTTGTCTCTGGGAGTGAGTGCATTGAGGGACTGAAAAGCCCAGCTCCCAGATTGGGTTTATTAATAAATCTTCCTCACATTGCCAACCAGCCAAGTATCAATGTAAAACCGCCTTCAAAGGTTTAGAAAAATCCCTTTAAATTTCCTGTGATAAAGAATCCAGGGTAAGGTCTTGGGTGCTCCCCATTCCACAGATAACCCATAAACTTGTGGGCCCAAGTTTGCAGTGGCTGGTGAACAAATGGGAACTGCCATTTACGTAGCTTACCCTTGCCCATTTGATTTAATAGTGGCTGGAAGTTGCTACGTTAACGAATCAGTGATGCAGTGCCCACTACATGGCATCTGGACCCTGCGTAATAGGGACAAGCAGCTGGTTTCTCCTTAACCAATCAGCAGGAACCCCCCTCCCACCGATTGCCCCACCCCGAGGCCCTTCCCCCATAGGTCCCACCCCATCCCCACTGCCCATTGGGCAGTGCCAAGGTGCCAATGCTTAAGGGGCACCATGCCACCCGAGCCTCTGGGGGGCCCTTATTGCCCCCCCACCTTCACTCCAAATGGGTCAGACCACTTGCTCCCCGAAATTGGGGAACTAGAATAATTTCTGCTGGAGTGAACTGCTCTGATGGAGTGGGGGGGTGGGGGGATGCGGGGGGGGGGGGGGGGAGCGGGGTGGTGAGGAGAGATGCTAGCAGACCTGGAGACTTCAGTCCTGAGCCCACTAATCACTTGTAAAATATATGGTAATGAGCATTACCATAATTTATGCACCTCCCTCCTGATTTCCAGCGTGGATGTGACACCGCTGGAAATCCAGCACTGGGAGGCGCTAGCGAGCTAGGACACCCAGCACGGACCCCACGAATCAGGCACCGCTGGAATCTCCCAGCCCACTGCGCTAAAAAGTTAGCGCAGCAGGATGGGAGAATCGCCCCCAGGGTTGGGGTGATGGTGTCACATTGCTGGAATGATAGGACGGAAAAGCCCATTGCGTTTGCCTCCAGGATCCTTTCCGACACAGAGCAAAAGTATTCTCAGATTGAGAAAGAAGGATTCGTGGTCGTATTTGGTGTGAAGGTTTCCATCAATATGCCTACGCTAGCCTTTTTTTTATAGTGACTGACCATAAACCCTTACTGTGATTTTAAACAGGACAAAGCAATCCCCCCATCACCTCCGCTTGGATACAGCACTGGGCCTTGTTATTGGGTGGCCCACGAATATCTTTTAGAATACCAGCCTGGAACCCGCATAGCCAGTGCCGATGCACTGAGTCACCTCCCGCTGCCCACAAGACTTGCTCCTTCACCAGCATTGGAAGAGGTCGTGATGACTCTTAACTTTTTGGAAACTTTGCCAGTGTCAGCAAGGCAGTTTAAAGCCTGCACCCAAACAGATCTAACATTATCTAAAACAAGGCACATGATCCCACTCAGTGGATTCCTAGGATGATCCTCTGAAGAAATGAATCCCTACCTTATTCATAGAATCCCTACAGTGCAGAAGGAGGCCATTCAGCTCATCGCATCTGCACCGACCACAATCCCACCCAGGCCCTATCCACATAACCTCATGCATTTAACTAGCTAGTCCCCCTGACACTAAGGGGCAATTTTAGCATGGCCATTCCACCTAACCTACACATCTTTGGACTGTGGGAGGAAGCCGGAGCACCTGGAGAAAACCCACGCAGATACGGGGAGAATGTGCAAATTCCAACAGACAGTGACCCAAGCCGGGAATCGAACCCGGGTCCCTGGCTCTATGAGACAGCAGCATTGCTAACCACCATGCCGCCCCCTTTGTTAAGAAAGATGAATTTAGTATTGAGGACAGGATCATTCTTTGGGGCTCCCAAGTAATTATTCTGCCCCAGGATGATGTCCAATATTAACGGAACTACATAATGGCCATCCTGGAGTATCAGGAATAAGGATGCTAACCAGGAGTTACGCCTGGTGGCCTGGTTCTGATTCCAACATTATAGACTTGGTGAAGCAATGTGATCTGTGCCAGGAAAATCAAAAACTCTCACCCTCAACCTCCCGACACCCATGGGCGTGGCCTGGCAGGCAATGGGTGTGTGTGCGTGTGGACTTTGGAGGTCCCTTTATGGGTTCCATGTTTTTAACCATGTTGGACGCACACTTCAAGTGGTTGAAGATGCACCTCATAAATTCCACAACGTCTCAGGCTACGATTGAGGAATTGCGGCAACGCTTCAGCACACAGGGAATACCGGAGGTCCTGCTTTCCGATAGCAGCATGGCCTTTACTGGCGGTGATTTCCAGAACTTTGTGCTTCCCAATGGTATCCGACACATACGGGCTGCATCTTATTACCCGTCGTCAAATGGACAGCAGAATGGGTGGTTCAAACCTTCAGAAATCACATAAAGAAACAACCAGCACGTCCATGGAGACCAAGTTGCCACAATTTTTATTTGATTACAGGACCACACAGCACATGGCAGGGCCTGCCCCAACGGACTTTTTAATTGGACGACATCTTCGTACAGATAGAACCTGCTGTTCTCAAACTTGGCAGAGATGGTGGCTTCCCAGTAAAAAAACAAAAAAGAAATTAAGTTAAGTTCATTTATTAGTCACAAGTTGGCTTATATTCACACTGCAACGAAGTTACTATGAAAATCGCCCAGACGCCACACTCCGGCACCTGTTCGGGTACACTGAGGGAGAATTTAGCATGGCTAATGCAGCTAACCAACACATCTTTGGACTGTGGGAGGAAACCGGAACACCTGGAGGAAGCCCACGCAGACACGGGGAGAACGTGCAAACTCCACACAGACAAGCCGGGAGCCGAACCCGGGTCCCTGGCGCTGTGAGGCAGCAGTGCTAATCACTGTGCTGATTCTGCAAGCACAGAAAGAACTTTTGCAATGGGTGAACTGGTTCACGATAGAAACTTCAGGGATGGTTCCTGGGATCGTTAAGGAGAAAATGGGACCAGTATCTTACAAGGTCAAAGTCCAGGGTAAAACCTTGAAGAAGCACTTGGGCTATCTCCGAGCCGGGGAGTGCATGCCCGAGAAGGCCACACTACTGGCCATGGAGATGGCTGCTGCCAGTGCCGGCCCTCAGCTCGATGCTGACTCTGTGTTGGCCCCTCCGGATAGTGAAGGTACGGACCCGGAGATGGAGGCTGAAGAAGTGGACCTCTGGGCTGAAACAGAACCTGTGTTGGTAACCCTGCAACTCTCCCTCTGGAAACAAAGGTCCACTCTTCAGCTAATGCTGCCTGATCCAGCCCCGTCTTCAACCGACTGCTAAGTGACAGAACCTCTTCACAGAGGAGTTGCCGGGAGAGACATGGATCATTATAAAGTACTTCGAAAGGTTAGTCATGGCACGAATCAATTACAGCCTCCCAGATTTCCTGAATCCACTATAGTTTGCCTACCGCTGCAACAGGTCCGCAGCAGACACCATCTCCCTGGCCCTGCACTCAACCCTAGAACACCTAGATAACAAGGACACCTATATCAGACTCCTATTTATTGACTACAGCTCAGCCTTCAACACTATTATTCCTACCAAACTCATCTCCAAACTCCATGGCCTGGGGCTCGGCTCCTCCCTCTGCGACTGGATCCTGAACTTCCTAACCCACAGACCACAATCAGTAAGGATAGGCAACAACACCTCCTCTACGATCATCCTCAACACCGGTGCACCACAAGTCTGTGTTCTCAGCCCCCTACTATACTCCTTATACACCTATGACTGTGTGGCCAAATTCCCCTCCAATTTGATTTTCAAGTTTGCTGACGACACCACCATAGTGGGTGAAATCTCAAACAATGATGAGACAGAGTACAGGAATGAGATAGAGAATCTGGTGAACTGGTGCGACGACAATAATCTCTCCCTCAATGTCAACAAAATGAAGGAGATTGTCATCGACTTCAGGAAGCATAGAAGAGAACATGCCCCTGTCTACATCAATGGGGACGAAGTAGAAAGGGTCGAGAGCTTCAGGTTTTTAGGTGTCCAGATCACCAACAACCTGTCCTGGTCCCCCCTTGCTGACACTATAGTTAAGAAAGCCCACCAATGCCTCTACTTTCTCAGAAGACTAAGGAAATTTGGCATGTCAGCTACGACTCTCACCAACTTTTACAGATGCACCACAGAAAGCATTCTTTCTGGTTGTATCACAGCTTGGTATGGCTCCTGCTCTGCCCAAGACCACAAGAAACTACAAAAGCTCGTGAGTGTAGCCCAATCCATCACGCAAACCAGCCTCCCATCCATTGACTCTGTCTACACTTCCCGCTGTCTCGGCAAAGCAGCCAACATAATTAAGGGCCCCATGCACCCCGGATATTCTCTCTTCCACCTTCTTCTGTCGGGAAAAAGATACAGAAGTCTGAGGTCACGTACCAACCGACACAAGAACAGCTTCTTCCCTGCTGCTGTCAGACTTTTGAATAGACCAACCCTGCATTAAGTTGATTTTTCTCTACACCCTAGCTATGACTGTAACACTACATTCTGCAGTCTCTCGTTTCCTTCTCTATGAACGGTATGCTTTGTCTGTATAGCGCGCAAGAAACAATACTTTTCATTGTATACTAATACATGTGACAATAATAAATCAAATCAAATCAAACCTGAGGGGGAGGGATGTTCTGATGGCCATGAAGAACATGGGGAATCATTGATAGATTTCCCCGTGGGCTTTGTGGAGTGCGGGTTTCCTTATTGAGCGGGCAGAGGCTCACAAGAGAAGCAGTCAGTGGGGGTTTTCAAACCTGCTGCTTAACCGGGACCAGCACTGTCGGCCCCGAGAGGTAGACTGTCTCGGTCTAAGCCATAGGTATGGCCTTGCTCTGTGCTGCACAATAAAGGGTGTTGGTGACGAGAAAGTGGCGTTTGGCTGAATGACTACATTTACAAAACTGGTTCCAGTGATGAGAAACTTCACTTTAACCTGGTGTTGTGAGACTTCTTACTGAGGAACTTCAGTTTGAGGATAGGTTGGAGAAGTTAGGACTGTTCCTCTTGGAAAGAAGAAGGAGAAAAGGAGATTTTAATAGAGGTGTTCAAAATCATGATGGGGCTGGACAGAGTAGGGAGGGAGAGACTGTTCTCGCTCGTAAGAGAATCGAGAATGAGAAGGCACAGACTTAAAGTGATTTGCAAACGAAGCAAATGTGATGTGAGAAAATGTTTTTCACCCAGTGGCTGGAACTCCACCACCTTGCCCGCCACAGAGTCGGAGTGGGCGAGGGTCCGACAATGGAAATCTCCATTGACCTTGGGTTGGAATTTCCAGTCTTGCCCGAGCGAGGCCGTAGAATCCTGCCCAGTGAGTGGTTCGGGTCTGGAATGCACTGCCTCGTAGTGTGATGGAGGCAGATTCAATTGAGGCATTCAAGAGGGCACTAGATGATCACTTGAATAGAAACAAGATGCAATGGTATGGGGAAAAGGCAGGGGAATGGCACTAAGTTATAATGCTTATCTGGAGGGGCAGTTCAGACACGGGCTGAATGGCCTCCTTCTGCTCTGTAACAATTCTGTGATTTTGTGAACCTAGTACCAGCTGAACCTCGTACTTAACCTGATTTCAAACATTCGTTTGGCCAATCACTTGTAGCTCCACTTGATCTCTGAAGCTCAAAGCAAGGCCGTTAAGGTTTAGAAATGAAAGAGGAAGGCAAAAGGTTGAAGCGACACATCATCGCATCCATGAATCAGCCAGTCCTTTCAGACAGACCCATAGATTACTCTTTTTTTCAGATGGAATAGTCTCCCTCTGGCTTACCACATCCTCCTCATTCCCTCAGTTATTATTCACATTAAAGTCGTTAGTCTAAGTGGCAAAGGCAGGGTCCTGAATCTTGGCTGACCACATCAAAACAGATCACAATATTGCAGTTAGATTTTTGAGTTCTCTGCTAACCACAGGACAAAGATGCCAGTGAAAACACAGGGTATGGAGTAATATAGTAATCGTGACTGCACTTCAAAAGCAAATAGCATTGGTTATAAATTGCTTTGTGTCTTGTGAGCAAACAGTACTATATAGACGCTTATTTCCATCCTTGTTTTCGTAATTCCCTTACGTTTGTGCTCCAACCCTCTGTTTATGAAGCCAAGGGTCTAATGATTTATTTTTAAAAACAAGCCTCTCAACTTGTTCTGCCAACATCAGTAATTGATGGGCATGCGTCCTGAGGCTTCTCTGTTACTCCAGCTCCTTTATAATTGTACTGTTTAGTTTATATTGCCTCTCCTCATGGACACAATCGCTGGGATTCATAGATTCCCTATTCAGAAGGAACCATTGGCCCATCGAGTCTGTACCGACTACAATCCCACCCAGACCCTATTCCCGCAACCCCACACATTTACCCTGCTAATCCCCCTGACACTACGGTCAATTCCACATGGCCAGTCCACCTAACCTGCACAACTTTGGACTGTGGGAGGAAACCAGAGCACCCGGAGGAAACCCACGCAGGCACAGGGAGAAAGTGCAAACTGTACACAGATAGTGACCCGAGGGTAGAATTGAACCTGGGTCCCTGGCGCTGTGAGGCAGCAGTGCTAACCACTGTGCCACCGTTCCGCCCAATGGAAACGTTTGTTGACCGCGGGTGGGACTTTCCAGTCTCGGATCCAGTGAGGCGTATAGTCCCGCCCAATGGGTCGAATGACCTTCTTCAGTGCTGTAACAGTTCGATGATTCCTCCTTCTTACTAAAATGCATCACTTCATGTTTATCTGCATGAGACAAGACACACTTGCCATGTGCCTTCCCAGTTCACCAGCCTGTTTTCCTGAAGCTTGTTACTATCCTTCTCAATGTTTGCTAAGTTTCCAAGTTCTGTGTCATCTGTGAACTTTCAAGTTGCAGCTGTTTAACTAAGTCCAAGTCATCAATATTTATCAAGAGGAGCAGTGGTGCTAATACTGACCTCAGCGGATAACACTATAATTCCCTCCAGTTTGAAAACAACTGCTTTCTGTGCCTTCGACAATGTTGTATCCATGTGTGGTAACAAAACCCCCTGCAGCCAAACAGCTGTGAGGTCACAACTATTTACTTACAGGAAGGGAAGACTATTTACAAGAATCCTTTACAGCAAAACAACATTCTCAAAACTATTACAACCTGTTCATCTAGGTCCCAACTGCCTGTTTTAAAGCCTGCTGGTTGGGGTTTCGCTTTGGGGTTTGTCTCGCTCCAGCGAGCTTCTCCATTGGCTTCTGTTGGTACAGGATATCCTCTGTTGTTGTTTCTTTAGCTTCATCATAGAATCGTCATAGAATCCCTACAGTGCAGAAGGAGGCCATTTGGCCCATCAAGTCTGCACCGACTACAATCCCATCCAGGCCCTATCCCATAACCCCACATATTTACTCCACTAATCCCTCTAACCTATGCCTCCCAGAACACTAAGGGGCAATTTAACATGGCCAATCAGCTTAACCCGCACATCTTTGGACTGTGGGAGGAAACCGGAGCACCCGGAGGAAGCCCACGCAGACATGGGGAGGATGTGCAAACTCCACACAGACAGTGACCCAAGTCGGGAATTGAACCCAGGTCCCTGGAGCTGAGAGGCAGCAGTACTAATCACGTGCCACTGTGCCGCTTCCGCGGCAACAAGTTCTGGCTCACAATGGTCTGCTCGGCTCTCTTGGTATTTAGGTCGATACTAACTGTGGGCATGTTTGGGGTTGGTGACGATACCACTCTGGTGGAGGCTCTTTTTTTCTCAAATGGTCTAAAAGTTTCCCCAGGATCTTGTCCTGGGTTCTCACCTTGTATAATACTGTTCCAGTCTTGGTTACAATTCCTGAGATCCAGCTAAGACTGCTCCCAAAGTTCCTCACCAAAACTTGATCATTCACCTTAAATGATCTCACTGCCTTGGAGGAGTCGTGATTCCACCTTTGGATATCTTGCACAGACTCCACCCATCCCACCAGATATGGAAATATCAGGATTAGTCTTGTATGCAACTGTCGGCCATTGGTAGTTCTGCCGGATCTATTCCTGTTGTTGAGTGTGAGGTGACTCTGCAGGCTAATAAAAATCATGCAATCTTGGTATCCATGAATGCTGGTGATTGCTTTGCTATTTAGGATTTGAAAGTTTGCACAGCTCGTTCCATGCAACCATTTGACAATGGGGGGGCCATGGCGCTGTTTTGATCTGTTTAATACTATTGAAAAGCGCAAATTTCTGAAACTCCATGCAGGTAAAAGCATCATCTGAATCCAGGACCTCTGGTGAGCAAAAACATTGACATAATTTTTCAATTGCTGTGTAGGAGGTAGCGGACTTCATCTAGTATATGTCCATCCACTTACAGGGCGTATCTATCAGTAAAAGGAACATAGAGCAGAGGGACAGTGGAGGGGAGTAAATTCCATTCCTCTTGACATTGGCCACATTGGTCAACTATTTTTGTTATGTTGGCATCAATGTCAAGCCACCACAAGTAACTTCTCACCAACATTTTCATTTTTGATATGCCCGGGTGAGTGTCATGCAGTTCCTCTGAAAGTCTGTGTCTTCCAGAATTGGGAACAATTACATGTGATCCCCAGAGGATCACACCATCCTCACAACTTAGTTCGCCTTTTTGAGACAAGTAAGAACATAAGAACTAGGAGCAAGAGAAGGCCATCTGGCCCCTCTAGCCTGCTCCACCATTCAATAAGATCATGGTTGATCTTTTTGTGGACTCAGCTCCACTTACCCGCCCGCTCACCGTGATCCTTAATTCCTTTGCTGTTCAAAAATTTATCTACCTTTGCCTTAAAAACATTCAATGAGGTAGCCGCAACTGCTTCACTGGGCAGGGAATTCCACAGATTCGCAACCCTTTGTGTGAAGAAACTCTTCCTCAACTCAGTCTTAAATCTGCTTCCCCTTATTTTGAGGCCATGTCCTCTAGTTCTAGTTTCTCCTGCCAGTGGAAACAACTTCCCTGCTTCTATCTTATCTATTCCCTTCATAATCTTATATGTTTCTATAAGGTCTCCCCTCTTTCTTCTGAATTCCAATGAGCCAGTTTCTCCTCATAAGCTAACCCTCTCAACTCCGGAATCAACCTAGTGAATCTCCTCTGCACCCCCTCCAGTGCCAGTATATCCTTTCTCAAGTAAGGAGACCAAAACTGTACACAGTACTCCAGGTGTGGCCTCACCAGCACCTTATACAGTTGCAACATAACCTCCCTGTTTTTAAACTCCATCCCTCTGGCAATGAAGGACAAAATTCCATTTGCCTTCTTAATTACCTGCTGCACCTGCAAACCAACGTTTTGTGATTCATGCACAAGGACACCCAGGTCCCTCTGCACAGCAGCAAGCTGCAATTTTTTACCATTTAAATAATAGTCCATTTTGCTGTTATTCCTACCAAAATGGATGACCTCATATTTACCAACATTGTACTCCATCTGCCAGACCCTCGCCCACTCACTTAAACTAGCTATATCCCTTTGCAGACTTTCAGCGTCCTCTGCACACTTTGCTCTGCCACTCATCTTAGTGTTATCTGCAAATTTTGACAGAGGCTTCATAACCTCTGAAGTTTGACCATGGAACCCTTTGCTTAATGTTATGTTTTTGATTTTTGACAGTACCAGGTCTCTTTGTGTCCAAGTCCTGATTTGTTTTGCAGAAACGGGCAATTTTTCTAAGACATTCAAAGCCATTTTGACCTCTTCTGGCACTGGCGGGAGAATTGAACTTGCGGACAATGGTAGTTGGTTTAAATCATTGGCGTCGGCTAGCTCAGCTCCAAGTCGATGCTCCAAGATGCATTCATATGCCAAAAGCAATAAGGCCTCACATTGTATTAGGGCAGAGGCAATAGGAGGGATGGATTTATCTTCTTTGAATAATTCCAAAAATGGTTTATGATCCATCACTATTGTGAAATGCCTTCCATTTATGTATTGGTGGAATTTCTTGATGCTTAACACGGCATCTTGGACTCCAATGCCTATATCATTTGTAACCACAGCAAAATTTAAGTTTATTTATTAAGTAGCCTTACATTAACACTGTAATGAAGTTACTGTGAAAATCCCCTACTAGCCAAACTCCGGCTCCTGTTCGGGAACGCTGAGGAAGAATTTAGCATGACCAGTGCACCTGACCAGCACGCCTTTCGAACTGTGGGAGGAAACCGGAGCACCCGGAGGAAACCCACACAGACACGGGGAGAACGTGCAGACTCCGCACAGACAGTGACCCAAGCTGGGAATTGAACCCGGTCCCTCGTGCTGTGAGGCAGCAGTGCTAACCACTGTGCCACTGTTTGAAGTGGATATATGATTTAAAATTATATCAACTACTGCTGAGGTCTTTTCACTGCTCTGCATGGTAGTTACATTTTGGGGATGTTTCTTTCAATTTCAACCCATGCGTCCATGTTATGTACAAATCTGAAGAAATGTATGTATTCCTGAATATGGTGTTTACAAGAAATAAGCAAAAAGCATGTTTGGTGACATGCCATAAACAATGACACAAAGCTCTATAATTATGAAGTCAGACAGTGACTTGCACATCCAGTTTTTATGACTCAGAACCACTCCCATGAAGTATTTACCATAAACTGTTACAAAGAACAAAGAACAGTACATCACAAAAACAGGCCCTTCGGCCCTCCAAGTCTGTGACAGCACAGATGCCTGTCTAATATTTTCTTGCCTCTACGTGGTCCATATCCCTCTATATCTGCTTCCACCACCGCCTCCAGCAGCGCGTTCCAGGCATTCACACCCTCTGTGTGAAAAACTTGCCCTTGCATCTCTTTTAAACTTTCCCCCCTCTCACTTTCAACCTATGCCCCTGAGTAATTGACCCTTTGACCCTGGGGAAAATACTCTGACTATCCACTCTTTCCAAGCCTGTCATAATCTTGTAAACCTCTATCAGGTCTCCTCTCATCTTCTGACGCTCCAATGAAAACAATCCAAGTTTGTTTAACCTTTCTTCATAGTCCAAATCCTCCAAACCAGTCAACATTCTGGTAAATCACTTCTGCACCCTTTCCAATGAATCAACATCCTTCCAGTAGTGTGGTGACCAGAATTGTACACAATTCTCCAAATGCGGCCTAACCAAAGTCTTATACAGCTGCAACATGATTTTCCATTTCCTATACTCAATGCCCCGACCGATGAAGGCCAGAATGTCTTACACCTTCTTGACCATCTTGTCCACCTGAGTTGCCCCCTTCAGGGAACTGTGGATCTGCACGCCTGGATCCCTCCATATGCTAATATTTCTAAGGGCTCTACCATTTACTGTATGCTCTGGAAAGTCTGCAGAGAGATTTGGATAGGCTGAGCGATGGGCGAGGATCTGGCAGATGGAATATAACGTTAGCAAATGTGAGGTTATCCACTTTGGAAGAAATAATAGTAAATTGGAATATTATTTAAATGGAGAAAAATTACATCGTGCGACTGTGCAGAGGGACCTGGGGGTCCTTGTGCACGAATCGCAAAAACTCAGTCTGCAGGTGCAGCAGGTGATCAAGAAGGCGAATGGAATGTTGGCCTTTATCGCGAGGGGGATAGAATATAAAAGCAGGGAGGTCTTGCTGCAACTGTACAAGGCACTGGTGAGGCCGCAACTGGAGTACTGTGTGCAGTTTTGGTCCCCTTATTTGCGAAAGGATATATTGGCCTTGGAGGGAGTGCAGAGAAGGTTCACCAGGTTGATACCGGAGATGAGGGGTGTAGCTTATGATGAGAGATTAAACAGATCGGGTCTGTACTCGTTGGAGTTTAGATGGATGAGGGGTGATCTTATAGAGACATATAAGATAATGAAGGGGCTGGATAGAGTAGAGGTGGAGAGATTCTTTCCACTTAGAAGGGAAACCAGAACTAGAGGGCACAGCCTCAAAATAAGGGGGGGCCGGTTCAGAACAGAGTTGAGGGGGAACTTCTTCTCTCAGAGGGTAGTGAATCTCTGGAATTCTCTGCCCATTGAAGTGGTGGAGGCTTCCTCGTTGAATATGTTTAAATCACAGGTAGATAGTTTTCTGATCGATAAGGGAATTGGGGGTTATGGGGAGCAGGCGGGTAAGTGGAACTGATTCGCTTCAGATCAGCCATGATCTTGTTGAATGGCGGGGCAGGCTCGAAGGGCCAGATGGCCTACTCCTGCTCCTATTTCTTATGTTCTTATGTTCTTTCCTTCTGCAGTAGACCTTCCAAATCGCATCACCTCACATTTGTCTGGGTTAAATTCCATCTGCTATCTTTCGGCCCAGGTCTCCAGCCAATTTAAATCCTGCTGTATCCTCTGACAATCCTCCTCACTATCCGCCACTCCCCCAACTTTTGTATCATCTGCAAATTTACTAATCAGACCACCTACCTTTTCCTCCAAATCATTTATATATATTACAAACAACAGATGCCCCAGCACTGATCCTTGTGGAACACCGCTTGTACAGACCTCCAGTTAGAAAAGTATCCTTCCACTGCTACTTTCTACTTTTTATGCCCAAGCCAGTTTTGTACCCATTTTACAAGCTCACCTCAGATCCCATATGACTTCACCTTCTGTATCAGCCTGACATGAGGAGCCTTATTGAAGGCTTTACTAAAGTCCACGTATACATCTGATGCGCATCAATTGGACACGAGGCACAAAGCTTCGGTAAAAGAAGGCTTTTATTAACTAACAATGGAACTATCAGACCTTTAACACACTATCCCAGACTGAAGAGGTCCCGCCCGAGCAGGGGGTCTTATACCTCTCCCAGGAGGCGGAGCCCGACTGGGATGTGCCACAACAGTTACAACCACAGGTGTATCAATCCCACCCTAGCCCAACAACAACATTAGAACAACCCAACAACAACATTAGAACAATCCTACAGTGGGAACCAACGATGGTTCACCACAACATCATCCACTGTCCTGTCCTTGTCAATTTTTCTTGTCACTTCCTCAAAGAGCTCAATCAAGTTTGTGAGACACGACCTCCCCTTCACAAAACCATGCTGCCTATCGCTAATACGCCTATTCCTGGTTTGGACTATCTACATATTGCCTCAAGCAGCACTCACTCTTGAAAAAACTGAACAAACTCTGCTCCACCCAGTCCCCTGGAACTTATGGAATCCCTGTCTAAAGAATCATAGAATCATAGAATCATAGAATCCTACAGTGCAGAAGGAGGCCATTCAGCCCATTGAGTCTGCACCAACCACAATCCCAAGCAGCCCCTATCCCCGTAACCCCATGCATTTATCCTAGCTAGTCTCCCTGACACTAAGGGGCAATTTTGCACGGCCAATCCACCTAACCCACACATCCTTGGACTGTGGGAGGAAACCGGAGCACCCAGAGGAAACCCACGCAGACACGGGGAGAATGTGCAGACTCCACACAGACAGTGACCCAAGCCAGGAATTGAACCCGGGTCCCTGGCGCTATGAGGCAGCAGTGCTAATCACTGTGCCACTGTGCTGCCCACGGGGAAGTTAAAATCGCCCATCACATCATAGAAACATAGAAGATAGGAGCAGGAGGAGGCCAATTGGCCCTTCGAGTCTGCTCTGCCATTCATTACGATCATGGCTGATCATCCAACTCAATAGCCGAATCCTGCTTTCTCCCCATAACCTTTGATCCCACTCGCCCCAAGTGCTATATACAGCTGCCTCTTGAATACATTCAATGTTTTGGCATCAACTACTTCCTGTGGTAATGAATTCCACAGGCTCACCACTCTTTGGGTGTAGAAATGTCTCCTCATCTCCGTCCTGAATGGTCTACCCCGAATCCTCAGACTGTGACCCCTGGTTCTGGACACCATCATCAGGAACATCCTCCCTGCATCTACCTTGTCGAGTCCTGTTAGAATTTTAGAAGTTTCTATGAGATTCCCCCTGATTTGTCTGAACTCCTAACCTAGTCAATCTCTCCTCATACATCAGTCCCACCATCCCCCGACTCAGCCTGGTAAACGTTCGCTGCACTCCCTCGAGAACAAGAAGATCCTTCCTCAGAAAAGGTGACCAAGACTGCACACAATGTTCTCGGTGTGGCCTCACCAATATAATTTTATATATATAAACAACCCTGTTGTTTTCACTCTTCCCATAATCTGCTGACATATCAGTTCCTCCACTTCATGCTGGCTGTTGAAAGGTCTTTACAAATTTCCCAGACTGTCAATTGAGTTGCTGCAATACTGAGCCAAGGCACCAGTGACACTTCTATATGACTTGTGCATCTCACTGCTCATGTTAGTTGGAGAATATCAGGACAGGAGCTTTATACAGTAGAGTGCGTTGTCCTGGCCCTAAAACGGAGACGTTGGGTGGGATTGTATGCCCTCGCTCATCCCAAAACTGTAAAATCCCGCCCGAGGTCAACAGACCCTCGCCCTTTCCAATTCTTGTGGCTGGTGGGGCGATAAAATTCCAACTCATGTGTATGCTTCTTTCAAACTACAAGGTCTAGTTGCTGTAGATTACCAAATGCTGCCTCAATTAAAGATCCCTGTGTCTTATATGCACACAGTCTGAGATTAATTGGAGGATTAATTTGTTTCCCTGTAAATTTTCAGCTTCTTAATGAAATCTGTTCTCATGGAATCTTGACAGAAGTAATGTTTGTCATGAGAAATGAGAATCACATCTTGCATCGAGGGAAAAGCCTACAATCCTTTAGATACTGCCTCACAGCGCCAGGGACCCGGGTTCGATTCCGGCCTCGGGTCACTGCCTGTGTGGAGTTTGCACATTCTCCCCGTGTCTGCATGGGGTTCCTCTGGGTGCTCCGGTTTCCTCCCACACGCCAAAGATGTGCAGGTTAGGTTGATTGGCCATGTTAAATTGCCCCTTAACGTCAGGGGGATTCGCAGGGTAAGTACATGGGGTCACGGGGATAGGACCTGGGTGGGATTGTCGATGGTACAGGCTCGATGGGCCAACTGGCCTCCTTCTGTGCTGTAGGGATTCTCTGATTCTATAATTCTATGGAGGACAAATCAGTTCCTGAACTTGTTTATGTCCTTCCCTATCGACCTTTTAGCAGGAGCTTGACGTATTGATGAGGATATGCCCTCACTGACTGATTATTGTAATGCATTGGAATAGTTTTAAATGCAAATTTTAATTAATGCTAGACCCTGGGTAATTTTCTTCCTTTACACGATTATTTTTCTTTCATATGTAGTTTTATAACAAATACCTGAATAAAATTCCCACGTGGACAATAGTGAATATTGAATTGATATTCATTCTGTACAGTAAACTACCTTCTTGACTTTACATTGTATCAGAATCTTCCCAAAAATGGACAGTGTTGGCTCCGGTGAGAAGGTCAGTGTGAAGCTCACAGGCTGCGCAATCGGCTTTTCTCACAATATTGAATTAAACTCTGGGCAATTTCAAAGGAGAAGTGAGATTCACTCTGTAAGCTGGAGGGGCAGGACCTGAGAAAGCCGGCAACATCATCAATTTGGAGATCAGGGTTCCATTTTCAAAGGGTGCCCCAATTTAAATAAAAGGCAAACAATTTCTCCAACCATCCAACCTGCCCCCCCCGCCCAACACCACCCCACTGACTTTGAAACTGCCCCACGGACGCGAGGAAATCCCCACCCTCCCATGGACATCAAGACTCCCATGGACACGTGGAATGGGGAAACCCCCCATAGACATTGTGAGCCCACACGCAGAAGGGCAGCCCTCCCCCCAATTCTTCATGGAAAGGAACCCCTGCAATGCAGCTCCCCAAAAGACCCCCTGCAATGCCAAAGGGGCTCTATCAGAGTGCTAGGGGGCAATGCCCGAGCATGTCCCTCACCATCTGTGGGCTATGTCCCTGTAAACCTCACCATGGTCATCTCGACTGGTTTTCATTTTTGAAAACCAGTAATGATCTGTGCCAGCGAGATGTTATGCTGGCTGGGTGTGTAGTTAGGATGAGCCCGCTAATATGATGTTAATTTATGCAAACCAGGCTCACATCCTTCCAAGTTTGGAGAGGATATTGTGATTCTGCAGTGGAATACCGATAGATTGGGTGACTGGGTGAAAACCTGACAAATGGAATTTAACGTGGGGAAGTGTGAAAGCTACTTTGGTAGGAGGAATCGAAAGGCAGATTACTATCTCAATGGAGAGAGTCAGCAGGTGAGTGAAGTATAGAGGGATCTAGGAGTTCTAGTGCATGAGTCCAACAAGTAGATAAGAAGGCAAATGGCATTTTGGCCTTCATTGCAAAGAGGCTTGAGTTTAAAAATAGGGAGGTTTTTTTGCAATTGTACAGGGTGTTGGTGAAGCCCCACCTGGAATACTGTGTACAGTCTTGATCACCTTACCTAAAAAAGGATATAGTATCATTGGAGGCAGTCCAAAGCAGATTCACCAGGCTAAATCCTAGGATGAGAAGGTTGTCCCATCAAGAGATACTAAATAGTCTGGGTCTGTATTCCCTGGTGTTTAGAAGAGTGAGGGGTGATCTTATTCAAACATATAAGATCCTGAAGGGGCTTTACAGGATAGATGGTGAGATACGTTGGCCAATGCTGAATCCTAGGAGGTTGATTGTGGGTGATTCAGTGATGTTAATGCTGTTGAAAGTCAAGGGCAGATGCTTAGATTCTCTCTTGTTGGGGATGGTTACTGCCTGGCATTTCTGTGGCATGAATGTTACTTGCCACTTAACAGCCCAAGCATGAATGTTGACCGATGTAACTGGAAGCAAATTCTTCCTTGCAATTTCCCTATAATGCTATCCAAATCGCCATACTGTGATGTGAATTATATGAGTACAGTATCATTTCAGTTTAAATTAATTGTGGAGTGCTGCTTATATTTGAAAAATCTCCATGAACCAGTAATCTTTTATAGCCATAGACAAAGCAAACGCCTTATTGCATTGTACTGTGCACGTAGAATGATATTTCAAGACAGTTCACTTGTCAGTTCAGGCATAAGCTAATTGAGCTTTGATTTCACTACTTATGAAGCAATCTGTGGATTCACCATGTCTTGTCACATGCACCTAACCTACATATATCGCTGGGGTTTAGAGAAAGCTATGGGAGATAATAAGAATGATTAGGGGCAAAGAAGTAGGATTTTCATTTCATTTCTTTGTCATTTGTTCATCTTTTTCTTTTAACTTTGAACTGATCTTCTTGAATCTTAACCTGTTCATGGAGCATAGCTGTTTGAGTTTGGCAGTTCAGCACCAAGGTCAACCTTACCGATTGCAATCTCTATCCATTGTACAGATCAAGACCTACTTTTCCAGTAGTGTACCTCTAATGGTCCCTTCCCTCAGTCATCAAGGTATCTCCGGTGATTGTTTTTAGCAAGTTCACACTATTAGATCAGAAAATGCTGGAAAATCTCAGCAGGTCAGACCTGCTGAGATTTTCCAGCATTTTCTGTTTTTGTTTCAGATTTCAGCATCCACAGTATTTTGCTTTTATCCCAATATTAGATGTCATGTTGATTGGCCTGTCATTCCTTGCCTCTTAATTTTGTCCCGTTTTTTGGATATAGCAACAACATAGACTAATTTCCAATCCAAGGGAACTGCCATTGATTCTACTGAGGATATGAGCCTGATCTCTCATCACTCAGCAAGGGCATATTGATAAGATGGCTAAATAGCCAAAGACATGTGGCAGATGAAATTCAATAATTGTTTTGATTGGAATGTTTGGGTAGATTTGGACTATATTCATTGGGGTTTAGATGAATGGGAGGTGGTCTTATTGAAACATTTAAGATTCTGCGGGGGGTCTTGACTGGATGCTAGGATGCTGTTATTGAAGAAATGCGTGCAAAACTAATTGAACATGTCTTTGTTGTGTAAGCAGTTGTATTGTGCCTGGGCAACTGGCTCTGCATTACATAGGCAATTTGAGGAATGTCGCCGTCTGTTGAATTGGACAGCCTTGTGATGTGCTTTACTGGAAAAGGAGGCAATGGTATTTGGCACTGCTGAACAGGTATGACTCACTCATTTGTTTCATTTGCGGGTAACTCTTTGACTGGTAATGCTGAGGTCTTGATCTGGAAGAAACCTAATGGTATTTAAGATGAGGACCAAGGCCACTTTAATTGCCAGTAGAATCATAGAAACCCTACAGTGCAGAAGGAGGCCATTCGGCCCATCGAGTCTGCACCGACCACAATCCCACCCCACATATTTTACCCGCTAATCCCTCTAACCTACGCATCCCAGGACTCTAAGGGGCAATTTTTAACCTGGCCAATCAACCTAACCCGCACATCTTTGGACTGTGGGAGGAAACCGGAGCACCCGGAGGAAACCCACGCAGACACGAGGAGAATGTGCAAACTCCACACAGACAGTGACCCGAGCCGGGAATCGAACCCGGGACCCTGGAGCTGTGAAGCAGCAGTGCTAACCACTGTGCTACCGTGCTATCCATAATTGGCTGCAGGTCTTCTCAGAACACTTAACACTACTCCGTTACTGTTTTCCGCCTGAACTTCCTAATCCACAGACCACAATCAGTAAGGATAGACAACAACACCTCCTCTACGATCATCCTCAACACCAGTGCCCCACAGGGCTGTGTTCTTAGCCCCCTACTATACTCCTCATACACCTATGACTGTGTGGCCAAATTCCCCTCCAACTCGATTTTCAAGTTTGCTGATGACACCACCGTAGTGGGTCAGATCTCAAACAATGACGAGACAGAGTACAGGAATGGGATAGAGAATCTGGTGAACTGGTGCAATGACAATAATCTCTCCCTCAATGTCAATAGAGAGATAGTCATCAGCTTTAGGAAGCGTAGTGGAGAACATGCCCCTGTCCACATCAATGGGGACGAAATAGAAATAGTCAAGAGCTTCAGGTTTTTAGGTGTCCAGATCACCAACAACCTGTCCTGCCCCCACCGCCCCCCCCCCACCCCCCGCCCCCATGCCGACACTATAGTTAACAAAGCCCATAACGCCTCTACTTTCTCAGAAGGATAAGGAAATTTGGCATGTCAGCTACAACTCTCACCAACTTTTACAGGTGCACCGTAGAAAGCATTCTTTCTGGTTGTATCACAGCTTGGTATGGCTCCTGCTCTGATCAAGACTGCAAAAAACTACAAAAGGTTGTGAATGTAGCCCAGTCCATCACGTATCCATTGACTCTGTCTACACTTCCCACTGCCTCGGCAAAGCAGCCAGAATAATTAAGGACATCAAACACTCTGTACATTCTCTCTTCCATCTTCTTCCTTCGGGGAAAAGATACAAAAGTCTGAGGTCTCAAACCAGTTGGCTCAAGAACAGCTTCTTCCCTGCTGCCATCAGACTTTTGAACAGACTTACCTTGCATTAAATTGATCTTTCTCTACATCCTAGCTATGATGTAGGTGAAGGTGGTGAAGAAGGCATATGGCATTCTTGCCTTTATAGGACGGGGCATAGAGTATAAAAGTTGGGGTCTGATGTTGCAGATGTATAGAACGTTGGTTCGGCCGCATTTGGAATACTGCGTCCAGTTCTGGTTGCCACACTACCAGAAGGACGTGGAGGCTTTGGAGAGAGTACACAGGAGGTTTACCAGAATGTTGCCTGATATGGAGGGGCTTAGTTATGAGGAGAGATTGGGTAAACTGGGGTTGTTCTCCCTGGAAAGACGGAGGATGAGGGGAGACTTAATAGAGGTGTATAAAATTATGAAAGGCATAGATAGGGTGAACGGTGGGAAGCTTTTCCCCAGGTCGGTGGTGACGTTCACGAGGGGTCATAGGTTCAAGGTGAAGGGGGGGAGGTTTAACACGGATATCAGAAGGACGTGTTTTACACAGAGGATGGTGGGGGCCTGGAATGCGCTGCCGGGCAAGGTGGTGGAGGCGGACACACTGGGAACGTTTAAGACTTATCTAGATAGCCACATGAACGGAGTGGGAATGGAGGGATACAAAAGAATGGACTAGTTTGGACCAGGGAGCGGCACGGGCTTGGAGGGCCGAAGGGCCTGTTCCTGTGCTGTATTGTTCTTTGTTCTTTGGATGACTGTAACACTATATTCTACACGCTCTCATTTCCTTCTCTACGAATGGTATGCTTTGTCTGTATAGCGCCCAAGAAACAATACTTTTCACTGTATACCAATATGTGTGACAATAAATCAAATCAAATCAAAGTAGTCTGACTGATAGTGAGGCAAGTCTCAGTCTATAGACAGGGTTCGGTTACTTTTCAGCCTCTGTGACTGTACCTGACTCTCTTTCCGAGAAAGGAGCAGTGAATGCAGTACTGCTGTCTGGAGAGAACGTGGGTGCGCTGAATGTGTGCATGCCATTAAATCCAGCCCGTTAACCCTTTCACAACTGAGGGCTGTCACTAAGCATTTTACAGTCACTGAAGTACTTAAAGTGCAATCCCTGTTGGAATGAAGCAATATAATAAAGAAAGGAAACGTGCTTTTGTATTCTATTCCTTTCGAAACTCAATATGCGATTGTTCAGTGGGAAAGACACGGTCCCTTTAAGAACATTTATCACAACATGGGATGGTTCAGTTGGAAAGACACGGTCCCTTTAAGAAGATTCATCACAACACCTACACGATCAGCCCTGCCTCCAGGCACTGTCTGTACCCACCAAGGGATCGGATTCAGGAAACAATCAAGCGGAACTCGTCTGATTAATTTCCCAAAACTGGAGTAACTGATCTCAGTGTGGAAGAGGTCCTGAGGGAGGTAGCTGCTTCTATCCATCTGGGACTCAATAAGCAGCTGAACCGGAGCGGGATTGTGGAGTAAAATTCACCAGAATGGACTGGAAAATTCAGCTTGTGTTGTGGATCGCGCTGCTTCCTGTAATTTCTGCTGTCAAAAATGGTAAGAAATCATTTCGGGGAGAGGGCGGGGGAGATAGGGACTGGAGGAGGGGGATAGGGACTGGAGGAGGGGGGGATAGGGACTGGAGGAGGGGGGGATAGGGACTGGAGGAGGGGGGGATAGGGACTGGAGGAGGGGGGAGATAGGGACTGGAGGAGGGGGATAGGGACTGGAGGAGTGGGGAGATAGGGACTGGAGGAGGGGGGGATAGGGACTGGAGGAGAGAGATAGGGACTGGAGGAGGGGTGAGATAGGGACTGGAAGAGGGGGGAGATAGGGACTGGAGGAGGGGTGAGATAGGGACTGGAGGAGGGGGGAGATAGGGACTGGAGGAGGGGGGAGATAGGGACTGGAGGAGGGGGGAGATAGGGACTGGAGGAGGGGGGAGATAGGGACTGGAGGAGGGGTGATAGGGACTGGAGGAGTGGGGAGATAGGGACTGGAGGAGGGGGGATAGGGACTGGAGGAGGGGAGGATAGGGAATGGAGGAGGGGGGATAGGGAATGGAGGAGGGAGGATAGGGACTGGAGTAGGGGGGGATAAGGACTGGAGGAGGGGATAGGGACTGGAGGAGGGGGATAGGAACTGGAGGAGCGGGAGATAGGGACTGGAGGAGGGGGAGCGGGCCTGGAGGAGGGGGATAGGGACTGAAGGAGAGGGAGCTAGGGACTGGGGGAGGAGGAGATAGGGAGTGGAGGAGGGGGATAGGGACTGGAGGAGCGGAGATAGTGACTGGAGGAGAGGGGAGATAGGGACTGGAGGAGGAGGTTAGGGACTGGAGGAGGGAGGATAGGGACTGGAGGAGGGGGGGAGATAGAGACTGGAGGACGGGGGAGGTAGAGACTGGAGGAGGGGGGAGATAGGGACTGGAGGAGGGGGGATAGGGACTGGAGGAGGGGGGATAGGGACTGGAGGAGGGGGGGATAGGGACTGGAGGAGGGGGGATAGGGACTGGAGGAGGGGTGAGATAGGGACTGGAGGAGTGGGGAGATAGGGACTGGAGGAGGGGTGAGATAGGGACTGGAGGAGGGGGGAGATAGGGACTGGAGGAGGGGTGAGATAGGGACTGGAGGAGTGGGGAGATAAGGACTGGAGGAGTGGGGAGATAGGGACTGGAGGAGGGGTGAGATAGGGACTGGAGGAGTGGGGAGATAGGGACTGGAGGAGGGGTGAGATAGGGACTGCAGGAGTGGGGAGATAGGGACTGGAGGAGGGGTGAGATAGGGACTGGAGGAGTGGGGAGATAGGGACTGGAGGAGGGGTGAGATAGGGACTGCAGGAGTGGGGAGATAGGGACTGGAGGAGTGGGGAGATAGGGACTGGAGGAGTGGGGAGATAGGGACTGGAGGAGGGGTGAGATAGGGACTGGAGGAGTGGGGAGATAGGGACTGGAGGAGTGGGGAGATAGGGACTGGAGGAGTGGGGAGATAGGGACTGGAGGAGTGGGGAGATAGGGACTGGAGGAGGGGTGAGATAGGGACTGGAGGAGTGGGGAGATAGGGACTGGAGGAGTGGGGAGATAGGGACTGGAGGAGGGGGGATAGGGACTGGAGGAGGGGAGGATAGGGAATGGAGGAGGGGGGATAGGGAATGGAGGAGGGAGGATAGGGACTGGAGTAGGGGGGGATAAGGACTGGAGGAGGGGATAGGGACTGGAGGAGGGGGATAGGAACTGGAGGAGCGGGAGATAGGGACTGGAGGAGGGGGAGCGGGCCTGGAGGAGGGGGATAGGGACTGAAGGAGAGGGAGCTAGGGACTGGGGGAGGAGGAGATAGGGAGTGGAGGAGGGGGATAGGGACTGGAGGAGCGGAGATAGTGACTGGAGGAGAGGGGAGATAGGGACTGGAGGAGGAGGTTAGGGACTGGAGGAGGGAGGATAGGGACTGGAGGAGGGGGGGAGATAGTGACTGGAGGACGGGGGAGGTAGAGACTGGAGGAGGGGGGAGATAGGGACTGGAGGAGGGGGGATAGGGACTGGAGGAGGGGGGATAGGGACTGGAGGAGGGGGGGATAGGGACTGGAGGAGGGGGGATAGGGACTGGAGGAGGGGTGAGATAGGGACTGGAGGAGTGGGGAGATAGGGACTGGAGGAGGGGTGAGATAGGGACTGGAGGAGGGGGGAGATAGGGACTGGAGGAGGGGTGAGATAGGGACTGGAGGAGTGGGGAGATAAGGACTGGAGGAGTGGGGAGATAGGGACTGGAGGAGGGGTGAGATAGGGACTGGAGGAGTGGGGAGATAGGGACTGGAGGAGGGGTGAGATAGGGACTGCAGGAGTGGGGAGATAGGGACTGGAGGAGTGGGGAGATAGGGACTGGAGGAGTGGGGAGATAGGGACTGGAGGAGGGGTGAGATAGGGACTGGAGGAGGGGGGAGATAGGGACTGGAGGAGTGGGGAGATAGGGACTGGAGGAGGGGTGAGATAGGGACTGCAGGAGTGGGGAGATAGGGACTGGAGGAGTGGGGAGATAGGGACTGGAGGAGTGGGGAGATAGGGACTGGAGGAGGGGTGAGATAGGGACTGGAGGAGTGGGGAGATAGGGACTGGAGGAGTGGGGAGATAGGGACTGGAGGAGTGGGGAGATAGGGACTGGAGGAGTGGGGAGATAGGGACTGCAGGAGGGGTGAGATAGGGACTGCAGGAGTGGGGAGATAGGGACTGCAGGAGGGGTGAGATAGGGACTGCAGGAGGGGTGAGATAGGGACTGCAGGAGTGGGGAGATAGGGACTGGAGGAGTGGGGAGATAGGGACTGGAGGAGGGGTGAGATAGGGACTGCAGGAGTGGGGAGATAGGGACTGGAGGAGTGGGGAGATAGGGACTGGAGGAGTGGGGAGATAGGGACTGGAGGAGGGGGGATAGGGACTGGAGGAGTGGGGAGATGGGGACTGGAGGAGGGGGGGATAGGGACTGGAGGAGCGGGAGATAGGGACTGGAAGAGGGGGGGAGCGGGCCTGGAGGAGGGGGATAGGGACTGGAGGAGAGGGAGCTAGGGACTGGGGGAGGGGGAGATAGGGAGTGGAGGAGGGGGATAGGGACTGGAGGAGGGGGATAGGGACTGGAGGAGCGGAGATAGTGACTGGAGGAGAGGGGAGATAGGGACTGGAGGAGGGGGTTAGGGACTGGAGGAGGGAGGATAGGGACTGGAGGAGGGAGGTAAGGACTGGAACAGGAACTAGAGGAGAGGGGAGATCAACTGGGGGAGGGACTGGAGGAGGGGGATAGGGATTGGAGGAGGGGGATAGGGACTGGAGGAGGGGGCGATAGGGACTGGAGGAGGGGAGATAGGGACTGGAGGATGGGGCATAGGGACTGGAGGAGGTGAGAGAGGGAAGATGGGGAATGGAGGAGGTAGGGGAGGGGGAGATAGGGACTGGAGGAAATGGGGAGGGGGGAATAGGGACTGGAGAGGGTGGAGAAGTGATAAGGACTGGAGCAGGTGAGGGTTGGGGGGGGTGCAGAAGCTGGGGACATATCTCGCCATTCATCCCCATTGTAGCGGGGCTTATCCAATCTGTGTTCAGCCAGTGGTCCTGTTACAATCTCTACAGGATGCATTCCAGCCAATTGACCCCAGCTGGGAACAGCTAGGACTCAATATCCTTCCCACCTTCACATTTTCTAAGTATTCCACAAGAAACAAACTTCCAAGTTGCAGTTTATCCCAGTATCGTTGTTAAGAAAATCCCCAAAGGAACCGAACTTCCCAAATGTCTTTTCCCCATGATCCATACCCTATAATCGGGATTCAAATCCCATTTTAAAGCGGTTTAATGTAACATACTTCATTTTCATCTGTTTATTTGTAAAGTAGTTTGCAGGAATAATCTTCACAGCTGGCAAGAGACAAATACGAGAATTTACAAGTTCAAACCGGCGAGTAGTCAAACCTTTAGCAATTAGTAAAACTAACAGTAAATGATCTCAATACATGATCACACTAGTCCCAGGGTGAATCTTGAATATTCTGGGGGACAGATACTTCAGCGACCTCGGGAGCTTGGGGGAAACTTGCGGGAAGCAACCGAAGCTACTGAACTAGATGGGTACAAGGGATTAGCATCCTTAACAGGATAAGGAGAGGCCACAGCGACTGAGGATGGAGATTGTTATGGAGCAGGGAGATGTAACCAGGGCAGATTCCCCCCGAGGTACCATACCCTAATGGCTTGCTAAGTTATGTTCAAAGGCAAAAACTACCTCATATCATTTCAATCTTGCCACTTGCACAGTGACAACCCTGAACTGAAATTCGATTCAGTTTTAGGACTGGGACTCCCTATCATCTTCACTTGTAATTAAAGGCTTTATGAGATTTTCCATAAGTGGACCATTTTTATGAACAAAGATAATTCTCCATTCTCTGCTGTGCCAGGGTCGCACAGTCCAGGTCTAACAATTCAATTGCTACCAAATAAACCTGTTGGACTTTAACTTGGTGTTGTGAGACTACTTACAATTCAATTGTAGTAACTTGTTGCTGGATAATTCATGGGATGGGCTGTGAGAAATCTTCCGATAAGGATTCTACCGCTTAATAATATGTCATATTAATATGTGCAGCACAGGAAGCCATTGAACCCATTGGGCCTCTGCATGTCAACTGGAGCTGTCAACTTCCCTGTCCTTTCCCAACAATGTTTCATATTCTCCTTCAAATGATTGGACAATCAGGGCATGGTGGTACAGTGGTTAGCACTGCTGCCTTACAGCGTCAGGGACTCGGGTTCAATTCTGGACCTTAGGTGACTGTGTGGAGTTTACACATTCTCCCCTGTCTGTGTGTGTTTCCTCTGGGAGCTCCGGTTTCCTCCCACATTCCAAAGATGTGTGGGTTAGGTGGATTGGCCATACTAAATTGCCCCTTAGTGTTCAATGGTGTGTAGATTAGATGGATTGGCCATGTTAAATGTGCAGGGTTATGGGGATAGGGCAGGGTCGGGGGGTGAACTTGGGTAAGATGGTCTTTCAGAGAGTTGGTGCCTACTTGATGGGCCGAATGGCTTTCTGCATTGTAGCGATTCTATGGATTCTATGGATTTCATTCACCCGAGAATAGATGGATAAATCATAATCCCCCTTGCATATGATAATCACAGCCACTCCCTATAATTCATGCATTGGCATGAAGAGGGTTTGGTTGTGATTATTCACCATGTATGAATTGTCTGTTAACGATTGCCATTGGTTTTTGCAGAGTTTTACAATCTTGTGTAAGTTTCATTTAGTGGCTGGCAAGAAATTAATAAAATATTGAAATATACGTGTTATGTTCATTGAGCTGACTGTTGTAGATTTAAATCCCACTCCAGAGACTTGAGCACAAAATCCAGACTGACACTCCAGTGTAGCACTGTAAGGGGTGCCATCTTCTGAATAATACATTCAACCAACACTCTCTTAGATGGACATTAAAGATCTCATGGTCCTATTTTGAAAAAGAGCAAGGGAGTTAAGCCTGGTGCTCTGCTCAATATTTATTCCTCAATCAATGCTTGAAAGCAGCTGATCTGATTATTAACACATTGTTATTTGTGGGACCTTATAGAATCCCTACAACCCTCTGAAAGAGCACCCTATCTAGGCACTCTGCCCTAACCCCGTAACCCTGTGCATTTACCATGGCCAATCTCCCTAACCTACACATCTTGGATACTAAGGGGCAATTTAGCATGGTCAATCCTCCTAACCTACACATCATGGACACTAAGGGGCAATTTAGCATGGTCAATCCTCCTAACCTACACATCATGGACACTAAGGGGCAATTTAGCATGGTCAATCCCCCTAACCTACACATCTTGGACACTAAGGGGCAATTTAGCATGGTCAATCCACCTAACCTACACATCATGGACACTAAGGGGCAATTTAGCATGGTCAATCCTCCTAACCTACACATCATGGACACTAAGGGGCAATTTAGCATGGTCAATCCCCCTAACCTACACATCTTGGACACTAAGGGGCAATTTAGCATGGTCAATCCCCCTAACCTACACATCTTGGACACTAAGGGGAAATTTAGCATGGTCAATCCCCCTAACCTACACATCTTGGACACTAAGGGGCAATTTAGCATGGTCAATCCCCCTAACCTACACATCTTGGACACTAAGGGGCAATTTAGCATGGTCAATCTCCCTAACCTACACATCTTGGACACTAAGGGGAAATTTACCATGGTCAATCCACCTAACCTGCACATCTTTGGATTGTGTGAAGAAACCGGAGGACCCGGAGGAAACACACACAGACACAGGGAAAATGTGCAAACTCCCCACAGTTGCCCAAGGCCAAAATTGAACCTGGATCCCTGGCGCTGTGAGGCAGCAGTGCTAACCACTGTGCTACCATGCCGCCCCCTTGTTAAGTATGAATTGGCTTTCTTGTTTCCTACATTACAATCGTGGTTACACATCTTAAAAATTCATTTTTGGGATGTGAGCATCACTGGCTAGACCAGCATTTATTGCCCATCCCTAGTCGCCCTTGGGAAGGTGGGGAGCTGCCTTCTTGAACCCCTGCAGTTCCTGAGGTATGGGTACACCCACAGTGCTGTTAGGAAGGTAACTTCAGGATTTTGACCCAGCAACAATGAAGAGATGGCAATATTATTTTCAAATTAGGATGGTAAGTGACTTGGAGGGGAACCTCCAGGTGGTGGTGTTCCGGGTATCTGCTGCTCTTGTCTTCTGAGGCGATAGTGGTCATTTGGAAGATGCTGCCTAAGGAAGCTTGGTATGTTGCTGCAGTCCATCTTGTAGATGGTACACATGGCTGTCACTGTTCATCGGTGGTGAAGGGATTGACATCCAGGCAAATGGAGCCATTACACTCCTGATGTGTGTCTTCAAGAAGGTGCAAAGAGACTTTAAAAGTATTTCGTTGGTTGCAAAGTACATTCTGAAATTGGGAAAGATACAATCAAAATGCAAGTCTTTACTTTCTGTTACAAGTCACATTTTCCACTCCATCTGGCAAAGGAGCAGCGCTCCGAAAGCTTATGGTATTTGCTACCAAATAAACCTGTTGGACTTTAACCTGGTGTTGTGAGACTTCTTACAAGTCACAGCATCCAGGGTTGCAATGTAAATTGTGGATATCAGGACATGCGACTTTTGACACTAAAGCAGATTAGATGAAGTGAAGATTTAATAGGGGTTTATAAAGTTATTGAAAATTTTTAAGGTGAGTGGGGAATGGAAATTTCCATTGCTTCGGGGAGAGTCAATGATGAAAAAAAATCAATTTAACCTTATCACTAAGAAACGGAGTCAGGTCAGGAGGGTTTTGTTTCTGCAGAGAGTTGTTTAAGTATGGAGTACTTTGTCAAAGTGATGGGCTACTTTGTCAAAGTGATTGCCTCTTTTAAGGGATGGGCAGATTAATATTGGAAGTAGAAGATGATACAGGCTACGGGAAGAGAATGGAACACCGGGATTAGTTTTGAATTGCTATAGCACATCATTTGGTGTCACTTTTAAGAACTAAGCTGAAATGATTCAACAAACTACAGGAGAACAAAACCTTTGAAATATATTAAAGGTTGGGCTTTATTAATAGGGGCATAGAGTACAAGAACAAGGAGGTTATGTTCAACTTGTATAAGTCACTAGTTCAGATTTAGCTGGAATATTGCATCCAGTTTCTGGGCACCAGACTTTAGGAAGGATGTGAAAACATTATGGAGATTGCAGAAAAGGTTCGCTAGAATAGTCCCGGGGATGAGGGACTTCGGTAATGAAGACAGATTGGAAAAAATAGAATTGTTTTCCCTGAGAAAGAAAGGCTGAGGGAAGATTTGATAGAGCTATTCAAAATCATGAGGGGTCTGGACAGAGTAGATAGATTGAATCCATACAGTACAGAAGGAGTCCATTCAGTCCATCGAGACTGCACCGACAACAATTCCGCCCAGAACGTATCCCCGTAACCCCACATATTTACCCTGTTAATCCCTCTGACACTAAGGGGCAATTTAGCATGGCCAATTAACCAACCTGGGCAACTTTGGACTGTGGGAGGAAACCAGAGCACCCAGAGGAAACCCACGCAGACACGGGGAGAAAATGCAAACTCCACACTGACAGTCACTGGCTCTCCAAATGGAACTAGCTGAGTTGCTCATTTGGAGAGCTAGTGCATATGCGATGGGCCAAATGGACTCCTGTGTTGTGACAATTCTGTGATTCTGAGGTGAAAGAAAGGAAGGAGTTGAAAATATATAAATAGATGGATACAAAAAAATCTTAGGGATAAAGAGAAAAATGGAAAAGTTAATCAAAATTAAGCATTTCGAAAGAAAACAAAGAAAAATAAGAATAAATTTTACAAACTTAAGTTCCCCATTTTAGAAATTCAGATACAAAGGTCACAAACTTCAGCACATTATCCCCCCGTTCAATTTCAAATTGTGAAATCATCACTTCATGTTCAACAGTGGAAACAGATATTACAGACAGAATTAAATAACCCTACAGTTAACAGGAGGAGATTTCACAAACATCCCCATCCTCAATGATGGCGGAGCCCAGCACCTGAATGCAAAAACCAAGGCTGAAGCACTTGCAACCAACTTTAGCCAGAAGTGCCATGTAGATGATGAGCCTGGGTCTCCTCATAAGGTCTCCAGCATTGCAGATACCTTTCTTCAGCCAAGTCAATTCACTCTGTGTGATATCCAGAAACAGCTGAGTGCACTGGATACAACCAAATGTCTGCCTTTCTCATCAAGACAGCATTTGACCCAGTGTGCCATCAAGGAGCCCTTACAAAAATGAAGACAATAAGAATGTTCCATTGACTGGAGTCACACCTTGCAGAAAGGAAGACGGTTGGGTTTCAGCTATATTCAATAAACTATTGAATTCAATAAAAAATACCTGGAATTAAGAATCTACTGATGACTATGAAATCATTGTCGATTGTCAGAAAAACCCATCTGGTTCACTAATGTCCTTGAGGGAAGGAAATCTGCTGTCCTTACCCGGTCTGGCCTACATGTGACTCCAGAGCCACAGCAATGTGGTTGAGTCTCAATTGCCCTCTGAACAAGGGCAACTAGGGATGGGCAATAAATGCTGGTCAGCCAGCGATGCCCATGTCCCACAAATGAATTTTTAAAAAATACTATTTATATCAGTAATGTGGATGAGACGATTGGGTGTCAAATATCCAAGTTTGCTGAAATCTAAGTGGGAAAATAAGCTGCAAGGAAAAGACACAAGAGTGGCTGAGCAAGAAGGTGGCAGCAGGAGTATAAATTAGGAAAGTGGGAAACTATCGACTTTGGTAGGAAGAATGGAAAAGCAGTATATTTTCAAAGGGTGACAGATTAATAAATGTTGGGATTCTGAAGGATGTGGGGTCCTCGCACACGAATCACAGAAAATTTACATTCTAGGTACAACAAGCAATTAAGGAGGCAAATCTCATGTTAGTTTTATTGTAAAGAGATTGATGTATAGGAGTAAGGAGTTCTTACTGCAATTACAAAGTTTCAGTTCCATTTCCTTACTTAAGGAAGGATGTAATTGCTTTAGAGGGAGTGCTTCAAAGGGTCACCAGATACAAAACTGCCCTCTGATGAGCAATTCATTAGAAGGGGCCTTTATCGAGAGTTTAGAAGAATAAGAGGTGAGCTCAATGAAATGTATCAAATTCTTAAAAGGCTTGACAGACTCGATGCTGAGGGAATGTTTTGCCTGGCTGGTGACTCTAGAACTCGGGGGTATGGTCTCAGGATAAGAGTTTGGCCATTTAGGACTGAACTGAGATGAGAGAAAATGCTTACAGGCAGAACCAAAAAAAGCTGGGAAAACTCAGCAGGTCTGACAGCATCTATGGAGAGAGAATAGAGCCAAGTCAGAGCTGATGAAGGGTCATCCTGATTCAAAAAGTTAGCTCTATCCTCTCACCACAGACACTGTCAGACCTGCTGAGTTTTTCCAGCATTTCCTGTTTTTGTTTCAGATTCCAGCATCCGTAGTACTTTGCCTTTATCATTCAGGCAGAAGGTTGTGCACTTTTTCCCAGAGGTTCACCAGGTTGATACCGGAGATGAGGGGTTTGGATTATGAGGAGAGGCTGAGGAGATTGGGTTTGTACTCGTTGGAGTTTAGAAGGATGAGGGTGGATCTTATAAGATAATGCGGGGGCTGGATAGGGTGGAGGCGGAGAGATTCTTTCCACTTAGTAAGGAAGTTAAAACTAGAGGACACAGCCTCAAAATAAAGGGGGGTCGGTTTAAGACAGAGTTGAGGAGGAACTTCTTCTCCCAGAGGGTGGTGAAGCTCTGGAATTCTCTGCCCACTGAGGTGGTGGAGGCTACCTCGCTGAATATGTTTAAAGCGCGGATGGATGGATTCCTGATCGGTAAGGGAATTAAGGGTTATGGGGATCAGGCGGGTAAGTGGTACTGATCCACGTCAGATCAGCCATGATCTTATTGAATGGCGGGGCAGGCTCGAGGGGCTAGATGGCCTACTCCTGCTCCTATTTCTTATGTTTCTTATGTTTCTTATGACTGTAATGTTCAGACAGTGAGAATGATTAAAACTGAGGACAGCAATAGATTTTTGGGCAGTGCGGAAATCAGGGGATGTGGGTAGGACACAAAAAGTAAATTCAGTGTAAAAACCTATGCTTGATCTCATTGACTACCGTGCAGGTTTAAGGGCTTGTATGGCTTTCTACTTGTTGCTTCTGCTTATAACATTAAATGATAAAAAAAATATTAATTACATACATGATGTGCCTTTCAGATACAAAGCCAAGATGCCATGACAGTTATTCACGCAAAAGCTTTGCTTCTAAAATATGCAATCACTCACAGCTGAACAAATCTGGAACTTCATCAAGACAAGAATTTAATACAACTTTCCAAAGTTCAACCGATGAACATTCAGTGCCTGAAGTGGCGGTTTCTGAGGAAGTGAAATATTACCTACTGAGTTTCTGGACAACTTTGATGATTCCTTTTGTTTACAGTTTTATTTTTATTGTGAGCTTGCCTCTAAACCTCCTGGCAGTCGTGATATTCCTCTTTAAAATGCGATTGTCAAAGCCGGCGGTAATTTACATGATGAATTTGGCAACAGCAGATTTGTTGTTTGTGCTGTTGCTGCCTCTGAAAATCGCCTACCATTTTTCTGGTAATAACTGGGGCTTTGGCTCCTTCCTGTGCCGGTTAGTTACCGGTGGTTTTTATGCTTATATGTACTGTTCAGTGCTGCTGATGATGTGTATAAGTATCAGCCGTTTTCTCGCTGTGGTCTATCCGATACGATCTGCCCCCTGGAGAACCCGGGGACGTACGCTTGTGCTTTGCCTTGTCTCGTGGCTTGCAGCTATCGGCGGTGCTGTGCCGCTTTGCCTCACAGAACAAACGGTGCATGTCACTCAGCTGGACATTATAACCTGCCACGATGTGCTACCCCTCTGGACGCTACAAAACTATTCCAATTACTATTTCCCCGCTTTGTGTTTTCTGCTCTTTGTAATTCCCCTGCTTGTGACCTCGGTCTGCTACATATGCATTATCTCAACCCTTCATTCGGCAAATCAGACAGAGCAGTGTGGAAAGAGGCGAGCTTTGCTTCTGGCTATGATTGTGCTTGCTGTGTTTGTTGTTTGCTTTGCACCGCCTAACATTATTTTGCTCATACACTATCTTCAATTGTTTGATGCACCAAGTGACTCTCTGTATTTTGTTTATATGATTAGTGTGTGCACTGGCAGTGTGAGCTGTTGCCTTGACCCTTTGATTTATTATTACATCTCATCAGCTTTCAAGAGCAAGTTACAAAATCTTTATTCTAGGAAGGTTACTAGTGGTCAGATAAAAGAGACGAACAAGAAATTAGGAACTTTAACTCCCGATCATTGCATCTACAGAAAGTTGTTAATGTCACACAAAGTGTAGGTTCTCGGGAATCGTTTCAATAATGTTACAAAGTATGACAGATTTGGTCTACTCAGGGATAGATAGCGTTAGCTAGCTAACAAAGATCAGATTAGTTTGTATTGTTCTTCTTTGTTCTGTGAACAAAGTATACCTCTGATCAAGTCGTAATCTTCATTTTGTGGTATTTGTAACAATCTCTGTTCAAGTTTGGGTTTCACTTGTGTAAGTTTAGACCTATGTAAGTTCAGATCACAGTATTAACAGTAATTCCAATGTTGATGTTATGGACATGTTAACTCTTGAACTGCAAACATGCCACAAGTGCTATTAAAAGCTATTAAATGGTTGTCTTGAGAACAGTAGGAAGTGCAGCCACAGTCAAGTGCAGTGGTGGGCAACCTGTGGCCTGGGGGCCACATGCCCTCTGGGTTCTGAATGCGGCCCACAAGACATTATGTTGCCCATTGCCCATGCGCAGGGTTACCACATTCCACTGATTTTGGTCCACATGGTTTTTTTCAAAGAACAAAGAACAAAGAGCAGTACAGCACAGGAAACAGGCCCTTCGGCCCTCCAAGCCTGTGCCGCTCCTTGGTCCAACTAGACCAATCGTTTGTATCCCTCCATTCCCAGGCTGCTCATGTGACTATCCAGGTAAGTCTTAAACGATGTCAGCGTGCCTGCCTCCACCACCCTACTTGGCAGCGCATTCCAGGCCCCCACCACCCTCTGAGTAAAAAACGTCCCTCTGATATCTGAGTTATACTTCGCCCCTCTCAGCTTGAGCCCGTGACCCCTCGTGATCGTCACCTCCGACCTGAGAAAAAGCTTCCCACTGTTCACCCTATCTATACCCTTCATAATCTTATACACCTCTATTAGCTCTCCCCTCATTCTCCGTCTTTCCAAGGAGAACAACCCCAGTCTACCCAATCTCTCCTCATAGCTAAGACCCTCCATACCAGGCACCATCCTGGTAAACCTTCTCTGCACTCTCTCTAACGCCTCCACGTCCTTCTGGTAGTGCGGCGACCAGAACTGGACGCAGTACTCCAAATGTGGCCTAACCAGCGTTCTATACAGCTGCATCATCAGACTCCAGCTTTTATACTCTATACCCCATCCTATAAAGGCAAGCATACCATATGCCTTCTTCACCACCTTCTCCACCTGTGTTGCCACTTTCAAGGATTTGTGGACTTGCACACCTAGGTCCCTCTGTGTTTCTATACTCCTGATGACTCTGCCATTTATTGTATAACTCCTCCCTACATTATTTCTTCCAAAATGCATCACTTCGCATTTATCCGGATTAAACTCCATCTGCCACCTCTCCGCCCAATTTTCCAGCCTATCTACATCCTGCTGTATTGCCCGACAATGCTCTTCGCTATCCGCAAGTCCAGCCATCTTCGTGTCATCCGCAAACTTGCTGATTACACCAGTTACACCTTCTTCCAAATCATTTATATATATCACAAATAGCAGAGGTCCCAGTACAGAGTCCTGCGGAACACCACTGGTCACAGACCTCCAGCCGGAAAAAGACCCTTCAACCACTACCCTCTGTCTCCTATGGCCAAGCCAGTTCTCCACCCATCTAGCCACTTCTCCTTGTATCCCATGAACCTTAACCTTCTTAACCAACCTGCCATGTGGGACTTTGTCAAATGCCTTACTGAAATCCATATAGACGACATCCATGGCCCTTCCTTCATCAACCGTTTTTGCCACTTCCTCAAAAAACTCCACAAAATTTGTAAGGCACGACCTCCCTCTTACAAAACCATGCTGTCTGTCACTAATGAGATTGTTCCGTTCTAAATGCACATACATCCTGTCTCTAAGAATCCTCTCCAACAACTTCCCTACCACGGACGTCAAGCTCACCGGCCTATAATTTCTTGGGTTATCCCTGCTACCCTTCTTAAACAACGGGACCACATTCGCTATCCTCCAATCCTCAGGGACCTCACCCGTGTCCAAAGAAGCGACAAAGATTTCCGTCAGAGGCCCAGCAATTTCATCTCTTGTCTCCCTGAGCAGTCGAGGATAGATGCCATCAGGCCCTGGGGCTTTGTCAGTTTTAATGTTCCCTAAAAAACCAACACTTCCTCTCTTGTAATGGAGATTTTCTCTAACGGGTCAACACCTCCCTCCGAGACACTCCCGGTTAACACGCCCCTCTCCTTCGTGAATACCGATGCAAAGTATTCATTTAGGATCTCTCCTATTCCCTTGGGTTCTAAGCATAATTCCCCTCCTTTGTCCCTGAGAGGTCCGATTTTCTCCCTGACAACTCTTTTGTTCCTAATGTATGAATAGAATGCCTTAGGATTCTCCTTAATCCTGCCTGCCAAGAACATCTCGTGACCTCTTTTTGCCCTTCTAACTCCCCGTTTGAGTTCTTTCCTACTCTCTCTGTATTCCTCCAGAGCTCCATCTGTTTTCAGTTGCCTGGACTTAACGTACGCCTCCCTTTTCATTTTAATCAGATCCTCAATTTACCTGGTTATCCACGGCTCTCGAATCCTACCTTTCCTATCTTTCCTTTTTACAGGCACATGCCTATCCTGCAGCCTTATCAGTAGTTCCTTAAAAGACTCCCACATGCCAGACGCGGACTTACCCTCGAACATCCTCTCCCAATCAACATCCACCAATTCCTGCCTAATCCGGCTATAGTCAGCCTTCCCCCAATTTAGCACCCTGCCCGTAGGACAGCACTCATCCTTGTCCATTACTATCCTAAAGTTAACAGAGTTGTGGTCACTATTTGCCACATGTTCCCCTACCGAAACCTTGACGACCTGACCGGGCTCATTTCCCAGAACTAGGTCCAGTATAGCCCCCTCTCTAGTCGGGCTATCTACATACTGTTCCAAAGAACCTTCCAGTACGCATTTTACAAATTCCTCCCCGTCCGGACCCCCAGCTCTCAGCACTTTCCAGTCTGTGCCAGGGAAATTAAAGTCCCCCACTACAACAACCCTATTTTTTCTGCACCTATCCAGAATCTCCTGACATATCCTTTCCTCCACTTCCCGTGGGCTGTTGGGTGGTCTGTAGTACACCCCCAGCATAGTGACTGCACCCTTCCTGTTTCTGAGTTCCACCCACAGCGACTCAGTACATGACCCCCTCTAAGTTGTCTATCCTCTGCACCGCGGTAATATGCTCCTTAACTAATATCGCTACTCCCCCACCTTTTTTAGCCCCTCCTCTGTCTCGCCTAAAACACTTATACCCCGGAATATTCAGCTGCCAGTCCTGTCCTTTTAACCAAGTTTCCGTCACCGCAACCACATCCAAATTCCGCATAAGCATTAAGACCCTAAGTTCGTCTGTTTTACCCGTTACGCTCCTCGCATTGAAGCAGATGCACTCCAGACCTCCAGGCCCACTCAGGTCATCCTCCTCCAGAGTGCTCCTCTTCTTAGCTAGCCTTGCCCTGGCCCCCAGCTCAACCCCAGCCTCAGTATTTACTGACCTCCTGTTTTGTTCCCCACCCCCCTGCCACACTAGTTTAAATCCTGCCGAAACACTCTAGCAAAACTCCCAGCCAGGATATTTGCTCCCTTCCAGTTGAGGTGTAACCCATCCTTTCTGTACAGTTGCCATCCTGACTTGAAGATTTCCCAGTTATCTATGAATTTAAAACCCTCCCTCTTGCACCAGTCCTTTAGCCATGTGCTCAACTATAGAATCTCCCTGTTCCGAGCCTCACTTGCACTAGACACCGGGAGCAGTCCAGAGATTGCTACCCTGGAGGCCTTACTTTTTAGCCTAGCACCCAACTCCCTGAATTTCTCTCGTATGACCCCCCTGCTCTTCCTACCTACATCATTTTCACCAATGGGTACAATCACATCCGTTTGACTACCTTCCTTTTTAAATATGCTTCCTACCCTCTCGGAGACATCCAGTACCCCGGCACCAGGGAGGCAGACTACCATCCTGGATTCTCGTTCACTCCCACAGAACCGTCTGTCCGTGCCTCTAACCATTGCGTCCCCCACAACTATCGCTCTCCTAAACCCCTTCTTTCCCTTCCGGACCCCTGAGCCTGTCTCCGTGGAGGCGATCTGGTCCTCGTGGCTTACCCCTGGAGGGTCATCCCCCTCCACAGAATCCAAAACAATATACCTATTTTGGAGGGGGACAACCACAGGGGATCCCTCCACAGACTGCTCACTCCCTTCCCTTCTCCCATCTGTTGCCCATCCCTTTCTTTTATGGGAGACTGCCACTGGGGTACTTTCTGGCACATCACCCTTCTGACTATTACCCCTCCTAACTGTGACCCACGTGTCTTCCTTCCGAGACCCTGGTGTCACTACCTGACTATAACTTTTATCTATTAATCTCTCATTTTCCCTAACTAAACTGAGTTCATCGAGCCTCAGCTCCAGCTCCCTTACACGATCCTTCAGGAGTTGCAGTTCCACACATCTGGCACAGATATGGACCTCCGGGAGGCAAGTTGTCTCCAGGAACTCCCACATCCCACACCGAATGCAGTATACTGGCCTCCCACTCATACCAGCCATGTCCTTTTTAGTTTTTTGGAGATAAAACAAAAAAGGGGGTGTAACAGAAGAAAAACAAACAACCTTCCTCGCCCTCGCCGAAGCCCTGTGAGCCAAAGCCCTTCAGCTCTCACTCTGTCCCCTGCTCACTCCGCTGTCTGCTAACGACGCTGCCCGCTCAAAGGTGCGGCCTACTTTTAAACCCTCCAAAACCTTCCCAGGCTGCTGCTGGGCCTATTTCCTGGTTTGAAAAAAAACCTCCGATTTTTTTCACAAATTTAACTGAAAAATAATTATATAAATTAGTGCACAAACAAGCTCCCTTACCCTCAGCCTGCTCCTGTGGAACAATGCAATCCTACCAGTTTGAACCATATAAAGGTTACAGCACAGGAAACCATTTGACCCATCTTGTCCATGCCAGCCCGAGGACACCCAGGTGCCTTTTCTAATCCCACCTTCCTGCGCCCGGCACATAGCTCTTTGGCTTACAGCACTTAATGGGCAGATACAGGTACTTTTTTAAAGAGTTTACCATCTCTGACTCCACCACCAACTCGGGCAGCGAATTCCATTCAGCCACCATCCTCTGCATAAAAAAGTTCTTCCTCATGTTCCCTCGACACCTACTACTCCTTATCTTGAATCTATGGTTCTAGAATTCTCCATGACTGAAGTGAAATGCACGCAAAACAAGGGCAAGTGAAGTGAGGTTCTTGTTGATTGCATGCAACATTGACTTTGAGAGCCGTGCGCTCCCTTTGTCTGGATTGCTCATCACTGGTCTTGTGTTACTTCTTTAAACATTCTGGTCAAATAAATTCCATTCCGTTGCATGTCCTTAATCTGCCTCCCGTTTGAAGTTTTGATTCATACCAGTCATAATTCACTTGTCAGTTCATAAACTATAAAAGTAACTGACTTTAAATAATGTTAAGGACAAATCCTTTCTTTCATTGTTATCAATCAAACTTACCCGGTATTGTACTTACTCAGAACCAATTTAGGACACCTTTGTACCTGTTGTAGAACACATCAAGTGACATTTACAAAGGCTCTTCATAGAATCATAGGAACCCTACATGCAGAAGAAGGTCACTCGGCCCATCGAGTCTGCTCTGACAACAATCCCACCTACGCCTTATCCCCGTAACCCCACATATTTACCCCGCTAATCCCTCTAACCGACATATCCCGGAACACTAAGGGGAAATTTAGCAAGGCCAATACACCTAAACCGCACATCTTTGGCCTGTGGGAGGAAACCAGAGCACCTGGAGGAAACCCACACAGACACAGGGAGAATGTCCAAACTCCACACAGACAGTGACCCAAGCCGGGAATCGAACCCGGGTCCCTGGAGCTGTGAGGCGGCAAGCTAACCCACTGTACCACCGTGCCGGCCTTCGTGCAAAATGTAAAACAGATATAGCCTGCCAGAATTCTGTGCCACAGAACCTGACAATGCACACCTAAAGGTTGAGAATTCAGTTGTACCAAAATCTTTTACAGCTTATGAAAAGCAAAAAAAAGAGACACTTCTACAATAATAAGAAAGTACACTATTGGAGTTGAGACTGATTTGGAGAGAATCATAGAATCCCTACAGTGCAGAAGGAAGCCTTTGAGTCTGTACTGAATCTCTGACAGAGCAATTCATCCAGGCCCACCACCTCCCCCCCACCCTATACCTGCAATCCCATATATTTACCCCACTAATCCCTCTAACCTATACATTTTGGGACACTAAGGGGCAATTTAGCATCGCCGATCCACCTAATCTGCACATCTTTGGATTGCGAGAGGAGACCAGAGCACCCAGAGGAAACTCACGCAGACACAGGGAGAATGTGCAAACTCCAGTCACTCAAGGCCGGAATTGGTCCCTGGCGTTGTGAGGCAGCAGTGCTAACCATTGTGCCACCGTGCGAGAAATTGCCATTTTATGTACTGTTTCTTAGTTGTTATTTTCCCAAACTGTTAAAAGGTAACAATAATACACCTTGTCTGATATAGTAAATTGAACAAAGTACATGTGTATTATAGACCATTGTCTCAATAACATTATGGTTAAAACTTGGCCAGAATACCTCTGATTCTGTAAAAAAAAATGTGATTTGTTCTGATGGGAGTTCATCAATCTGAAATGTTCACTCTGTTGCTCTTGTAAATTTTTCCTGACTTGCTCTTTCCAGCATCTTTGTATCCATTTTTGTATTTATTTATGATTTGTTGCGATGTAACATTTGATCATATTAAGAGGTGTAGTTCATAAAATAAAGACATGAAATCAATCCATGTTAATTCCAAATTGGAAAAGTAATCGTGTTTTGTTTATTTGCATGAAAAAATTGCCCGAGATGCATTTCTGTGCTGTTAACTCTATGCTATCTGTAGTGAAGTAAATGATAATTGCTGAAAAAAGAAACATGCTATGGACATGATTAGTAAGTTTGCAGACGACACAAAGGTTGGTGGATTTGCGGATAGCAATGAGGACCATCAGAGGGTACAGCAGGATATAGATCGGTTGGAGACTTGGGCGGAGAGATGGCAGATGGAGTTTAATCCAGACAAATGTGAGGTAATGCATTTTGGAAGGTCTAATACAGATAGGAAATATAGAGTAAATGGCAGAACCCTTAAGAGTATTGATAGGCAGAGGAATCTGGATATATAGGTACACAGGTCACTGAAAGTGGCAACGCAGGTGGAGAAGGTAGTCAAAAAGGCATATGGCATGTTTGCCTTCATCGGCCAGGGCATTGAGTTTAAAAATTGGCAAGTCATATTGCAGCTTTATAGAACCTTTGTTAGGCTGCAATTGGAATATAGTGTTCAATTCTGGTCGCCACACTACCAGAAAGATGTGGAGGCTTTGGAGGGGGTACAGAAAAGATTTACCAGGATGTTGCCTGGTACAGAGGGCATTAGCTATCAAGACAGGTTGGAGAAACTTGGTTTGTTCTCATTGGAGTGACAGAGGTTGAGGGGCGACCTGATAGAAGTCTACAAGATTATGAGAGGCATGTACAGAGTGGATAGTCAGAAGCTTCTTCCCAGGGTGCAAGAGTCAATTACTGGGGGGCACAGGTTTAAGGTGTGAGGGGCAAGGTTTACAGGATACGTACGAGGCAGATTTTTTACACAGAGGGTGATGGGTGCCTGGAACTAGCTGCCGGGGGAGGTAGTGGAAACGGATACGGTGGTGGCTTTTAAAGGGTGTCTTGACAAATACATGAATAAGATGGGAATAGAGGGATATGGTTCCCGGAAAGGTAAGGGGTTTTAGTTCAGTCAGGCAGCATGGTCAGCGCAGGCTTGGAGGGCCAAAAGCTCTGTTCCTGTGTTGTAATTTTCTTTGTTCTTTGTTCTTTGACACTTTTCATCTTGCACTCATCAGCTACACAATATAAACCAATTGTAAAGGGATCAACAATTTGTACTGCATGAGAGAGTGCTGATTGGTTGGCAATTGGACTCTGATTGGTAGAGGCATTGTCCTAGAGAATGCAGCAGAGAACAGTTAATTGCCAAGCTTTTGTTTAAAATTCAAACCAGGCAAGATGACTCTCATTGGTCAAGACATTGCCATGAGGAATGAACCAGGCAATGGCTGTCCCCCAAACTTGTTTTTTGTTGGAAAAGGCACAATGTGTGGACATTCTCCTTCTGTCTGCAAAGACAGAACCCTTTGTGTGAATACATGTGACTTCTAGCATGTGTAAGTGAGCCACACTGAGAGCCCAACTGATGATCTTAAATTGGTTTACAGTGTAATTCTTAGCACAATCAGGATTGTTTAACAAGTGAACAGAAAAACTCAACAAAAGCTAGGGGACTGCCATTGCCTGGTTCATTCCTCATGGCATTGCCTTGGCCAATTAGAGTCGATGTGCCTGGCTTGAATTTTAAAGAAAAGCTTGGCAGTTAGCTGTTCTCTGCTGCCTTCTCCAAGCCAATGCCTCTACCTATCAGAGTCCACTTGCCAACTAATCAGATCTACCGTGCAGTATAAATTGTTGTTCCTTTTACTGTTTGCTTATCTTGTGTAGCTGTCCTGATGAGTGCAAGATGTAAAGTTTCAATAGCATGTTTCCTTTTTCAGCAATACTCAAGATAAATGATATATAACTTTTACAATAGTGTCAATATTCCTAAGGTACTTTAGTGTCTGCAAAGTACTTTGTCATGCATTGAGATCATGAAAGACCCTATGCAAATATAAGTGCATTAATCATGCCTAAGTTTAAAAGGACACAAGCACCTTTGTTCTACACCCGTGTCTTGTTAATGTATTTTTTTTTGTACTTTTCCAATTCAATCAAATCAAATCCAATTCAGAGTCTCAACAAGTTGAGACATTTCCGATCCAGGCTGACAAGACAGGGCAAGTGACCAAATCACCCTGTCCTGGGCCCGATCTACATGAGCCAAGCTGATTGGAGGAGGGAAAGTAATACCTCCTCCAAGACTTGAGCTCATTTGCATCTTAGCCAAAAGGCCGAGATGCCGCTTTTAAAAATTGCTTCATATGAAACATATGAAGCTTCAGTGTAACCTGATGACCTCAACCAAGTGCAGCATCCTATCCATACTACACTTGATTTTAGCCAAAAGGCCGTGTCTTGTTAATGTATTTTTTGAAATACTTTTCCAATTCAATCAAATCAAATCCAATTCAGAGTCTCAACAAGTTGAGACATTTCAGATCCAGGCTGACAAGACAGGGCGAGCGACCAAACCACCCTGTCCTGGGGCCTGATCTACATGAGCCAAGCTGATTGGAGAAGGGGGAAGTTCCTCCTCCAAGACTTGAGCTCATTTGCATCTTAGCCAAAAGGCCGAGATGCCGCTTTAAAAAATTGCTTCATATGAAACATATGAAGCTTCAGTGTAACCTAATGACCTCAACCAAGTGCGGCCGACCATGGGCTGCCGACCATACTACACTTGATCTTAGCCAAATGTATTTACTATTAAAGAAAATATGGAAAGTATAAGATTTTGAGGATGATATTGTGAAGACTGGGAGTAATAACTGAACATTACATGAGGATAAGATTACAGATTTTCTCTTTGAACAAATTTGGGTTGGTGAAGCTTCCAGCAAACCAACCGAGGAACTGTAGGTTTTCTTTGCTGAGAAATAAGCTTAAATATCCAGACTTAGAGAAAAGGCTGATTGTGCACATTTGTGTATACAAGATTATATTTTGCATACAAGATCTACCAGCAGACTTTCTTTGGTTCAAGGAATGGGGAAACATGGAAGTGACTAAAAGGTTCCTCAATCTCCATTTATCGAATGGCAGGCTTTGAACCACCGCAGTGAGAGTGGTGCTTACTAAATAGGTTCAGGAAGGACCAGGAGCCCTGTGCAGCCAACTTCCACCACTGGAGCCTCTATACAAATCCCTTTTGGAGAGACACAAACAATCCTACACCTTACTGAAGAGTGACCCCTCTACAGATTATGTGGTGGATTAATCACCTTAAAATTAGCAGATGCAGACACTATTGCATTGCTTCAGGGAGTTGCATTCACTAAATAATACGAATGTTACATTAGACGATTGTCAGCATGAGTGCCTCTGAATGGGTCCAGATGGAGGTCAGTTCTTGTGATTAATTTGGCATGATACTAACTTGAATGTGGTAAGAAATGGAGTCTGAATTTCAGAGAATTTGGACTCCTTTTGATGTATAAAGAGATCAAGGCCACGATTCTCCCAGAAGTGCTGAATTGGCGGGAAAACTGTTCTAAATCCCGACTGTTCTGTTAGTTCAGCTCCTCACCTGAATCTCCGCACTCTGTGTACTGGAGAGGTCATGATGTGGAGATGCCGGCGTTGGACTGGGGTAAGCACAGTAAGAAGTCTCACAACACCAGGTTAAAGTCCAACAGGTTTATTTGGTAGCAAATACCATAAGCTTTCGGAGCGTGCTGCTCCTTCGTCAGATGGAGTGGTCAGATGGAGACCACTCCATCTGACGAAGGAGCAGCACGCTCCGAAAGCTTATGGCATTTGCTACCAAATAAACCTGTTGGACTTTAACCTGGTGTTGTGAGACTTCTTACTGTACTGAAGAGGTCCCAGTTGTGAAGATCATTAAAAACCCAGGGGGGCGGGGCCTATTCGTGCTGGAGTTTGACAGTTCTGGAACTCTGCGCATGCGCAGTGGCCCCAATCTGTCAGACTCCCCGTTTGCTGGCCAGCTCAATCGCTGGCGAGCCCAGGACCCCCGCAATGCTGCCCCTCCAGCATCCCCCCCATGGCCCAATCGCAGCCCCCACAGCAATTCCCGGGTCAGCCCTAACCACCCCTGTTCCCCTCCCCACCACATCCCCGTCCCGGAGCGCCCCGATGTCCAGGCCCCATCCCCCAGCAGTGGCGATCCTCCCACCCCCTCACCCCAGCAGACCCCCCACTCCCGCTGACCACCCTCCGGGGTCAGAACCCCCTGAGACAGGGGCCCCCCGGCAGACCACCTCCCCCCAGCCCACCCCAATTGCCACCTTCGCTCCATCCCAGACAGATCCTGTCTGCAGAGTGGCAGCGGGACCCCCCACCGCCACTGATCACCCCTAGGCTCCACCCACAGTAGGCCCCACCCCCTTGGCATTGCCTGATGCCCGGTGGGCAGTGCTAAGGTGCCCCCCGGGCATGGACACTTTGCCCCTTGGGCAGTGCCGGGGGCACAGGCTGGCACTGCCAAGGTGCCCATGCCCAGTGGGTCCCACCCCTGCCACCCGACCCCCTGGGGGTCCCTATTGCACCCCCCCTTCATTCTGGCGGGGTCTCCCGCTAGTTCCCCGAACGTGGGGAGCTAGTCTGAACCCCACCGGAATGGAGTACTCCTGGCGGGGTGGGAGATTCAGGTCCCGATAATGAACAAATATACATATTTAAAATACATGCTGAAAAGATTTAAATGACTTACCTGCCTTCCCACCGGTTTCCAGCGTGGTCTGGCCGGCGACTGTTCGCCGGCTCTGGGAGACGCTCATGTGTTCCCGGCGCATGCGCAAATCCCTGTTCAAGGCCGCAGACCCGCGTCTCCCACCGCGACCCGACAGAAAAGTTGGGAGAATCGCGGCCCAAATCTTTACTCTGAAAGAGCCAAGTTATTCCCACAGTGTGGCAAAACAACGACAGGGTTCAAAGTTGTTCTGTGCATGGATTTGTTTTCATAGAATCATAGAATGGTTCGCACAGAAGGAGGCCATTCTGCCTTCCATCTCTGTGCAGGCCTTCTGAAAGAGCAATTCAGCTAGTGTCCACTCTTCTTCCCTTTCTTTGTAACCCTGCAAACCTTTCCTTTTTGGATAATGATCCAATTCACTTTTGAAAGCCTCAATTGACACTGCCTCCACCACTCTCCCACACAGTGCATTCCGCAACCATTCTCTCATTCCATGACAAAAAGGTTTCTCAGCTCACCATTGCTTCTTTTGCCAATTACCTTAAATCTGTACCCTCCTGATCTCAATCCTTTCACCAATGGGAGCAGTTTCTCCCCATCTACCCTGACCAAGATTTTGAATACCTTGATCAAATCTTCTCTCAACTTCTCTTCTCCCAACTTCTCCAATCTTACTATGCAACTGAAGTTCTTCACTCCTGGAAGCATTTGAGTGAATCTTCCTCTACTATGTTGGGGGTGTACTACAGGCCCCCCAACAGCCCAAGGGAAGTGGAAGAATGGATATGTCAGGAGATACTGGATAGGTGCAGGAAAAATAGGGTTGTTGTAGTGGGAGACTTCAATTTCCCTGGTATAGACTGGAAATCGCTGAGGGCAGGAACTCTGGATGGGGAGGAATTTGTAAAATGTGTACAGGAGGATTCGTTGGAACAATATGTAGTCAGCCCGACTAGAGAGGGGGCTATACTGGACCTGGTACTGGGGAATGAGCCCGGTCAGGTCTTCAAAGTTTTGGTAGGGGAACATGTGGCAAATAGTGACCACAATTCTGTTAGCTTTAGGATAGTGATGGAAAAGGATGTGTGGTGTCCCAAGGGTAAGGTGTTGGATTGGGGGAAGGCTAACTTTAGTGGGATCAGGCAGAAATTGGCAGCTCTTGATTGGGAGAGGCTGTTTGAGGGTAAATCCACATCTGGTATGTGGCAGTCTTTTAAGGAACGGCTGTTAGGGCTACAGGACAAGCATGTGCTTGTAAGAAAGAAGGATAGGAAGGGTAGGATTAGAGAACCGTGGATAACCAGGGAAATTGAGGGACTGGTCAAAAAGAAAAGAGAGGCGTATGTTAGGTCCAAGCAGCTAAAAACGGAGGGAGCTCTGGAGGAGTACAAAGAAAGTAGGAAAGTACTCAAACGGGGAATTAGAAGAGCAAAAAGGGGTCACGAAATGTTCTTGGCAGACAGGATTAAGGAGAATCCCAAGGCATTTTATTCATACGTTAGGAACAAAAGGGTTGTTAGGGAAAAAATCGGACCTCTCAGGGACAATAGTGGGGACTTATGCTTGGAGCCCAAAGAAGTAGGGGAGATCCTAAATGAATACTTTGCGTCGGTATTCACAAAGGAGAGGGATGTGTTGACTGGGAGTGTCTCTGAGGGGAGTGTTGAACCGTTGGAGAAAATCTCCATTACAAAGGAGGAAGTGTTAGGTTTGTTAGAGAATATAAAGACTGACAAATCCCCAGGGCCTGATGGAATCTATCCAAGGCTGCTCAGGGAGACGAGAGGTGAAATCGTTGGGCCTCTGACGCAAATCTTTGTCTCGTCACTGGACGCAGGTGAGGTCCCAGAGGATTGGAGGATAGCCAATGTGGTCCCGTTATTTAAGAAGGGTAGGAAGGATAACCCGGGTAATTATAGGCCGGTGAGCTTGACGTCCGTGGTGGGGAAGTTGTTGGAGAAGATTCTTAGAGATAGGATGTATGCGCATTTAGAAAGGAATAAACTCATTAACGATAGTCAGCATGGTTTTGTGAGAGGGAGGTCATGCCTCACTAACCTGGTGGTGTTTTTTGAAGAAGTGACCAAAATGGTTGACGAAGGAAGGGCCGTGGATGTTGTCTATATGGACTTTAGTAAAGCGTTTGACAAAGTCCCTCATGGTAGGCTAGTGAAAAAGGTTGGATCTCATGGGATAAAGGGGGAGGTGGCTAGATGGGTGGAGAACTGGCTTGGTCATAGAAGACAGAGGGTGGTAGTGGAAGGGTCTTTTTCCGGCTGGAGGCCTGTGACTAGTGGTGTACCGCAGGGCTCTGTATTGGGACCTCTGCTTTTTGTGATTTATATAAATGATCTGGAAGAAGGAGTAACTGGGGTGATCAGTAAGTTTGCGGACGACACAAAACTGGCAGGACTTGCAGATAGTGAGGAACATTGTCAGAGGCTACAGAAGGATATAGATAGGCTGGAAATTTGGGCAAGGAAATGGCAGATGGAGTTCAATCCTGATAAATGCGAAGTGATGCATTTTGGTGGGAATAATGTAGGGAGGAGCTACACGATAAATGGAAGAACCATAAAGGGTGTAGAGACGCAGAGGGACCTGGGTGTGCAAGTCCACAGATCTTTGAAGGTGACGTCACAGGTGGAGAAGGTGGTGAAAAAGGCATATGGCATTCTTGCCTTTATAGGACGGGGCATAGAGTATAAGAGTTGGGGTCTGATGTTGCAGATGTATAGAACGTTGGTTCGGCCGCATTTGGAATACTGCGTCCAGTTCTGGTCGCCACACTACCAGAAGGACGTGGAGGCTTTGGAGAGAGTACAGAGGAGGTTTACCAGGATGTTGCCTGGTATGGAGGGGCTTGGTTATGAGGAGAGATTGGGGAAACTGGGGTTGTTCTCCTTGGAAAGACGGAGGATGAGGGGAGACTTAATAGAGGTGTATAAAATTATGAAAGGCATAGATAGGGTGAACGGTGGGAAGCTTTTCCCCGGGTCGGTGGTGACGTTCACGAGGGGTCATAGGTTCAAGGTGAAGGGGGGGAGGTTTAACACAGATATCAGAAGGACATATTTTACACAGAGGGTCGTGGGGGCCTGGAATGTGTTGCCGGGCAAGGTGGTGGAGGCGGACACACTGGGAACGTTTAAGACTTATCTAGACAGCCACATGAACGGAGTGGGAATGGAGGGATACAAAAGAGTGGTCTAGTTTGGACCAGGGAGCGGCGCGGGCTAATTGTTCTTTGTTTCTCGTTTCAAGGCTTCATTCTATGATCATCTTGCTGGTGCCAGTACAGAGCGAGACTGCGGATAGTTGGGAACCTGTCTCGGGGGCAGGGAATTCATATGGTGTTCGTGGAAGTGGAAATGAATAGGGTTGGGAAGCATTTTCCGATCAGGGCCAGTGTGATCTCCTGGACTCGTTTCGATCGCCTCAGGGGGTCGGAGAGGAATTTCCCAGATTTTTTTTTCCCCATATTGGCCCTGGGGTTTTCACTCTGGGTTTTCGCCTCTCCCTGGAGATCACATGGTCTGGAATGGGGGGGTAGGGGTGAGTTAATAGGTTGTGATGAACAAAGCATCATAGCTGTGAGGGACAGCTCGGGGATAGGATATTAGTATGTAGATAGGCTGGAAAATTGGGCAGGGATCCTGGATTCAGGATTCAATCCTGGACCGGGGAGCGGCGCGGGCTTGGAGGGCCGAAGGGCCTGTTCCTGTGCTGTATTGTTCTTTGTTGTTGTTGTTTTTGTTGGAGTGAGATTTTGGGAGGCCAGGAGTACAGAATCCAGAGTGTGAATATTAGAACAGCTAAGAGGAGATCAGGACTTTGTGCATGAGTTTAGATAGTCAGGATACCCCTTGCAGAAATAAGGTACCTCTTTGGATAGGGTCCCAGGACACCTTTGTGAGAGGTAAGGCATATTTTGGGATTATTAAAAGTGAATACAGTTATGCATGTTTTAAGCACAAACACATTGGAATTCTCAAGCTGTTCAAGAACCATTCAACTGTCAAGGAATTGTTAAAGATCTGACAATCTGTGAAAGAGCTGTCCAGGAAGTGTCAAAGCTGTCCAGGAACTGTCCAAAGATACCAGTTGACTTGGCAAGGAAGGGTTTTTAAATGAAAAGCTGAGGTAAAGCAAGTTAGCACATTACTTTATTCAATTGGGCCAATTGCAGATGATATCATCATTCGGCAAGTCTTAGATGAATCATCTGATAATTTTGAAGATATTTTAACATCTTTTGACCTCTTTTTCAACTTGTAATCCAACAGATCTTGGAATGCATCAAATTCAATGTGAGAGTCCAGCAGCCAGGAAAGACGCTTGATTCCTTTATCAGTGGTATTAGGATAATATAAGGATATTATTAAACTAGAAAGAGTGCAGAAGAGATTTACTAGGATGCTACCGGGACTTGATGGTTTGAGTTATAAGGAGAGTCTGGATAGACTGGGACTTTTTTTCCTGGAGCTTGGGAGGCTTTGGGGTGATCTTATAGAGGTCTATAAAATAATGAGGGACCTGGATAAGTCAACATCTTTACCCAAAGGTAGGGGAGTTTAAAACTAGAGAGCATAGGTTTAAGGTGAGAGAGGAGAGATACAAAAGTATCCAGAGGGGCAATTATTTCACTCAGAGGGTGGTGAGTGTCTGGAATGAGTTGCCAGAGGTAGTTGTAGAGGCGGGTACAATTTTGTCTTTTAAAAAGTATTTAGACAGTAACATGGGTAAAATAGGTATAGAGGGATATGGGCCAAATGCAGGTCATTGAGACTAGTGTAGTGATAAAAACTGAGGGGCATGGACAAGTTGCGCTGAAGGGCCTGTTTCCATGCTGTAAACCTCTATGACTCTATGACTGTAACGATCTTTGCCGCATGGCAGAAGGATGTCAATACAGAGATCTGAAACTTGAACTCATCCAAAACAGAATCATGGTGGGTGTCATGAATGATTTGGCTAATGACCTTCTCCAAGCCAAAGCTGACCTCACATTTAACAAGACCATCCAGCTGGTCAGGTTGTCTGAGCAACAAGACTGACATGGAACCATTCTTAGAGGTGAGAGTCTGTCAGGGTACTGAAAGAAATGGCTGAGGTAATAGCAGATGCGTTAGTAGTTATTTATCAAAATTCGCTGGACTCTGGGGTAGTGCCGGCTGATTGGAAAACAACTACTGTTACGCTGCTGTTTAAAAAAGGAAGTAGACAAAAGGCGGGTAACTATAGGCCGGTTAGCTTAAAGTCCGTAGTTCGGAAGATGCTGGAGTCCATCATTAAAGAGGAAATAGCAGAGCACCTGGATAAGAATGGTTCGATCAAGCAGACGCAGCATGGATTCATGAAGGGAAAGTCGTGTTTGATGAATTTACTGGATGTTTATGAAGATGTGACTAGTGCGGTTGACAGAGGGGAACCGGTGGATGTGGTGTTTTTAGATTTCCAGAAGGCATTCGATAAGGTGCCTCACAAAAGGTTGCTGCAGAAGATTGGGGTACACGGAGTTGGGGGTAAGGTGTTGGCGTGGATTGGGGATTGGCTATCTAACAGAATCCTGGGGTTTTCACTCTGGGTTTTCGCCTCTCCCTGGAGATCACATGGTCTGGAATGGGGGGGTAGGGGTGAGTTAATAGGTTGTGATGAACAAAGCATCATAGCTGTGAGGGACAGCTCGGTGGATAGGATATTAGGATGTAGATAGGCTGGAAAATTGGGCGGGGATCCTGGATTCAGGATTCAATCCTGGACCGGGGAGCGGCGCGGGCTTGGAGGGCCGAAGGGCCTGTTCCTGTGCTGTATTGTTCTTTGTTGTTGTTGTAGAAGCAGAGAGTTGGAATAAATGGATGCTTTTCTGGTTGGCAGTTGGTGACCAGTGGCGTGCCGCAGGGATCGGTGCTGGGGCCTCAACTATTTACCATTTACATAGATGATCTGGAGGAGGGGACTGAGTGTAGGGTATCAAAGTTTGCTGATGACACGAAGATGAGTGGGAAAGCGGAAAGTCTACAGGGAGATTTGGATAGGCTGAGCGAGTGGGTGAGGATCTGGCAGATGGAATATAACGTTGGCAAATGTGAGGTTATCCACTTTGGAAGAAATAATAGTAAATTGGAATATTATTTAAATGGAGAAAAATTACATCATGCTACTGTGCAGAGGGACCTGGGGGTCCTTGTGCACGAATCACAAAAACTCAGTCTGCAGGTGCAGCAGGTGATCAAGAAGGCGAATGGAATGTTGGCCTTTATCGCGAGGGGGATAGAATATAAAAGCAGGGAGGTCTTGCTGCAACTGTACAAGGCAACTGGAGTACTGTGTGCAGTTTGGTCCCCTTATTTGCGAAAGGATATATTGGCCTTGGAGGGAGTGCAGAGAAGGTTCACCAGGTTGATACCGGAGATGAGGGGAGTAGCTTATGAGGAGAGATTGAACAGATTGGGTCTGTACTCGTTGGAGTTTAGAAGGCTGAGGGGTGATCTTATCGAGACATATAAGATAATGAAGGGGCTGGATAGGGTAGAGGTAGAGAGATTCTTTCCACTTAGAAGTGAAACCAGAACTAGAGGGCACAGCCTCAAAATAAGTGGGTGCCGGTTCAGAACAGAGTTGAGGGGAACTTCTTCTCTCAGAGGGTAGTGAATCTCTGGAATTCTCTGCCCATTGAAGTGGTGGAGGCTACCTCGTTGAATATGTTTAAATCACTGGTAGATAGATTTCTGATCGATGAGGGAATTAAGGGATATGGGGAGCAGGCGGGTAAGTGGAACTGATTCGCTTCAGATCAGTCATGATCTTGTTGAATGGCGGGGCAGGCTCGAGGGGCGAGATGGCCTACTCCTGCTCCTATTTCTTATGTTCTTATGTTCTTATATTATGGGGCAGAAACCACACCTTGGTTCACCACATCAGACGTAGAAGCTCAGGGACCATCTGAGCCAGGGTAAGCCAAATGTCAACCATCTGCCGCGCGACCATGCCAGTGCTGCAATGCGAAGCACTTCCACTGGAAGGACCAAAGTCCGGCCAATGCTGCTGAATGCTCCCATTGTCAAATATAGGGCCAGTTCAGCAAGCTGTGCCTGTAACACAAAGCCCTTCTTCTTGGGCAACATCAGACAATGTGGCTCTTCCTTCAGGAACACAAATATCTCAGTGAATGGCCATTAAACTATTTTCAAGTTAGATTCTATCGCGGGTGACTTTAAAATCACCACAAATATGTACTGAGCCATCTTTCTTCATCGAGGATATAATTGGTGTGTCCCAATCACTCATATTAATGGGTTTGTGGACTCCCGTTTTGACTAGCCGCTCCAATTCTGCCTCTCCCTTAGGTCTGATTGTGTACGGCATTGACCTAGTCTTTAAGCATTTTGCTTGACTTTGGTTCTTAATCTTTAGCTTGACTGAGGTTTCCTTCATTTTTCCCACCTCCCCATTAAGGACAATGGCATGTTTCTTTCAAATTTTCGGTAGACCTGCTTCGGAATCTGACATGAAATTCACCACGGCCCAGTTTAATTTGGTCCGTCTCAGCCAGGATCTTCCCATTAATGCTGGATTGTTTCCTTTAACAATGTGCAGGGACATGTCTGTAGTCTGTCCATTCAACTGCATGTTTACATCAATATGGCTCCTCCATGGAACCACTTATCCAGTATAGGGTTTCAAGGCAATATATCGTAGGTTTTTTGGTAAACAATTTCTGGACCAATGGAACTGCCGCTCCAGTGTTGATCTCCATTTTCACCAGTTGTCCATCTAGTAAAGGAGTGATCCAGTATTGGTTTGTTGCACCAGCAATAGCCAGTACACTCATCAACATTTTATCTTCTGACTATGACTCTGGTCTTCTTTAGCGCCCTTTTCGTATTACATGGATAGTTCAATTCTATAAACTCTATTTGGTTTTCCATATGTTGCATTGGGTTTTTGTTTTTTATGGTTCCAACTTATTGTTTCTTTTTCCAAGAAGCACATTTGATGTGTCCCTTTATATATATATGTGTGTGTGTTTCGGGGAATGTTTAAAAATTCAGCTTCATGCTACAGGTAGTCAGTATGTCTGGCAGGAATACAGCTCAGATGCAGAACAGAAGAATTATTTATTTTAGCCATGTAGTTTTTACTAAGATAGAGCTAATGGGCTTTTGTTCACAAAAATAGGTCCAATGGGGTTTTTGATTAAAGGAATGGAATGAGGGTTTAGGTAGGCAGGGTCATGTGATGATGTGATCACTGGGAGGAGCTAGATCTGTAGTGGGGAACTGTTTTTCAGTTCTGGCTCGGGTTTGTTTAAAAGCAGAGGTCTGCAAGCTGCACTGAAACTCAAAATCTCCCTGAAAACTTCAAGATTGTCCACACTCCCTCTAGCAAGTATATTTGTGGTCGTTAACTGTATTTAAAGTGGAATTTTAAGTCTGTAAGAGAATGTTGTTTATTTGGAACTGAAACAGTGATAACTTAGAAATTAAAATTGATTCCTTCCGTTTTTAAATATTGTTCAACTGTTTCTAGTTAAGCTACTTCATTTGTTAGATTTATAGTTAAACTGTGTTATTAAAGTTTGGTTTACTATAAAAGATCCTTAATTTGTCAGTGGAATTACTCCTTGAGTAAAACGTCCTTTCCTCACATTTATGCCAAAATAGAAAAATTGTTGGGGTGTAGCCTGGCTTCCTCATGTAATTTGGCATTCTGGTCCAGGAGCCTTACAGGTCTTAGCTGACATATCCACAGATCTCTGAAGGTTGCCACTCAAGTGGATAGAGCTGTGAAGAAGGCCTATGGTGTGTTAGCTTTTATTAACAGGGGGTTGGAGTTTAAGAGCTGTGGGGTTATGCTGCAACTGTACAGGACCTTGGTGAGACCACATTTGGAATATTGTGTGCAGTTCTGGTCACCTCACTATAAGGAGGATGTGGAAGCGCTGGAAAGAGTGCAGAGGAGATTTACCAGGATGCTGCCTGGTTTGGAGGGTAGGTCTTATGAGGAAAGGTTGAGGGAGCTAGGGCTGTTCTCTCTGGAGCGGAGGAGGCTGAGGGGAGACTTAATAGAGGTTTATAAAATGATGAAGGGGATAGATAGAGTGAACGTTCAAAGACTATTTCCTCGGGTGGATGGAGCTATTACAAGGGGGCATAACTATAGGGTTCATGGTGGGAGATATAGGAAGGATATCAGAGGTAGGTTCTTTACGCAGAGAGTGGTTGGGGTGTGGAATGGACTGCCTGCAGTGGTAGTGGAGTCAGACACTTTAGGAACATTTAAGCGGTTGTTGGATAGGCACATGGAGCACACCAGGATGATAGGGAGTGGGATAGTTTGATCTTGGTTTCAGATAAAGCTTGGCACAACATTGTGGGCCGAAGGGCCTGTTCTGTGCTGTACTGTTCTATGTTCTATATTAACTGTTGAGCTTCCTTAGCTGCTAATTCCATGGAGATCACAAATTCTAAACTCATTTTTAGGTTTAGGGTGCTTTCTGTTAACAACCGCTTTTGCTTCTTAAACCACGCACTAATGTGTCTCTAATGGTGTCATTCAAGACATCCCCAAATTTACAGTGTTCAGCTAATGTATTCAAAGTAGCTATGAACTGTGATTGATTCACCTTCTTGTTGGTTATGCTTATGGAACCTGAACCTCTCGGCATTGACCAAGGGTGTAAGTTATAAGTAACACTGCATAATTTACAGTATCTGAACATAGGTTTTTAAGCCTGGCTTTTCCAGCTGTAGCAGACTTCTCAGGCGGTTGAATGTTTTGCTCCCCATTGTACTCAGGAAACGTGGCACAAAAATATCTGCCACAATTTTATTTGTTTGGACAAAATAATTGAATCTTTCAATATATGAGTTTCACCACTTAGTGTTGCCATCATACAGTCCCAAGGCACCAAACATTCCCACCATTTTTACTATGGAAAGGGCTTGCGGAAGCACGATGTGCCACCAAAATCTTTTAGCTTCTTCTTTCAAACAAAGTACCCCAAGCTCAGCTTGTTTCCTTCCATGTTTTGCAACACCTCCCCCCCCACACCTCTAAACTATTGTTACAGAATACTTGCTATTCACAATGTCTCCTGAACTGTTCCAAGTCTTTCTGGGCAGAGCTCGTGGCAAGCTTCCTTTTGACTTTGTTTCTCTGAAATCTTCATTTAAAATTTGGTTCTTTCGAACAATGGTTTTCCATATGATGCATTTTTCTGTTCTCCATCTGAGCTATTTTCCTGCCAGACATACCGACTACCTGTAGCATGAAGCTGAAATTTAAACATTCTCCGAAACACTATATATGTATATATATATATATATATATATATATATAAAGGGATACATCAAATGTGCTTCTTGGAAAAAGAAACTATAAGTTGGAACTATTGCCACCATTATTCAGCACGCCTCTGTCACCAGTTTTGGTGCAGCATTTTTTTTTTCTTTTTAGCTTCTTAACTCCTTCTGGATATCTGCAGCCTGAACTGAGGGTTCTTCCCTCGTTCCACTGGATTTCTGCAATTCTTTTTCAGGTGTTTGCCGTGTTGATCAACCACTTTGTCGCCAGTTTTCTTGGTGATATTTTTAAAGACTAGGCTTACAGACCACAAAAGTGCAAATGAACAAGAGCTTTATTGGAAAGGTATTTACTCTACAGGCTGTTAGAATAGACTGCCCACTTGCCCGTACAAATAGCCGGTGATGCCATCAGGACGTCACGTGATTGATCCCTTAAAGTGTCCTTGCTCCAACTGGAAGAACGTGAATGCACAGCACCCATTTGCCATTTTTTCCTGACAAAGGGCCAGTTTTGATCTGAAGACTTGAAGTTTATTTGCAGGATGTTCTCGATTTTCCTCTGTCACTGCCTTGGAAAAGCAGCCAGCATAATCAAGAACCCCACACACTCCAGACATTCTCTCTTCCACCTTCTTCCATTGGGAAAAAGATACAAAAGTCTGAGATCAAGTACCAACTGACTCAAGAACAGCTTCTTCCCTGCTGCCATCAGACTTTTTTAAATGGACCTTCATACATTAAGCTGATCTTTCTCTATCCACTATCTGTAACTGTAACATTATATTCTGCACCCTCTGCTTTCCTTCTCCCCTATGTGCTTTGTGAACGGTATGTTTTGTCTGTATAGTGCGCAAGAAACAATACTTTTTACTGTATCCCAATGCATGTCACAATAATAAATCAAATCCCAGAGTTTTCCCGCCCTTTATGTGTTTTTTGCACTGACGCCAGCCCAGTGTAAATGATCCAAACCATGTATGTGTGGCCCTCTCCCAGCCGGGGCATGTGCGACAGGCTCGAGGTTCATTAGGACTTGGAGATACCAATCACTGAAAGGGAGAGTTGGATTTAGTTTATTTATGTTGATTTTTAAACATTTTAAATCTTATTTCACGTCACACCAATGTGCTGCGGCATACCGGTTGGGATCCTGAGCTAGTAACAAGTCTGTGCAGTTCCATTTCTTTCACTGAACCCAATTTTGCAGCCTCCTGCCTCAGATTGGCCCAGAGGGTGAGGCTTGTTCTGTTTTAACTCACTCAGCGAAAGGCCTCACCTTGATGAGGGTGTTGTGCAAACACCCTTGGTTTCATTAAGATCACTGTGACTGGATGAGCTAGCATGGAATAACTGGTTTCCATGTGTTGACAACCCAGTGAACACGTTGGGAGGGAATGGGCAGTGATGGAATTATTTCTAAGAACACAACATCATAAGAAACGGGAGAAGGAGTAGGTATTTGCCCCTTCGAGACTGTGCCACATTTCAACAAGATCATGGCTGATCTGATAATGGCCTTAACTCCACTTCCCTGGCTGCTCCCCATAACTTTCAACTTGTAAACCACGGTAGCACAGTGGTTAGCACTGCTGCTTCACAGCTCCAGGGTCCCGAGTTCGATTCCCGGCTTGGGTCACTGTCTGTGTGGAGTTTGCACATTCTCCTCGTGTTTGCGTGGGTTTCCTCCGGGTGCTCTGGTTTCCTCCCACAGTCCAAAGATGCGCGGGTTAGGTTGATTGGCCAGGTTAAAATTGCCCCTGAGATGCATAGGTTAGGAGGATTAGCGGGTAAATATGTGGGGGTAGGGCCTGGGTGGGATTGTGGTCGGTGCAGACTCGATGGGCCGAATGGCCTCCTTCTGCACTGTAGGGTTTCTATGATTTCTATCTGTTAACTCAACCGTGAAACATTCTCCATGGAGTGAAGAATTCGTAAGATTAGCAAACCTCTGAACGATAAAATTCCTAATTTCAGTCTCAAATGAGAGCGGCATGCTGGCACAGTGGTTAGCGCTGCTGCCTCACAGATCCAGAGACTGGGTTTAATTCCTGGCTTGGGTCACTGTCTGTGTGGAGTCTACATGTTCTCCCCGTGTCTGCATGGGTTTCCTCCGGGTGCTCCGGTTTCCTCCCACAGTCCAAAGATGTGCGGGTTATGTGCATTGACCATGCTAAATTGTGATCCGGGATGCGTAGGTTAGAGGAATTAGCGGAGTAAATAAGTGGAGTTAAGAGGATAGGGCCTAGATAGGATTGTTGTCGGTGCAGACTCGATGGGCCGAATGGCCTCCTTCTGAACTGCAGGATTTCTATGATTCTACCTCTTATCTTAAAACTCTGCTCCTTTGTTCTAGATTCTCCCATGAGTGGAAATGTTTTCTCAGCATCTACCCTGTCAAGACCCCTCAGAATCTTAATTGTTTCAATAAGATCACCTCTTATTGGAGGTCTTGATTCTGATTCTACCAGCAGGGTAAGCTCCCCCAGATTTTCAATGTGAAATTAACTAACTTTCTGAATTAGTCATATCTGCGTTTGCTGTGCGTTATTTGTAAATTGAATCATACAACCGAGCATTTGGGAAAACACAGCATCCTTTTAAAATAATTCAAAACCCCCTCTGCTTACAGTTTGCCTGTCCCTCCCTCTCTCCTATCCTTATCAGTATTATCAGAAAGATGGGTCCACTGTTATAATTTGCCAAACTGAAAATGACCCATTTCTCTCAAATCTCTGTTTCTTGATTATTATATTATCCCCAACACCACACTATGAGCTCTCACTTTGTGCAGTAACCTTTTATCTGGCACCTTATCAAATGCCTTTTGGAAATCCAAATACACCATTTGTTCCCGTTTATCCACCCTGCTTGTTCCACAATAATCTACAATCCAGAAATGCAAGGACAGTGTACTACTGATCACTGATACACCTACTTCATAGAGAAATATTTCAAATATTCTTACTGAAGTTTTGACGGGAATTCATGATATGGAGTTGCTGGTGTTGGACTGGGGCAGGCACAGTAAGTAGTCTCACAACACTAGGTTAAAGTCCAACAGGTTTATTTGATATCATGAGCTTACGGAGCGTTGCCCCTTCATCAGGTGAATGAAAAGTTCAGTTCACAAACAGGGCATATATAGACACAAACTCAATTATAAGATAATAGTTGAAATGCGAGTCTTTACAGGTAATCAAGTCTTCATAGGTACAGACAATGTGAGTGGAGAGAGGGTTAAGCACAGGTTAAAGAGGTGTGAAATGTCTCCAGCCAGGACAGTTAGTGAGATTTTGCAAGCCCAGGCAAGTCGTGGGGGTTACAGATAGTGTGACATGAACCCAAGATCCCGGTTGTAGCTGTCCTCATGTGTGTGGAACTTGGCTATCAGTTTTTGGTCGGCGATTCTGCATTGTCGTGTGTCGTGAAGGCCGTCTTGGAGAACGCCTAACCGAAGATCAGAGGCTGAATGCCCTTGACTGTTGAAGTGTTCCCCGACAGGAAGGGCACACTCCTGTCTGATGATTGTTGAATGGTGTTCATTCATCCGTTGTCGTAGTGTCTGCATGGTCCCGCCAATGTACCATGCCTCGGGACATCCTTTCCTGCAGCGTATCAGGTGGACAATGTTGGCTGAGCCACATGAGTATGTACTGTGTACCTGGTGGATGGTGTTCTCATGTGAGATGATGGCATCCGTGTCGATGATCCGGCACGTCTTGCAGAGGTTGCTGTGGCAGGGTGTCGTGGTCGCTGTTCTCCTGAAGGCTGGGTAGTTTGCTGCATGCAATGGTCTGTTTGAGGTTGCGCGGTTGTTTGAAGGCAAGTAGTAGAGATGTGGGGATGGTCTTGGCGAGATGTTCGTCTTCATCGATTACATGTTGAAGGCTCCGGAGAAGATGTCATAGCTTCTCCGCTCCGGGAAAGTACTGGACGATGAAGGGTACTCTGTCCGCCGTTACCTGTGTTTGTCTTCTGAGGAGGTTGGTGCGGTTTTTCGCTGTGGCGCGTCGGAACTGTCGATCAATGAGTCGACCACCATATCCTGTTCTTATGAGGGCATCTTTCAGCGTCTGGAGGTGTCTGTTGCGATCCTCCTCATCTGAGCAGATCCTGTGTATGCGGAGGGCTTGTCCGTAGGGGATGGCTTCTTTAACGAGTTTAGGGTGGAAGCTGGAGAAGTGGAGCACCGTGAGGTTATCCGTGGGCTTGCGGTACAGTGAGGTGCTGAGGTGACCGTCCTTAATGGAGATGCGTGTGTCCAAGAGAGTAGTCCATGGTGAGTCTGATGGTGGGGTGGAACTTGTTGATGTCGTCATATAGTTGTTTCAGTGATTGCTCACCATGACTCCAAAGGAAGAAAATGTCATCGATGTATCTAGTGTATAGCATCGGTTGAAGGTCCCGTGCGGTGAAGAAATTTGGGAATTATTCGGACATTCCTGTCTGCTGTATGAAGTTACAGGCTCCACTGTAGCAGGGCATCTAACCACATCTGTGATAGTTAGACTTGCCTTTGCATGTCTGTTTTTCCATATTTTACATAGTAATGTACTATAAGCTGAGCAGTGAGGGATACCAGATGCCTGGGACGTGGGCAATGTACTGTGCATGCCTCATTAACTGTAGCTAACAGGAAGCAGAGAGTTGGGATAAATGAGTTATTTTTAGCCATGCAAACTGTAACTAATGAAGTGTCTCAGGAGATCAGAGTTGGGCCTCAGCTATTTACAATATATACCAATGATTTGGATGAAGGGACCAAATGTATGGTAACTAAATTTACCGAAGTCACAAAGAGACGCAGATAGGTAAGTTGTTGGGAGAACATTAAATTCTACAAAGGGATTGAGATAAGTTAAGGGAGTAGGCAAAAATCTGGCAGATGGTGTATAATGCTGCAAAATGCGAACTTGTCCACTTTGTCAGGAGGCATAGAAAATATTATTTAAATGAAGAGTGTCTGCCGAACTCTATGGTACAGAGGATTATGGGGCGCAGGCAGAAATGTGAGGCCACAAACAGATCAGCTATGATCTCACTGAGTGGTGGAGCAGGCTCGAGACCTAATCTGCTCTTCATTCTTTTGTTCTGTAAGAGAAACGATAATATTAATCTAATTGTAATATGTGGTTGTGGGCACTGACAAAGGCTTTTATCTGGAATCTGCAGCCACTGATGACAGCCTGAGTGCAGTTCTCATTCCGGTCACCTCAGACCAGGGGCCTATGCTTCCCGGGTCCTGTCAGATGTAGAGAAAGGGTATTCTGTTTTTGCGAGTGACATCTGTTAGTGAGCTTTTGGCCTGTGAAACACTTCAGGGTGTTTCCTAGTACTTGATTTGTCACATTATTAACTCATCATACTCAATTTGATTATAATTGAATGGGCAGATTAAGGAAGGAACTGTCTACTGCCAGAATCACTAAAGGAACTTTATTCTTGGAAGTTAGTGTTACTATTGGACAGGAAGATTCCAGAATGGAACCCTGGCTCAAACTTTTTTAAGATACAATACTCATTTACTCTCCTCTTAGCTTCACAAATGCATATAGTTTTCAAGGATAACATCCCACTCTGAAACCAAATGGCCAATTCCACTCAATCAATCTTCCACGGATTTCTCTTCCAATTTTTGAAGATGATTGTCACATGAGTATTTCCAAATTCCACTCCCAAAAAGACACACTGTAAAATCTACTTTCAAATAATGTTTTCCATCAGCTATTTGCATTAAAATCCACTCCAGGTTTTCTAACTATACTGTCAAACAAAGTATCTGCTCCACTTTTAAGAAGGAATCTCGCACCAGGTTTTCCACCTCTCCTTTCAGATTTCCTTTGTCTTAAATGCTTTTATGCAAACTCAGTTACTCAGTTCCCAACAGAATATTATTGCTTCAAACGCTGGAAATAAGGACATCAAACTTTATGATTACTTCAGATATTTGGCTTGTCTGTAGCCAACCTCATCAGCTCTTCTCTTCCCAGGGCTAACTGTAACTTCCATAAACAGTGCCCTGTTCCCAAAGGCAGTTCCTCGTTGTCCCTTTAACTTCCGACTTCTTGGAAACTTCTTTTCATTTCTCTAGTTTAATTAACTAGCTGTTCTTTAAGTTTCCAGCGCTTATTTTCTTAACCATTACTCCATCATATGGCTTTTCTTCTAGCAAAGCTGAGGTGTTCCTGCTCTAGCCTTCTAAAATCAACTTCTATGAAACGAGTTAAAACTAAACTCAAAAAACATTCCTACCCTAAAGAGTGCCCCTGGTTATTAAGAGACAACTTTATATTTCTCCCAGTTTGTTTACTTTTCATGCCGTTACCCTCTCTAAGCACAATAGAAGCACAGTTTTATCTGAAACCACAACCTCTGAGATGCAAACAACTTTGTCTAACATCAATCTAACTATGGGTTTAACCTACCTCCTTTACATAGAAGCAGTAAATTAAACCAACTTGGGAAATTCCTATCTTACTATAATTGAGGAACATTAAAGTTTTGATTGCTAATTTAAAAGCCAGGTTTTATTTTTAGTGTCAAAATTCAAGAGAAATCCAGTGGAAAAATATTGAATGACCAAAACCCAAGAAAAGTTGGAGGATATTGTTTAAAAAAAAGGTTTAATTTTATACATTGTGACATGGACAGAATTTGTGTTTCATTTTACTGCCTGTCATCATTCACATTTGTTTGGCCTCATTTGGAGTATCTTGTGCAGTTCTGGTCGCCACACTACCAGAAGGACATGGAAGCTTTGGAGAGAGTGCAAAGAAGGTTCACCAGGATGTTGCCTGGTCTCGAGGGTGTTGACTATGAGGAGAGGTTGAATAAACTGGGATCGTTTTCACTAGAAAGGCAAAGCCTGAGGGGAGACCTGATGGAGGTTGACAGAATTATGAGAAGCATAGAAAGGGTGGATAGTCAGAGGTTTTTTTCCCAGAGTGGAAGTGTCAATTACAAAGGGGCAGAGGTTCAAGGTGAGAAGGGGAAAGTTTAAGGGAAATGTATGGGTGGGGTGGGGGGGGGGGGGGGGGGTAGTTTTTCATAAAGAGAGCCTGGACTGCGCTGCCAGAGGAAGTGGTGGAAGCAGGCACATTCGCAACATTTAAAAGGCATCTGGATGGATACTTCAATAGGGCAGGAATAAAGGGATATGGTCTGAGTAAGGGCAGAAGGTTTTTTATAGGTTAGTTAGGGCATCATGATCGGCATGAGCTGCGAGGACCAAAGGGCCTGTTCCTGTGCTGTACTTTTCTTTGTTCTTTGTTCTTCTTTAAATCTACATCTTTTTTCTAATAGTAACTAGTGCCTTGTATAGTTTTAGCCAGACTTCCCTATTTTTATATTTCATTCCCTTTGATAAAAGGCCAACATTTCATTTGCCTTCCATATTACCTGCTGAACTTACATGCTAGCTTTTTGTGATTTATACATGATGATGACCCCCCAAATCCCTCACTGCAGAAGCTTTCTGCAATCTTTCTCCATTTAAATAATACACAACTCCTTTATTCTTCATACTAAAGTGCATAACTTCACATTTCGTACACGATATTCTATCTGCCAAGTTTTTGTTCACTCACTTAACCTGTCTGCATCCCTCCGTGGAGTCTTTGTGTCGCCCTCTCCACTTGCCTTCCCACTATATTTGTGTCATCCTCAAATTTGGCAATAGTACATTCACTTCCCTCATCCAAGTCATTAATATATTTTGTGGCCCCTGCACTTATCCCTGTGATACTCTACTAGCTACAGTTTGCCATCGTGATAATGCCCCTCTTATCCCAACTCTCTGTCTTCTCTAAATTAACCAATCCTCTATCCATGCTAATACACTGCCCTCAACACCATGGGCTCTTATCTTAGTAAGTAGCATTTTGTGCGGTACCTTATCAGATGCTTTTTGGAAATTCAAGTTTATCACATCTACTGGTTCTCCTTTATCTATCTTGCTCATTACCATCTCAAAGAATTCTGATTCATCTGTCAGGCATGACTTCCGTTCTTGAAGCCATGCTGACTCTGCCTGATTATATTCTGTATTTCTAAATGCTCTGCTATTACATCCCTTATAAAGGGCTCTAACATTTTCCCAATGATAGATATTAAGCTAATTAGCCTATGGTTACATGTTTTTTTTCCCTCTCTCGCTTTTTGAATAAGGATGTTATATTGGCAGTTGTCCAATCATCTGGGACTTTTCCAGAATTTAAGGATTACTACCGGTACATTTACTATCTCTATAGCTACTTCCTTTAGTATTCTTGGATGCAACCCATCAGATCCAGGGGACTGATCAACCTTTAGCCCCGTTAGTTTCCCTAGTACTTTTTATCTAGTGATAGTTATTGTATTTATTAACTCCTCTGCCATTTTGTCGTTTCCCATTATTATTTCTCCAGTCTCATTCTCTAAAGGGTTTATGTTCACTTTGGCCTCTTTCTTCCTTTCTATATATTTAAAGAAGCTCTTGCTGTCTGTGCTTATATTACTTGCTGGTTTATCCTCATAGCTTGTTTTCTCCCTCTTTAATATTTTTGGTCATTTTTTTTTAAACTTTCTAAATACTTTGTTTTACCACTAATCGTTGCCACATTGTATACTTTTTCTTTCAGCTTGATACTATTGTTAACTTACTTGGTTAACCATGGGTGATTTATCCCTTTCCTAGAATCCTCCTTCCTCACTGGGATACATCTTTGTTGTGAGTCATGAACTATTTTCATTAGTTATTAGCTATTGTCAACCATCTTTTCTACTGAATTCCTTTCCCAGTCCACTCCAGCCAACTCTGCCCACATTCCTTTGTAATTACCCTTATTTAAGTTTTGCACAGTTGTTTCTGACTCAAGTTTCTCACTCTCAGACTGAATGCTAAATTCTATCGTGCTATGATCACAGTTTCCCAGGGGTTCTTTTATCTGAGATTGTTTATTAACCCTGCCTCATTACACATTATCAGATCCAAAATAGCCTGATCCCTGGTTAGATCAACATAATGATCCAGGAAACTCTCCCAAATACACTCAATGAATTAAAAGCAAATTACTGTGGATGCTGGAATCTGAAACAAAAGCAGAAAATGCTGGAAAATCTCAGCAGGTCTGACAGCATCTGTGGAGAGAGAATAGAGCCAATGTTTCATGTTGAAACATACACTCTATGAATTCTTCCTCATGGCTACCTCTGCCAATTTGATATTCCCAATCCACATGAATGTTAATATCACCCAAGATTAATATTCTGCCTTTTTTACATGCCCTCATTATCTCCTGATTTAGTCTCCATTTTACAGTACAGCTTCTGATCGGGGGTCTATAGACTGTGCCTACCAGTGTCTTCATCCCCTTGTTATTTCTTACCTCCACCCATATGGATCCTACGTTTCCAATCCAAGATCGTTTCTTGCTACCATACTTATTCCATCTCATACTAACAAAGCTACCCACCACTCTTTTCTTTTTGCCTGTCCTTACAAAAAGTCATGATGTGGCCGCCTTCACGACACACGACAGCGCAGAGTTGCTGAGCAGAAACTGATAGCCAAGTTCCGCACACATGAGGATGGCCTAAACCGGGGTCTTGGATTTATGTCACACTATCAGTAACCCCCACAGCTTGCCTCCTGGACTTGCAGAATCTCACTGGCTGTCCTGTCTGGAGACAATACACAACTCTTTAACCTGTGCTTAATGCTCCCTCCACTCACATTGTCTGTATCTTTAAGACCTGGTTGGCTGTAGAGATTCACATTCTAATCAGTATTCTGTAACTTGATTTTGTGTCACTGTATGCCCTGTTTGAGAGCAGATATCCACTCCATCTGACGAAGGAGCAGCGCTCCGAAAGCTAATGGCATTTTCTACATAATAAACCTGTTGGACTTTAACCTGGTGTTGCTAAAACTCTTACTGTGCTTACAAAAAGTCACATACCTCTGAATATTTAGTTCCCAGCGTTGATCTCCTTGGCGCTACATCATACTGTGCTACTGCCCTCTGTTTTGGGGAGAGTGAACGAAGGTTGCGATAGCATAGTTGATTCAAGTAGCCTTTGTGTGAGTTATTTCCAATTCAGAACACCAGCGACGAGAGAACTGATAATCTGGCTGCAGACCCTTTGTTGGTGGTCTCACCGCCTTTCACTTGGATCTTGGCACTCATTCCATCTGTCCAGTGGCCTCTTCCTTTGGCCATTCACAGAGGTGGAAGATGGAGCTGTCTAAACTGTACTAAAGGCTGACAATAGGGAAATGTAGCTGAAGGTGGGTGTAGTGCCATCCAAACATTTGGCAATGACCTGTCAAGCAGTGAAGTACACTCTGAGAGACGGTGTGCTTTGAACTTAATCCAAAATCTTGCCAATCTTCCATAGGTATTTAAACTCAGATTGAATAAAGTAAAACAGTATTTGACAAAGTGGGGAAGTAGATGCAATTTACCAGGTTTGATGATTTAATCTTGATCTACATGTTTGTTTTTGCCTTTCTTCCTCTATCCTAAGTTATTGACGAATGGCATCAATTGTTACCAAGAAGGATAAGGCAAGAGAGCAAAGAGACAGGCCACAAAGACTAAGCTGCCTCTCATTTACAGTCATCCATGGCCTCACCCAACTACTCCCACTCACCAACCAGAGTCCAGCACAGATAGGTGCAGTCAAAAAGTTACTTTTCTTGTATTTCAGAGCAATTTTTAAGCCTTTTTTCAAATGTATCCCCGTTGATATCTGACCATCATTTTGTTCTTTTGGATGCAATTAAGAATTCAAAGTCATCCATGATCACAAGTTCTTGAAACTGACTTGTCTAATGTGCATGATCAAATTAGAACCATAGAACCATAGAACCATAGAAAATTACAGCTCAGAAACAGGCCCCTTGGCCCTTCTTGTCGGTGCCGAACCATTTTATGCCTAGTCCCACTGACCTGCAATAGAACCAATTAGATGGCTTGAATTTTTTTTATATACAATAATGACTTTTAAGGGGCATCTTGACAGATACATGAATGGAATGAGAATAGAGGGATATGGTCCCTGGAAGAGTAGGCGGTTTCAGTTCAATCGGGCAACATGGTCGGTGCAGGCTTTGTGGGCCGAAGGGCCTGTTCCTTTGCTATAATTTTCTTTGTTCTTTGTTCTAAGAAGGGACATGTGTATGTGTGAGTTTGACGCTTTCCATAGATCCATACTAGTTTGGTATTCACCTGTTAACACCCATGTTAACACTCCGACTGCATTCAGAGGCTTTTGAGGAAATTGGGGTGTAAAAGGGATATCAACAAAGTGGGAGCACAAATAAGGGTAATCTTCCGATTATGCACCCACTGAAAATTCCACTCCTTAAACGTTAATCTACAGATTCAGTTTTAAAGTCTAGCACTTCGCACAATTTGATGTGTTTTTAAATGCGCTGAAAAAGCTGTGAAATTTGTGCATATTCTCCAGGCCCGCTAGCTCCGATCATCAATCATGAATCTCGGTGGCCCAGAGAACCGGGGGGTTGGCGCAAAAGCGGCTTTGACGTCAGGTGCCAAACCGGCTGCAACTCTCCCAGGCCGCAATCAGGTTCCTGGCCATCGCACATTCAAATGAACAACTTTAATTATAATTAGTGGACTTGCAGCCCGATTCAAATAGCTCTCGCTATTCACCCACCTCCCCAACGGGATCTGCAGTGGGCGGGCTTTCGTACAGGTCCTCACAAGCGAGGACATGGCATGTTGAACCCAAGGGTCGAGGAAGCACTACCAACCCCTCAGCAATGAGAGGCAGTCTCCCCCTCCACACCACTCAGGCATGAGGTTTATCTGACCTGACCCCCCCCCCCACACAGAACCCCCTTCCCCCTCAAACCTCCCTCCCCAGAGTCCCCTTCCCCCTCAGACCCCACACTTAGGCTCCCTCAAGCCATGCATCTCGGCAGTGCCAACAATGCACTGCCCCCGGCACTGACACCCTGGCCTGGTGCCTTGGATCCTATGGGGGCTTGAGGAGGTAGGTCCAGTGGCCATTTGCCCCTCTGCTGCTGCCAGACCAGAGAGGAAGGGTGCCTCACGGGTCCTGGGAGTTGGGTGGTTTCGGGCTCGGGGCAAGGGATTGACCTCACCTCTCTCCACCAGGATGGGAGTGTCATGGCTGGACTGCCACTTCTTGCCCTGGCAGAGCTGAAGATCACTCCCAGCATGGTGATTTCAGGCAGTTCTGTGATCAATATCTTCATCCCTGCCTGTCAGCTGTGCAAATTCTGAAGTGGTCTGGTAACTTTAACCTCCATGCCCCTGGTCACCTGGTAGGCTTTTAAATCATTGCAGCACTTCATTCTGCAGCAGAGATTTTCCTTTCTCCCTGTCAGAAGCTGCAGGTGTGAGCCAGCCCTTTTGAAGTCATCTGACAGAAAGGAGATGCCAATTTCACCTGGTTGGGGGTGGAGGGGGGGGGGGGGGGGACAGAGGGTAGTGTTGGAGTGTTCCAGTCTGTCCAGCTGTGCACTCAGCCCCAATGTATGCACACCGCATTGATTTGAAGTTGCTGAGGCTTCCCAGCAAGCTGGAATCATTGAAACCCTCTCCATTGCATTTGAAGGCTTTGAGCTGTAACAATTCAACACGCAATGCCTTGTAAAAGATTCAGTGCCAACTCAATGGATCTCTATCATCCTCCAGCCACCTTTGCTTATTTGTATTTCCCTTCACAGTTGACTGTGCCTCAAGTACCCCATTGATGCGGACTGCGATTTGACAGAGTCTAATCCTGATTGATAGCCTGTGGTTTCACTTCCTCTTTTGCAGACCACTTCAAAGAGGGGGCTGAGTGGGGGGTCAATTCGGTGAGGGGCTGGGGCTCCTCCCTTGGTCATTCATGTTTTTGTGGGTGGGGGAGCCTGTCTCCAATTACGGAGATTGGGTCGTCATTTAAATGGTGGCCCAGTCTCGGAACAGCGGAGCTGGCCGATGGGTTGAATAAGTCAGCATCTATCAGGTGGGAGAATCCCACCTAATGGATGCTACTGATGCCAGCGGGAAACATGGGCACTTGGACTCAATTCAGGGAATCGTGCCCCAAATTCGAAGTAAAGGCAAAAAACTAAATTAATGTATATTTTTTATCCATTAAGCGACATGGGAGTCACTGGTTGCCCATCCCTAGTTGCCCTGGAACTGAGTGGTTTGTTTGGCCATTTCAGAGGGCATTAAGAGTCAAACCACATTACTGTGGTTCTGGAGTCACTTGTAGGCCAACCCAGGTAAGAATGACAGATTTCCTTCCCCAAAGTACAACAGTGAACCAGATGGGTTTTATTACAATCAACATGATCGCCATTAGACTTTAAATTCCAGATTTTTATTGAATTCAAATTTCACCACTTGCCGAGGTGGGAGTCCAACCTGGGTCCCCAGAGCATTACCCTGGGTGTTTGATTATTAGTCTAGCAACAATATCACTGTCCCACTGCCCCACCGCCTGTTTCCAGCCTTTCCTGTTTTCCTTCCAGAAGGTAAACATTGTTAGTGCATTGTTTTTTTAGTTTAGATGAGATGAGGAACATCAAGAGTTAAAACTGTTTGGAAAAACAAACCGAGTAAACAAAAGGCTGGAGTGAGGTTAGCTACCGAGATGCAGAATCTGTGGATATATGAGAAGAGAAGGAAATTTCACATTGAGCCTGGGCTCCACAAACTTCTGAAATAAAGACATTTACCAGTCCTTGTTGAGAGAGGCAGCCTCTCAATCCAGAGCATGGACTCTTATCTATAGCAGAAGAGGTTCAGGGAGAGAGGTGCTTGTCTGAAATGGGGAATGGAAAGTAACGGTCTCAAATCGGGATTGTGCAGGTTATTGATCTGATTTAATGTCACATGTATTAGTATACAGTGAAAAGAGTTGTTTCTTGCGCATTATACAGACAAAGCATACTGCTCATAGAGAAGGAAAGGAGAGAGTGCAGGATGCAGTGTTACAGTTAAAGCTAGGGTGTGGAGAAAGATCAACTTAGTGCGAGGTAGGTCCATTCAAAAGTCTGACAGCAGCAGGGAAGAAGCTGCTTTTGAGTCGGTTGGTACGTGACCTCAGACTTTTGTATCTTTTTCCCGACAGAAGAAGGTGGAAGAGAGAATGTCCGGGGTGGGGTCCTTAATTATGCTGGCTGCTTTGCTGAGACGGCGGGAAGTGTAGGCACAGTCAATGGATGGGAGGCTGGTTTGAGTGATGGACAGGGCTTCGTTCACAGCCCTTTGTAGTTCCTTGTGGTCTTGGGCAGGGCAGGAGCCATACCAAGCTGTGATACAACCAGAAAGAATGCTTTCTATGGTACATCTGTAAAAGTTATTATTGGGATGATGGGCTGGGAAGTTCAGTTTGTGTCGTGGGTTGTGTTGCTTTCCGCAGACTCAGACTGCCAAACCTGCGAAGAAAATGTGTTAAATACATAGATTTGCTTTCGAAAACTCCTTCAGATCTCCCTTCGGGGTTGTGGATTCTCTTCCAGAGTGAGTGTACTTCCGCCCCTCAGTAAACAGGAGCAAATGATCACAACCAGACGGTTGGAGAGTGTGCGTGAGAATATAGCAATTCCAGAGCACGTTATAAAATGCCTCGACATGTCAAGATGTACGATTGCTGATATTATCTGGCAGACAAACAGATGGGGCAGTGGGCGACTGAAGCAGAGTCGGGAAAAAGGGTGGAATGTTTTAAACAAGTCTGAATGTTTCCCTGTTTGTTGTTTTTAAAGTTAATACTTATTGCCAAAGTCAATTAATTTCTCAAGTGCCCCTCTGCACCTTGAGTGTCACTCCTCTACAGTGGGATTTCTATTCAATTCGGCACCTTCCCATCTGGCACTGTTGTTGGAAATTCTGGCGATGTCAGAGGGCCGAGCTGGTTAAAATTGGAACATACTGGGGAAACTCCGCAGGCCCAGGCAGCACATGTGGAGACAGAGAGCGAGTTAAAGTTGCCGATCATTCCTGAGAGCTGGAACACATTAGAAATGTAACCCTCACCCAAAAACAGACGGCGAAAGGGAAAGACAGAACAAAAGGAAAGGACTGTGTTAGTATGAAAACGAAAGTTGCCTTTATATAGCGCCTTCCACAACCACTAGACATCCCAAAGTGCCAGATGTAGTAAAACGCGTGAACAGATAATTCCTGCTAATATGTGAGGTAATTGATGGTGTATCAGTGACATCAGTCAGTCATGTGTTAGACTCTCGAGATAGAGGTTGGAATCAAGTGGCATGGTGGCACAGCGGTTAGTCCTGCAACTTCATTCAGAAGTGCCACACTCACTCATCTCCAGCACCGCCGCACACCCGCACCTCCAACAGTGCCACACTCACTCATCTCCGAGGCTGCCATACTCCCTCACCTCCGGCACTGCAGCACACCCGCACCTCTGACAGTGCCTCACTCCCTCATCTCCAACAGTGCCTCACTCCCTCATCTCCAACAGAGCCTCACTCCCTCACCTCCAACAGTGCCTCACTCCTTCACCTCCAACAAAGCCTCACTCCCTCATCTCCAACAGTGCCTCACTCCCCCATCTCCAGCACCGCCGCACACCCGCACCTCCAACAGTGCCACTCACTCATCTCCGAGGCTGCCATACTCCCTCACCTCCGGCACTGCAGCACACCCGCACCTCTGACAGTGCCTCACTCCCTCACCTCCAACAATGCCTCACTCCCTCACCTCCAACAGAGCCTCACTCCCTCACCTCCAACAGTGCCTCATTCCCTCATCTCCAACAGTGCCTCACTCCCTCACCTCCAACAGTGCCTCACTCCCTCACCTCCAACAGAGCCTCACTCCCTCACCTCCAACAGTGCCTCATTCCCTCATCTCCAACAGTGCCTCACTCCCTCACCCCCAACAGTACCTCAGTCCCTCACCTCCAACAGAGCCTCAGTCCCTCACCTCCAACAGTGCCTCACTCCCTCACCTCCAACAGAGCCTCACTCCCTCACCTCCAATAGAGCCTCACTCCCTCATCTCCAACAGTGCCTCACTCCCTCACCTCCAACAGTGCCTCACTCCCTCACCTCCAACAGTGCCTCACTCCCTCACCTCCAACAGTGCCTCACTCCCTCCTCTCCAACAGTGCCTCAGTCCCTCACCTCCAACAGTGCCTCACTCCCTCACCTCCAACAATGCCTCACTCCCTCACCTCCAACAGTGCCTCACTCCCTCACCTCCAACAGTGCCTCACTCCCTCACCTCCAACAATGCCTCACTCCCTCACCTCCAACAGTGCCTCACTCCCTCACCTCCAACAGTGCCACATTCCTTCATCTCCAACAGTGACGCACTCCCTCACCTCCAACAGTGCCACATTCCTTCATCTCCAACAGTGCCTCACTCCCTCACCTCCAACAATGCCTCACTCCCTCACCTCCAACAGTGCCTCACTCCCTCACCTCCAACAATCCCTCACTCCCTCACCTCCAACAGTGCCTCACTCCTTCACCTCCAACAGTGCCTCACTCCCTCACCTCCAACAATGCCTCACTCCCTCACCTCCAACAGTGCCTCACTCCCTCACCTCCAACAGTGCCACATTCCTTCATCTCCAACAGTGACGCACTCCCTCACCTCCGACAGTATTTTATGTTTTTGTTCTAGGAAACAGCTACCCACTCTTTGTTGAATTTTTGGCTTCATTCCACCAAGGCTGTAGAACACAGCGGCTGTACCCTCAGGAATAGTGGACTGTCTCACGCTTGGCAATGTTCCTGGGATTTCCCATCACCGTGTCACACACAAATCTTAGCTCAGCCCTGTAAAGATGTAACTAATGCGTTTGGAGGAAATCGTAAGCAGTTTGTAGAAACTTGTTCTCATATTTGACAGCGCATAGCCGGGACTTTTCTCGTTGCCCTGGAACATTCGATGTTTGTTATTTGTGAATGTTGGTGATTTGTGTTGTTTCAAAATAGTTGCGGGATGTCCCAGTTTGGATTGGAAGCTGAAGCTGAACTCTGGGATTGCTGGATCTCCCTGCAGAAATAAGGAGACCATTACAATGCTGTCCGAGGGGGGGGGGGGGGCAAGGACAGAATCCATCTGGTTGGAGCTAAGAAACAATAGAGGAATCATTACGTTGCTGGAATGTATTCTATAACCCACCAACTAGTGGGAAAGATATTAGAGAGCAAATTTGCAAGGAAATTACTGCGGGCATCAAAAACTAGAGTGATTATTATGGGGGACTCTAATTATCTTAGTATAGACTAGGATGATTATTATCTAAAGGGCAGAGATGGGGAAGAGTTTCAAAGATATGTTCAAGAGAATTTTTCTGGCCCAATGTGGAAGGGGGGCCATTGCAGGGTCTGGTTCTTGGGTATGAGGTGAATCAAGTGGATCAATTGACAGAAGGAGAACATTTAGGGGAAAGTGCATTACAGGGATTCGATTGGCTGTGGAGAAGGTCAAACACAATCCAGAGTAAAAGTAATTAACTGGGGGAGGGCCAGTTTCAGTGGGGTGAACGCAGATCTGTCCCAGGCAAATTACAATCAGAGATTGGTAGGCAAAACTGTGACTGAGCAATGGGCTAGCTTTAGAGAGGAGATAGTTTATGTACAGTGGAAGTGCATTTCCACAAGGGGGGGGGGGGGGGAGGGAGGTAGGGCATCCAAAGCCAGAGCTCACTGGGTGATAAAAGAGGTAGAGGTTAAGATGAGGGGGAAAGACTATGCATCATGTTTATCAGGTTGATAATACAATTGAGAACAAGGCTGAATATAGAAAATTCAGAGGGGAAGTGAAACCGGAAATGAGAGAAGCAAAAAGAGAGTATGAGAAGAGATTGGCAGCCAACATGAAAGGTGATCCAAAAGTCTTCTATCGGCATATGAATAGTAAAAGGAAGATTTGGGCCAATAAGGGACTGAACATGGGACTGATGTATGCATGGAAACAGGGAGCACTGTTGAGCTACTAAATTTGAATTCGTACTTTGGTTCTATCTTTACCAGAGAAGAAGATGCTGAGAAAGTCATGATGTAAGAAGAGTTAGTTGAGACATGGATGGGCTAAAAATTGCTAAAGAGGAGGAATTAGAAAGGCTGGCTGCAACAGTTGGTAATTCCACAGGACTGAAAGAGATATATCTGAGGATACTGCGGTAAGTAAGGACCCTTTTCATCACTGTACTGATGGTCGAGATTAGATTGATGGGGCAGTAATTGGCTGGGTTGGATTTGTTCTCTTTTTTGTTCCTGGACAGTGCCAGGGGGCAGTGCCCTGTCATGACCCTCTCCCCCCTGAACAATGCATTCAACTGAGCTGCTCCAGCAGATTGGCCCGCTAAGTGCATGCCATGGGAGACTAGTTGTAATTCACACCAATGTGAATGGATTATCTTGGGGTGGTGGTGGTCGGGGGGGAGCGGGGGGGGGGGGGGGGGGGCGGTGGTGGTGGTGGTGTAGGTGGTGGTGGTCGGGGGGGGGGGTGGGGCAGGGAGAAGTGGGGGGGATTCGTGATCAGTCACAGAGGCCTGATAACAACATGCAAATTTATTATTATGGAATTCTCGGCGTTGAATGTTGGCATTCCCATCACGTCACCAGGTTGATAATACAATTGAGAACAAGGCTGAATATAGAAAATTCAGCGGGAAAGTGAAAACGGAAATGAGAGAAGCAAAAAGAGAGTATGAGAAGAGACTGGCTGGGACAGTCGTGCCAAGACTCCCCCATCTGGATTTCTGCTCCCATCACCAAACCCATCTAAGAAGAACAGGAGGGAAATATCCCACCCAGTCTATGTTTTTACTTCACACACCACATACCTGATAGATCATAATATCACCACTTGGATGATGTGCTACACATTTCCTTCATTTCCCTATACTCATAGAATCATAGAATCCCTACAGTACAGAAAGAGGCCATTCGGCCCATCGAGTCTGCACCGACCACAATCCCACCCAGACCCTACCCTCATATCCCTACATATTTTACCCACTAATCCACGCATCTCAGGACACTAAGGGCAATTTTTTTTTTTAGCATGACCAATCAACCTAACCCGCACATCTTTGGACTGTGGGAGGAAACCGGAGCACCCGGAGGAAACCCACGCAGACACGAGGAGAATGTGCAAACTCCACACAGACAGTGACCCAAGCCGGGAATCGAACCCAGGTCCCTGGAGCTGTGAAGCAGCAGTGCCTAACCACTGTGCTACCGTGCCGCCCCACGGTATAAATTATCCTTTCATTGCCTCTGATTGTGATCTTATTCTGCTATCTATCAATTATTAGAAGCCTTAGGTCTTCCAACATGACAAACACATTCAGAAAAAAGACATTCAATCCATCTTACTTTCCTCATGCTTTCTTGTGTTCCTTGTATGCTTTGCACCATTCAATATTCTTTTACTGATGCCATTATTTGTGCATTTATGCAGAGAATTACTCCCTCTAGTTTGCTTACATACTGGCAGTGTGCATGGGGAGTTTGAGCTGTTCCCTTGACATTCATTTGTTATACCTCTTCCTTTTTAAAGGCAGGGTTTCAAAATCTACGCGGCAGGGAAATCTAGCTGTCACTAGATAAAACTGAGATTGAATGAAATGGGAAATGTTACACCCTGTGATGTTTGATTTGGTTTCCTGAATGACATAAATTAATCCTTTGGTAACATGAAGGAGTCAATTTATTTACACTGGTTTGGGTGTTTGCACTTAGAAGGTATACATCATCACCAGATGCATGAAGGGAAAGCTGGATATGGTGGAAGCAAAATCCATAGTAGCATTTAAAGGGAAAGTGAATACATATTTAAAAAAATACAAGTTTAAAAGAATATGGGGAAAGGACAGGGGAATGGAACTAAAAGGATAACATCTTGTGGCAAAGCCACTTTCTGTGCTGTATGATTCCATCATTTCACTGAAGTTATTTATTTATAATATGGAAACCAAGTTTTCCTTCATTTAATTACATATACAATCAAACAATGTTAACTAAGTTGTAGTGTTTTAACGCTTTAAATGCTTACAAAATGGGTGGCACGGTAGCACAGTGGCACTGCTGCCTCATGGTGCCAGGGAACCCGGGTTCAATTCTAGCCTTGGGTCACTGTCTGTGCGGAGTTTGCCGTTCTCCCCGTGTCTGTGTGGGTTTCCTCCGAATGCTCCGGTTTTCTCCCACATTCTGAAAGATGTGCTGGTTAGGTGCATTGATCCGAACAGGCGCCGGAGTGTGGCGACTTGGGGAATTTCACAGTAACTTCATTGCAGTGTTAATGTAAGCCTTACTTGTGACTAATAAATAAACTTTAACTTTAAAAAACATCGAAAAGCAACATGTTGGAGCTCTGAAATGAAGCAGAAACTTCTGGAGAGCAGCTGAGTATTTCCAGCACTTTCCTTGTTCTTTACAAAATATATGCTGTCATCTCATAACAAAATGTTTTTCACTTTCAAATACAAATTGTGTTTTGTTTGTGCTACTTGACTCTATGAATATTTCATTTTATTTTAAGGAAAACTACTGTTGCACCAGTCACATGAAAACTAAAAGTCACAACATGTTGCAACTGGTTTAACTTTGTCTGATTGCTCTTTTACCAGAATTGTGACCCTATCTAAAACACAAATACCAACAATTTAAAATCAGAATTAACTTTCTCAGTCAGTAAATTTAAAGTCATGACAGCACAGACCCCCCCCCCCCCACCCCGTTCTGTTCCCTGATTTTCTGTGGTTGGGGTACACAGTGTGGTGAAACCGTCAAATTGTGCTCTTACTGCTAGCAGATTTACCAGGGTGGGTAAAGACGTATGATGATGAAATATAGGTGAAAACCAATTACGTTAGGATGTTCTGTGGGGGTGGATGATCATTGCCCTAACTTGCTTATAGTTTGCTGTCATTAACAGAAGTGAAATTGGTAGGACTCTATTATAGAACATAGAACAGTACAGCACAGAACAGGCCCTTCGGCCCACGATGTTGTGCCGAAGGGCACTTATTAGATTTCTCATTAATACTGCCTCAGGTTGCCCCAACGTAAAATACACCTTATTCATGAAGGCCCTGCCTTCTCAAATCTGCCTCTTGCCTGAGATAGCATCATAGAATCCCTATAGTGTAGAAGGAGGCCATTCAGCACATCAAATCTGCACTAACTCTCTGACAGAGCATCTCACCCAGGCCCTATCCCTATAACCCCACGCATCTACCCCACGCTAATATCCCTGACCTATAGATCTTAGGACACTTGGGGGCAATTTAACATGGTCTATCTTCATAGCCTACACATCATTGGACACTAAGGGACAATTTACCATCGCCAATCCGCCTAACCTGCACCCCTCTGGACTGTGGGAGGAAGCAAGAGCACCTGGAGGAAACCCAGGCAGACAAGGGAGAACATGCAAATTCCACACAGACAACGTGGAACCCAGGTCCCTGGCACTGTGAGGCAGCAGTGCTAACTACTCTGCCACTGTGTCATGTGGTGATCCTCAGGCTAAAATCACCACCAGTCAGCTCTCCCTCTCAAAGGGGAGAGCAGCCTTTGGTTATCTGGGACTATGGCAACTTTACCTTATATACCTGCAAGTGACTCCATCAGTGATGATGGGACAGTGGGGCCAATGGTATATTGCAGAGAAACATGGAAGCCAATTTGTACATTGCAAAGTTCCATAAACCAGAGTGAAGACGATTAAGAGATATTGTATATAGGATGTTGGCTAAGGGATCATTGTTTGCCTGGATTTGCATTAATGGATAATGGAGCTACATGTTTAAAAACTTAGCTGAGATCAGTGAATTTTAAGAGTTGGATGACTTTTTTTTACATTGGTAGGAACCATTGGGAGGTATCACATGCCATGGTGAATATGGCAGTCCAGGAGATCAACAAAGAACAGTACAGCACAGGAACAGGCCCTTCGGCCCTCCAAGCCTGCGCCGCTCATGTGCCCACTAGACCATTCTTTTGTATCCCTCTATTCCCAGTAAAGAACAACTTTTTTTTTTAAAGAACAGATACTTTATTGCAGAAGCAATTTTGTATAAAAATATTCAGTATTGAGTATTCAAGATACATTTGAACAGTGTGACATTTGTATACATTTGCATAGTTTTAAAGTTAACAAATCAGTGCAGCATCCAGATATCGGGAGGAAGGGGTAAGAGCTGTAATCCCTTCTACAATGGCAATAGTTATTGCTTCCATAGATGGATATTTCCCAATGGACTTTTGACAGCTTAGAAACTAATGGACATGGTTCCCAATCAAAACTCATTATGTTGCAGAATATTACTTTGGTGTAATCACAATCACCTTAATCCCCTGAGGCAATATGCAGGCCAAAGTCTTGCCAACTTCATTGTAGTGATGAATGTTGGGATGATTATGGGCCAAAATTGCAATTAGCCATCTCTGTTTTCATCTGATTGCTGTGAGCATACTTCCAGCAGAATGAACGGCGTCATGGAAGGGAAATCATGGCGGAAATTGCGATTGACAGTATTCAGACAGTATCTCATTAGAGACTAATTTCATTTGCCACAGTATCTTCACACCACATGTGCTTACCTGGGGAAAATCCAGATGTTTATCTGTTAAAGTCATAATCAAAGCAAACAGTCTTCTGCTCAGTCTACATGTTTGTTCATTTGTGTGTTCTGCTGATTATCAAGTCATGGGGAGATAGTGACACATTGTGTAATCTCAGGAAATGCTGAAAATATTCACAAGGTCAGGCAATATCTGTGAAGAGAAACAGAGTTAATGTTTTGGGTCAGTGATGACACTTCATCGCATTTCCATCACATTTTTAACCTCTTTCAACTCCACCCTCGTTAAAAGAAGAAAATTAGGAAGACAAGCATCTACCGATAGAGAAACATTGGCCGGAATATTACCACCCCGCACGCCATGGAAATCAGAGCGGGCGAGGGGCACAACGTGGAAAGGTCCATTGACCTCGGGTGGGGTTTTACGGTTTCGGGAGGCTGTAAAATCCCACCCAATAACTTTATTTTTCTGTTCACAGTTACTGTCAGACATGCAGGACATTTCTAGCTTTTAGAGTCGGTAAATGCTTTCCGTTACTAGCTGAGCATTGCCACTAGCACAGTATTAACCCATCTAGATTTTGTAGCGACAGTACTCCAATATTAGCACTATGCTATGCACACATTTGCAAATTGTTAGTATTATACAATGTACACTGAAAATTGGTGCCATCACCTTAATAACTGAGAGCAATTTGCTATCAATCCCCCAGAATGGCGACAACTTGTCCAACTGGCTGCCAGGAACTGGGGAGTAAATTCTCAGAACGATATCAGCTTGGAAACCTTTTACTGCCTGAGCCTTCCCCTAGTAATATTGCCTGCTTACTCTTAAACTGATGCGACTGGTGATTCACTGATGAGACATTAACGAATCACTAATGTTACCCACATTCCTGTCTCTTCTCCAAATGGCAATTGTTTACATGTGGCAGTTGATGCTGAGCCTCAGAAGGACATCAAGCCACAGAAAGTATCATCAGAACCCAGTCTGATCCTGTTCCAACTCCAATGCTTCTTTCTGTAACCCAGGAATGTTAAGGTACCAACAGAATGGGCACCAATGCTTCTGCGAAATGAGCTAATTCAGCTCACTGCTAACACTATTAACCAGGAATACAGGCAGAAGCTGGGAGCTCTCTGCTTTGTCAGGAGAGTTGTGGTGGGTTGGCATAGAGCCATAGAGTTTTACAACGGAGACAGAGGCCCTTTGGCCCATCCTGTCTGTGGTGGCCATCAAACAGCTACCTATTCTAATCTTATTTTCCAGCATTTGGCCCATAACCCTGTAAGCTATGGCATTTCAAATGCTTCCTCTCAATGTTTCTTAAATGTTGTGAGGGTTCCCACTTCTACTACCCGTTCAGGCAGTGAGTTTGAGATTCCTACCACCCTCTGGATGAAAAAGGCTTCCCTCAAATCCCCTCTAACTTTCCTGCCCCTTGTCTTAAATCTATGCCCCCTGGTTATTGACCCCTCTACTAAGGGAAAAAGTTTCTTCTGATCCACCCTTTCTATGTCCCTCATAATTTCATTCATCTCAATCGGGTTCCCCCTCAGCTTTCTCTGCTCTAAAGAAAACTACCCCAGCCTAAACAGCCACTCTTCATAGTTGAAACGCTCCAGCCAAGGTTGTATCACAGCTTGGTATGGCTCCTGCTCTGCCCAAGACTACAAGAAACTACAAAGGGTTGTAAATGAAGCCCAGCCCATCGCGCAAACCAACTTCCCAGCCATTGACTCTGTCTACACTTCCCGCTGCTTCGGAAAAGCAGCCAGCATAATCAAGGACCCCACGCATCCCGGACATTCTCTCTTCCATCTTCTTCCGTCGGGAAAAAGATACAAAAGTCTGAGGTCATGTACCAACCGACTCAAGAACAGCTTCTTCCCTGCTGCCATCAGACTTCTGAATGGACCTACTTCACATTAAGTTGATCTTTCTCTACACCCTAGCTATGACTGTGACACTACACTCTGCACTCTTTTTCTTCTCTATGAATGGTATGCTTTGTATAGCGTACAAGAAACAATACTTTTCACTGTATGCTAATAAGACATAGAACATAGAAAAAATACAGCACAGACAGGCCCTTCGGCCCACAAGTTGCGCCGGTCATGTCCCTACCTACCTAGGCTTATCATAGAAAATCATAGAAACCCTACAGTGCAGAAGGAGGCCATTCGGCCCATCGAGTCTGCACCGATCACAATCCCACCAAGGCCCTACCCCCACATATTTACCCACTAATCCCTCTAATCTACGCATCCCAGGACTATAAGGGGCAATTTTTAACCTGGCCAATCAACCTAACCCGCACATCTTTGGACTGTGGGAGGAAACCGGAGCACCCGGAGGAAACCCACGCAGACACGAGGAGAATGTGCAAACTCCACACAGACAGTGACCTGAGCCAGGAATCGAACCCGGGACCCTGGAGCTGTGAAGCAGCAGTGCTAACCACTGTGCTACCGTGCCGCCCTTATAGATAGACTTACCTATAACCCTCAATCTTATTAAGTCCCATGGACTCATCCAGAAGTCTCTTAAAAGACCCTATCGAGTTTGCCTCCGCCACCACTGATGGCAGCCGATTCTACTCACCCACCACCCTCTGAGTGAAAAACTTAGCCCTGACATCTCCTCTGTACCTACTCCCCAACACCTTAAACCTGTGTCCTCTTGTAGCAGCCATTTCAGCCCTGGGAAAAAGCCTCCGAGAATCCACCCGATCTATACCTCTCAACATCTTGTACACCTCTATCAGGTCACCTCTCATCCTTCGTTTCTCCAAGGAGAAAAGACCAAGCTCCCTCAACCTATCCTCATAAGGCATGCCAACCAATCCAGGCAACATCCTTGTAAATCTTCTCTGCACCCTTTCAATCATTTCCACATCCCTCCTGTAATGAGGTGACCAAAACTGAGCACAGCACTCCAAGTGGGGTCTGACGAGGGTCTTATATAGCTGCATCATTATCTCCCGACTCCTAAACTCAATCCCTCGATTGATGAAGGCCAGCACACCATACGCCTTCTTAACCACCTCCCCTACCTGCGAGGCCGATTTAAGAGTTCTATGGACCCGGACCCCAAGGTCTTTCTGATCCTCTACACTGCTAAGAGTCTTACCCTTGATATTATACTCCTTCATCCCATTTGACCTGCCAAAATGGACCACTACACATTTATCCAGGTTGAAGTCCATCTGCCACTTCTCCGCCCAGTCTTGCATCCTATCTATGTGACGCTGCAGCTTCTGACATCCCTCCAACCTATCCACAACACCACCAACCTTCGTGTCATCGGCAAACTTACCAACCCATCCCTCCACTTCCTCATCCAGGTCATTTATGAAAATGACAAACAGCAAGGGTCCCAGAACAGATCCCTGGGGCACTCCACTGGTGACCGACCTCCATTCAGAAAAAGACCCATCTACAACCACTCTCTGCCTTCTGCAGGCAAGTTCTGGATCCACAAGGCAACAGCCCCTTGGATCCCATGCCCTCTCACTTTCTTGAGACGTCTTTCATGGGGGACCTTATCGAATGCCTTGCTGAAGTCCATGTAAACCACATCTACCGCTTTTCCTTCGTCAACATGTTTAGTCACATTTTCAAAGAACTCCACCAGGCTCGTAAGGCACGATTTGACTTTGACAAAGCCGTGCTGACTACTTTTGAGCTTACTAAACTTCTCTAAATGTTCATAAATCCTGTCCCTCAGGATCTTCTCCATCAACTTACCAACCACTGAGGTTAGACTCACCAGTCGGTAATTTCCTGGGCTATCCCTATTCCCTTTCTTGAATATAGGAACCACATCCGCAATGCTCCAATCCTCTGGAACCTCTCCCGTCTCCATCGACGACGCAAAGATAATCACCAGAGGCTCTGCAATCTCTTCCCTCGCCTCCCACAGTAACCTGGGGTACATCCCATCCGGTCCCGGTGACTTATCTATCTTAATGCTATTCAAAATTTCCAACACATCCTCTTTCTTAATGTCCTCATACTCAATCTTTTCAGTCCACCTCAATCCTGTAGTACAACCACCCGGGTCTTTTTCCACCGTGAATACCGAGGTAAAATATTCATTAAGCACCTCTGGCTATTTCTTTCGGTTCTGTACAGACTTTCTCACCTTCACATTTTATAGGTCCTATTCCTTCACATCTCATCCTTTTACTCTTCACATATTTATAGAATGCCTTAGGGTTTTCCTTAATCTTACCTGCCAAGGCCTTCTCGTGACCCCTTCTGGCTCTCCTAATTTCTTTCTTAAGTCCCTTCCTGTCAGCCGTATACTCATCTAGATCCCTATCATCGCCTCGCTCTCTGAACCTTTTGTACGCTTTCCTTTCCTTTTTGACTGGGTTCAGCGCAGTTTTCATGCACCACGGTTCCCGTAACCTACCAAAACCTCCCTGTCTCATCGGAACGTTGTCATGCAGAACTCCAGACAAACATTCCTTGAAAATCTGTCACAATAAATGGAGGTATTATTCCTCGAGAGTGCCTCCTTCCAATTTACGCCTCTAATCTCCTGCCTGATGGCTTCATATTTCCCCTTACTCCAGATAAACACTTTCCTAGCTTGCCTGATCCTATCTCTTTCCAATGCTAGCGTAAAGGAGATAGAGTTATGATCACTATCCCCAAGATGCTCCCCCACTGAGAGATCCGACACCTGTCCAGGCTCATTAGCCAGTACCAGATCAAGTGATCTGTGACAATGTGACATGTGACAATAATAAATCAAATCAAATCTAATCAACCATCCTGGGGAATCTCCTTTGCACTCACATCCTTTGTTAGCAATGTTAGCAATTTCACTTAGGACTAGTCAGTCCATAAGGATACACATCCCTCTCCTTTCAAAGAGCTTCAGTAAGAAGTCTCACAACACCAGGTTAAAGTCCAACAGGTTTATTTGGTAGCACGAGCTTTCGGAGCGTTGCCCTGGTGTTTAACCTGGTGTTTAACCTGGTGTTGTGAGACTACTTACTGTGCCCACCCCAATCCAACGCCGGCAACTCCGCATAAAGAGCTTCAGATAGTGGAGCTGGCTGGCCTTCTGTGTGGGATGGCGGGGACTGCAGTACACACATTGATACTCCGGGAATTCCCACCTTCCCTGTCTAACTCCTCGGGAAAAGACCCGGGACGTCTCTTTTCAGGAGGGGAATGTCACTGGGTGAAAGGGTGCAGTGAATTCTCCCCCTGTTTGGTTCTGGCTAAGGCTGTATGTCGAATGTGTCCACCTCTGTGATGTGACAAGCGGTGAGCAGGCGGGTTTGATGGGATTTGGGGAGACACAGAAAGAGCTTAATCCAGTGTAAAGATTCATGGAGATGGAAGGGAATTGTTCCAGGATGTCCACTCCACTAGAAACTGAGCCTGACTGCACCATCACAAGTTGCGGGGATTGTTGAAATTTGAATTTGAGTTGCTAACTGACGTGGTGTTCCTGTCTGGAATTTATTTTATGAAGACGAGTAAGAGGAATGTGAGGGCGGGCTGTGTTGTTCCTTTAAATCCTCTCCGGAAATAGCGGAGTTATGAAATCAAAGTCTGGTCGGGGTGAGAAGAGGCAGTGCCAGTGAGGGATAGTGTCAGAGAGGCAAGTCACTCACTCACACAGAGCGAAGCAGCACTCGGAGCTGTGAGAAGCCGTGTCTTTCCCTGCCACCTCCCCATTCCTGCCTGCCTCCCCCGGATCCTCTGGAGTTCCTCGCCTCCCACAGGGGGCCGCTGCCTACACTCCAGTCAGACACGGTTCCAAACTTTAGCCGGAGCGGGTATTGTGGAGTTCAATTCACCGGGAATGGGCTGGAAAGTTCAGCTCGTGTTGTGGGTCGTTTTGCTTTCCGCGACCTCCGCTCTCAGACGTGGTAAGAAATCATTTTAAATCTATGCAACTGAAAATATGGGAGCTTTAAAAAAATAGATACAAATGTGAAATGGATACAATTGAATTGAGGTAAATCTGTGTATAGGTAATAATTGAGAGGTAATTAATGAACTATATGAACAGAAATTGCTGGGTAAACCGGCAGCATCTGGGGTCCAATATGAATCTTCTTCAGAGCTGTGTTGTGTCAGTGTGAAAGTGGTCGGATCTGGGAGGTTTATTACTCCAGCCCTGTTCGGTTTGCAGGAGTAAAATCTACACAGCTGCTATCAGGGAAATGGAACAAGTGCCTGGGATAAGGAGGGAGGTTTGGACACTGACTGAGTGACAATTGTCTGCTTACTCTCCCCGTTATCCCTTCTACACACCCACCCTGAGAAACATCCAGGGGGAAGGTTGTGGTGTGGGGGGAGAGAGGGGGGAATGGGTGTAACCCCTTGGTCCACCGCTGTTCCTCCACATCTCTGTCCAGTGTGCAGCCGGCGAGACAGAGCGGAGCCAGGATGAGACAAATGTCGGGACTGATGCTTTCTCACGCTTCCTGCTCATCCATCCGCACTCCACAACAACAGTGATCTGCTGGGGAGATTATTGGGCGCTACTTCAGATAGACTGAGCACTTTTGAGAGTTATTGGCCCGCAAGTTGATTCGTAAATAGGCAACGGTACGTGTGGAGACAACATCGCACTGGATGATGTGTCTATATCTGCTTCACTGCACCCCAGGGAAACAATTCACCGTGAGGCTGCTTTGTAAACCTGAACCAAACCCCTGGCATAACTCCCCTGAAACAACCGCGCTGCGCCTTCAACCCGCAACTACCGACTGTTCTGCTTTAGATTATAATAACTCATCAGTCCCCTCGCCGCTCTCACACACAAAATCCCGAATTAATTGGAGAACCTTGCAAATGTTGCCTGTAAACTATTTCTTCAGTGTGTGAGAAACGAGTTCGGCTCTTGCTGGCCTGACACTAAAACTTTCAACAACACCTTCCTCTGCTCTTCGACTTTGCACTTTGATTCCAGGAGGGACAGTCTGTGACTGTTTTTATTCCACGCACTTTTGCTTCTTCGCACGCTTCCTGGTTGATAAAAGCTGGTGTTATCAATTGAATGTGACGAACAATGCTGGAATGATCGATGTGTTGGTGAATTATCAATACAGAAAGTTTAAAGTTTATTTATTAGTCACAAGTAGGCTTACATTTACACTGCAATGAAGTTACTGTGAAAATCCCCTAGTCGCCACACTCCGGCACCTGTTAGGGTACACTGAGGGAGAATTTAACATGGCCAATGCACCTAACCAGCAGTCTTTCTGACTGTGGGAGGAAACTGGAGAACCCAGAGGAAACCCATGTGGACATGGGGAGAATGTGCAAACTCCGCACAGTGACCCAAGCCGGGAATCAAACCCGGGTCCCTGGCACTGTGAGGCAGCAGTGCTAACCACAGTGCTACAGTGCCACCTATAACAATTGGGATATTGACAAAGATTTTAATGATATCATAAGAGATTCTGCAAATGTTTCATGAGGTTTCAAATTTCATGATTAGAACACAGATATGGCCAAGGAGTTACTGGAATTTGTACAGAGCATTGAGATTCCTGGAGAAAACAGCAGAGCTTGTTTACTTTGTCTCAAAGTCTCACGGCCACGTTGTTCCGGCTGTTTATCTTAAGGTTCAGGGCGCTGGAATGGAAACTTCAGGATTAAAGATGAAGGTCAGGAAAGGGTGGGGGAGAGTAGGAGAAGCAAAGAAAGAATGCAGAAGAGGAAGTAAGCGGGGGGGGGGGGGGGGAACAGCCAGCTGCAGATACATTTACAGGAAAAAGAAGCAATGACCTTGAATTAAAATGAAAGCAAAGTGACAGAGTGAAGAACAGGAAATTATCCAGATTCACTGAAAGATTTTTATTCAATTTCTTTCATCGCTGACCAGTGTAATTGTGGTGTGAACATTTCCCTTGATTGTGACGGACATAGATATGAAGAAACTTTCCCCTTAACTAGGGCAGCACAGTGGCACAGTGGTTAGCACTGCTGCCTCACAGCGCCAGGGACCTGGATTCAATTCCTGGCTTGGGTCACTGTGCGGTTTCTCTACATTCTTCTCATGTCTGCGTGGGTTTCCTCCGGGTGCTCCGGTTCACTCCCACCGTCTGAAAGACATGCTGGTTAGGCACATTGGCTTTGCTAAATTCTCCTTCAGTGTACCCGAACAGGTGCCGGAGTGTGGAGACTGGGGGATTTCCACAGTAACTTCATTGCAGTGTTAATGTAAGCCTACTTGTGAAACTAATAAATAAACTTTAATAGAGAGGTCAATAACCAGAGAGCATAGATTTAAGTTAAGGAGCAGGAGATTTACATGGGATTTGAGGAAAAGCATCTTTATCCAGAGGGTGCTGGGAATCTGGAACTCACTGCCAGAAAGGGTGGTAGAGGCGGGAAGCCTCACAACATTTAAGAAGCATTTGGATGAGCCCTTGAAGTGCCATAACATACAAAGCTACAGACAAGTGCTGGAAAATGAGATTAGAATAGATAGGTGCTTGATGGCAGTACAGACATCATGGGCTGTAGCGCCTCTTTCTGTGCTGTAAATGATTCTTTTCTGGTTATTTTTGCATTTTCAAATGATTTCCCCCCAGCGTTGCTTTCAGAAGTTTTTTTTAGTAAATCATTGAAATCTATTTTAACATTTCATACATGTTTAAAATTAGATCACTTAATTTCTTTTGGACCAACTGATTTATCATAGAATCCTACAGTGCAGAAAGAGGCCATTCGGCCCATCAAGTCTGCACCAACCACAATCCCTATCCCCATATCCCTACATATTTACCCACTAATCCCTCTAACCTATGCATCCCGGGACACTAAGGGGCAATTTAGCATGGCCAATCAACCTAGCCCGCACATCTTTGGACTGTGGGAGGAAACCGGAGCACCCGGGGAAAACCCACGCAGACACAGGGAGAATGTGCAAACTCCACACAGACAGTGACCCGAGCCACGATTCGAACCCAGGTCCCTGGAGCTGTGGAGCAGCAATGCTAACCACTGTGCTACTATGCCGCCCAATTTGAGTTGCTTTTCTCGTTTACACTTTGTGGGAATGGATTCTAGGCAGAAAGTTTGATCAAACACAACCTGTCAATCAGGACTGGAAAGGAAATTCTACAGGTTAATCTTCCTTATGCACAATGAGACAAGATTCTGGGAATACAGAAAATGCAGGAAAATCTCAGCAGGCCTGGCAGCATCTGTGAAGACAGAATAGAACTAATGTTATGGGATGATCCCAGGCTCAAAACATTGGCTCTATTCTCTCTCCACAGATGCTACCAGACCTGCTGTGATGTGTTTCCGATTCCAGCATCTGCAATATTTTGCCTTTATTAAGATTCTGGGAAGGGCGTGTGTAAATGGTTTTGGAGGTAACTTACCTACACTTTAAATTCATGCTGATTGAGCTAATTCCACTCACACTACAGTAGAACCTGGCTACAAAATAAACAGTGGAAAATGGGTGGCATGGTGGCACAGTGGTTAGCACTGCTGCCTCACAGAACCAAGGACCTGGGTTCAATTCCGGCATCGGGTCACTGTGTGGAGTTTGCACATTCTCCCTGTGTGTGTGTGGGTTTCCTCCAGGTGCTCTGGTTTCCTCCCACAGTTCAAAGATGTGTGGGTTAGGTTGATTGGCCATGCTAAATTGACCCTAGTGTTGGGAGGATTAGCAGGGTAAATATGTGGGGTTATGGGAATGGGGCCTGTGTAGGATTGTGGTCAGTGCAGACCCGATGGGCCAAATGGCCTCCTTCTGCACTTAGGGATTCTATGATCTGTTTTTGCCTCTGAAGTATTTTAGGATATTTTTGTTTCCAATTACTTTAGAGTTGTTATATTCAGTCACCATTGTGGGTAAGATTCACTCTGTGCCTTTTATAATATGGCTTTAGTATTTTATGGACATATGTACAAGAAGAACTGGAATTTGAGTGGAGAGTGTGTAATTAATTCTGAGACAAGGATAATTGATATGTATTCCTAACCTGGCTAGAGAAATGATTCTCTGTAAATCAGAAGTGCTATGAGGACGGTTCCATACTCTTGCAAGTGGATTGTGTTATCTGTGCACAAGTCTTGCTGTGTATGTTAATGTAGAAATCCCCCAGCCCAGCACAAATGTAATCAAAACAACAGACTTGGCACTCTGTCACTGCAATTTTCCGCACAATAGTTTCTCAGGCCACAGACACAAGCAAAAGTATTGTTCTTGATGGAGAACAGGCTGGAAAGCAGACAGGCAATCATCCTAGGTTGCTTCAGTGTATCAGATGGGTTGTGAGACACTTCCCACAAGTGAATGCAATTAGTAATTTTCCTCATCATTTTTGTACAAAATACATAGTTGTTAAACTTTAAAGCGTAGTGCGAGCTCAGGCATCACACACATGTTTGACAAACAAATAAAAATGTAAGCAAAAAATGCTGGAAATTGTCAACAGGTCTGGAAGCATCTGTGGAGAGAGAAACCGAGCCAGTAAGACCTCAGTGTGGTAGCTGCTACTGGGTAACGTGACTGTTAAGTCGCAGTTATCTCTTATGAAACAAATATTTTTTTCTGCAAATTAATATGATACGTTTAGAAATAACAATCGACTGTTCCCGTCCCGCCCGCCTCAGGAATTGTGCAGCCAGGGAGCGGATCACGCAAGGGTCTGTTGACCTTGGGTGGGATTTTTCGGTTTTGGGGTGAGCATGGCCAAAAAATGCCACCCTGGAAGTTTAACTTTCAGTTCAAACCTACAATCAGAATGCAATGTTTTACCAGAAAATTGTTTCCTATTAAACATAACATAATTGTTTATAAATAATGACTTTTAGCCATCTGTAAGTAGTGGAAACATTTGGAGGCTCTGTAGTTTTAAGAGCCATTTAGTATATAGTTGTGAGATTTGAATCTGGCCTCTGTAACTACCATACTAAAACACTGAATTGCTTATTAACTAAATAGCTAAGTTGTACATACGGACATATGAACTAAGAGCAGGAATAGGCCATTGGGCCCTTCAGACTTGCTCCGCCATTCAATAAGATCATGGCTGATCTGACTGTAGCCTCCTACCTACCTCACCCCCTTTTTAAATCAATAATCTATCTATCTCTGCCTTGAATACATACAAAGACACTGCTTTTTGAGGATTTGATTGGATTTGTTTTGATTTATTATTGTCACATGTATTAATATACAGTGAAAAGTATTGTTCCTTGCGCGCCATACAAAGCATACCGTACATAGAGAAAGAAAGGAGAAGGTGCAGAATGTAGTGTTACAGTCATAGCTAGAGTGTAACAAAAGATCAACTCAATATGAGGTAGGTCCCTTCAGAAGTCTGCTGGCAGGAGGGAAGAAGCTGTTCTTGAGTCGGTGGGTATGTGACCTCAGACTTTTGCATCTTGTAGGAAAAGAGGCCCAAAGATTCACTACCCTCTGAGAGAAAATAAATCTCCTCATCCCTCTCTTAAATGGGCAACCCCTGATTTTTAAACTGTGATAATAGTGGCTATCACAAGAGAAAACATCCTCTCTATATCCACCCTGTCAAGACCCCTCAGGATCTTATATGTTACAATCAAATCACCTCTTACTCTTATAAATTCCAGCAGATTCAAGCTTGGCCTGTCCAATCTGTCCCCATAAGATAACCTGCCCATTCCTGGCATCAGTTTAGTGAACCATCTCTGAACTGCTTCTAATGCATTTACATCTTTCCTTGAATAAGGAAACCAATACTGTACACAATATTCCAGGTGTGGTCTCACCAATGTCCTGTGCAACTGAAGCATAACCACCTACTTTAGTATTCAATTCCCTTCACAATAGACAATAACATTCTATTAGCTTTCCTAATTATTTGCATATTAGCCGTTTGTGATTCATGCACCAGGACACTCACACCCCTCTGAACCTCAGTTTTGCAATCTCTCACTCTTTATTTTTTTCTATTTTTCCTGTCAAAATAGACAATTTCACATTTTACCTGCATTATACTCCATTGGCCAAATCTTTGCCCACTCACATACCTATGTTCTCTTCACAACTTACTTTCCTACCTATTTTTCTATCATCAGCAAATTTAGCAACCATACCTCAATCCCTTCATCCAATGTATTCTACAACCAGGTGTTAAAATGGGTGTGAAAGATAATAGCAATATTGGATGAAAATTTCCTGGGTGGTAAACATTTGGGATCTCACCCAGCAATGCATTGGAAACTCCAAGGTGAGGTGAGAAATTAATTGCTTTTCACTGCAGACCCTTTAGAATAATAATCCAAGATGATTGCTTCCAAAGAAGAAAGTAATCACAAGCAAGTAGTAGTTAGATTGAGTATTAGTGGCCCAGGGAGAAGGATGGGATAACTGTGGTCTTGTAGTACAAAAAACCTATGAAGAATTGAAAAGTACAAAACGTCATGGCATTTTGTTCATTGCAATTATATTAATGATTTCACATTTAATATTACTCTTCAGTACAAACAATGCAATCTTAGAATTTTACAAAAGAGAGAAAGCCATTAAGATAAAAGCAAATTACTGCGGATGCTGGAATCTGAAACAAAAAAAGAAAATGCTGGAAAATCTCAACAGGTCTGACAGCATCTGTGGAGAAAGAATAGATTAGTTGTAAGTATTCGCATTCCAACCATTATTCATGTAAATTGAGTCTGTGTCTTATAAGTTCTGTTTGTGAACAGAATTCCCACTCACCTGAAGAAGGGGCTCAGAGCCTCGAAAGCTTGTGTGGCTTTTGCTACCAAATAAACCTGTTGGACTTTAACCTGGTGTTGTTAAACTTCTTACTGAGAAAGAATAGAACCAACGTTTCGAGTCTAGATTACTCTTTGTCAGTCTTAAGCATTGTTTATACTGTCAGGGCTATTAAGCCTGTGGGGAATTTTAAAAAATCAAATTATCCTCTTTTAGAAGCAATTGCAGAATCTGATAGCCACTACTATTACAGGGGTATTCCATGTCCTAACAATCTTCTACACTGAGAAATCTCTCCAACCACTTCCTTAAATCATTCGTGGGACATGGGCGTCGCTGGCTGGCCAGCATTTACTGCCCATCCCTAGTTGCCATTGGTAGGCAGTTGAGAGTCAACCACATTGCTGTGGCTCTGGAGTCACATGTAGGCCAGACCAGGTAAGGACGGCAGATTTCCTTCCCTAAAGGACATTAGTGAACCAGGTGGGGTTTTCCGACAATCGACAATGGTTTCATGGTCATCAGTAGATTCTTAATTCCAGATATTTTAAAATTATTTTGGTGATAATCTGTAATTGTAGACTAGAGTAGTCCAGTGCTTATGATGTTCCACATTGCTTATGACTGCTCCCTGCTCTAGAAAAGTATTTAAAACGTGGCGCTTTCAATGGCTACCAAAAATGAAAATAATCTAACATAAATACAGTTACATTTTTTCCACTGTTGAGTAATTGGAAACATTAATTTTAAACTTCTGATTGTTATTTTTCAGACAACTCATCACAGAATAAAGCGGATCCAAGAAGTTTTGCAATTTATCCGGAGCCTGAACCTTTGGAATTTCTTGATCTCGATGGGAAAATTGAAGGCGAAGGCTCAGGCCAGTATGATGGAAGTGGATTCAGAGATGCATCTGGATTTGGACCGGATGACAATAAACCCATCGTCCCTGATGTACACTCAGAGGAACGCCTTGCGAAACCTGTCGTGTCCATCTCAAACACAGCGGAGCAATACCTAACCAGTCGATGGATGACTGTGTTTATTCCTTCTGTTTACACCGTTGTTTTTGCAGTGGGATTGCTTCTCAACTGCGTCGCAATTTTAATGATTCGCTTCAGAATAAAGCATAAAAAGCCGGCGGTAATTTACATGATGAATTTGGCAGCAGCAGATTTGTTGTTTGTGCTGTTGCTGCCTCTGAAAATCGCCTACCATTTTTCTGGTAATAACTGGGGCTTTGGCTCCTTCCTGTGCCGGTTAGTTACCGGTGGTTTTTATGCTTATATGTACTGCTCAGTGCTGCTGATGATGTGTATAAGTATTGACCGTTTTCTCGCTGTGGTCTATCCGATACGATCTGCCCCCTGGAGAACCCGGGGACGTACGCTTGTGCTTTGCCTTGTCTCGTGGCTTGCAGCTATCGGCGGTGCTGTGCCGCTTTGCCTCACAGAACAAACGGTGTATGTCACTCAGCTGGACATTATAACCTGCCACGATGTGCTACCCCTCTGGACGCTACAAAACTATTCCAATTACTATTTCCCCGCTTTGTGTTTTCTGCTCTTTGTAATTCCCCTGCTTGTGACCTCGGTCTGCTACATATGCATTATCTCAACCCTTCATTCGGCAAACATGACAAACAAGAGCAAGAAAACTCGTGCTGTCTGTTTGGCTGTGATTGTGCTGTCGGTCTTCATTGTTTGTTTTGCACCGTCTAACATCATTTTGCTCATACACTACCTTCATTTTTATCATGCACCAAGTGACTCTCTCTATTTTGCCTACATTATCTGTGTGTGCATAGGCAGTGTGAGCTGTTGCCTCGATCCTTTGATTTATTATTATGCCTCAAGCCTTTTCCAAATGCATTTTCAGAATCTCCTGTGCCCTCGGGATCTCACTGAATCTGGGAATAGTCAAACCGAGTCTAAGGGCTGTAAAACAGGGAACACCAGTTTGAACGATAGTTCCTACAAAAAATTACTAGCCTAAATTCATTGCATTATATTTTGTCAATATTGTATTTTTATTTTATAAAGGCGCAGTAACCTGCAATTTGGCCTTTTTACGTGACAAAACCTTCTAATTTTGTAGCTTCTTTGGATTGTATTCTTCGTTGTGAATTTGTTACACATTTATTTGTGACAAAAATTATGATTTGAGACTAGATTTAATTAAAAGATTTCTGTTCTGGTTATATTTCACATTGCATGTTTTGTTCATCAGATAGATTCAGAGCATATTTATTGCTGAAATTCCATTATAGCTCAATGTAATTCATTCATAATCACCTTAACCCTTGAACTGCTGTACATTTCATACAGCCTGACCTTGTCACAAGTTAGTAGGATGAATTGAAGCAACTATTCTTAGTTTATTGGATTTTGACTTTCAAGGTTTATGTGCCTGTGTTTTGTTTTTGTTTGTCATGGGGGAGTAACTGGGTGAACGGTTATGGAAGAAGCACCTCTGATCAATGAAAATAGTGGTTCAGATTTTGCTTTGGTCAGGATGGTGAAACTGTCAGGGTGGGATTTTCTGGCCGCGCTCGCACCAAGACCAGAAAATCCCATCTGAGGTCAATGGACCTTTGCATGGACCTGTCCCCCCGTCCACTATGATTCCCATTGCAGGCAGGACGGGAAAAATCCACCCTCAGTGTTTGCTGTCATCAGTCCACTGAAACTGACAGCAACTTTGACAGTTTGGACATGGTTTGTTTGAATAGTGCAGAAACCAGACGCTGCTGCCAGCGAGTCTATGTTTCTCCATATCGGGTGCAGTGGAGAGGTTCTTACAGACGTCTGTCTCTCTTGCAGTCATTAATTGACAAGAACATCCACTCTAACCTTAATAGTTCTGCCCTAAAAACCACAGAAACAGTTGTACCCGGTTAAATGAGGTGTAACTGAGTTTTTAACAGCATGCTAACTTCATAATTAGTGCTGAACACCCTCTTTGGCCCTGAAAAGCTGGTTTTATATTTGCGAAATGCCAAGTTTTTTCACAATGGTTAAAAATGTTATATTTTTACAAATACAGAAAATATTGTAGCTTTATTTATCTTTATTTTAGCTTCTATCTTAATATGGTCCTCATTTATTTTACTATCTTAGAATCAAAGTTAAAATTGATGCATTTTAAGTGCTTTTAACTTTCTGGTTTGCTGTGCCCGAATATTTCAAAATTGATTGGTTGCCTACATATTTGCTGGCATCCCTATTGCTGGATGCCAGGGCTTTCTCTTTGTTTGGCACCAGATTTAAACTGCCGTGGGAAAAAGGGAAATCAGGGATCATTGGATCTTTGTGGGGGGCTGACTTCAAGGTCAGTGGTGAGCATTCTTATTTCACTGCTGGCTTCAAAGTCTAGGTTCCAATGTCAAGATCAAAATAGCCCTGTTGAGTGATAGACAATGAAAAACAAAATTGAAGTTCTCCCTCAGCAAAGCAAAATTGCTGTTCTGGCATCTTCTATGACTTGGGCTCTCAGCCTGTCGAAAGTGTAAATTGTGTTACAGGCAGTAACTTTTCGAGCTGAGAAGAAATTAAATGCAATGCATTTAACATTTTGTTATTTCAATTTAAATGATAAAAGTAACATGCTCCAGATGAAACCTTATCTCAACTTGAAAGAATGGAATGTAATTCTATAACTGCTGTTCTGAGATGTTACCCATCTGTATTGCTGCAGCTGTCAAAGGCATATATATATATATAAATATCAATGATTTCACATGTGCATTATGTCTCTCACTTGCTTCGAACATAGAGGGGCGTTGGGGGGCTGCGGGGGAGGGGGGGGCGGGGGAGTGAGATTTTTCGGCCATGCTCACCCCAAGACCAGAAAATCCCACCTGGGTTCAACGGACCTGCTGCGATTCCTATGGCAGGCAGGATGGGAAAATTCCACCCATCGAATTATACAGTGCAGAATGTATGACCAGGTAGCTCACAGTGACTACACGTCAGAAAGTATTTAATTAGCTGCAAAGTGCCTTGGAACACCTGGAGGTTGTGAAAGACACTATATAAATGCAAACGTTTGTAATCGGTTTGCTCCTCTTACAGGATATCCAGTTCCTTTTGTTACCACAAGGGTTGGCTGTTACGGTTATGTGAAAATATGAATTGCAATTTTCAATACTTTATGTGGAACATATTCAGATAATCATGTTCAATAGTGATTTTAAAAGCCAGAATCCCATGAACCCCATCTGTTATTGACAAAGGTTCCTCCAACCAAATACTGATATAGTTTAATAATGATTAGAAATGATACAAAACCATTACTATTGTTTCAATTATCTGTTGCCTCAACATTCCAGATCGGGTTGCCATCTTGGTTACAAAAATGTGTTCAAATAAATCTGTGCATCAACATGAAATAACTTTCTGGTCGAAAGGATTATGGGGGATCGGGTGGAGGGGGGGGGGGGGGGGGGTCCGCCCACGTTTTCAGTGGCTGGGAATGGCCGCAGGTTTGGAGAATCAGGCAGGAGATCTAAAATGGTTTTTACACCAGTGGGATGTCCCTGTTCGATAGTCCCCATCCCTTGCCAGTGATGTAACGGGATTCCCGCCATGCAAGCACAAGAACCCCGTTAGGATACATTTAAATATAAATAGCGGTCCTCCCCACAGTACCATCTCCCAACGTAGGAAAGTCATCCCCGCTCCTGGTAGAGTGATGTCACATCGGCAAGGTATACAACAGGTTTTTAAAATCTGTTGGACAGAAAGCCAAGGGTACACAGGTGAATACAGACCCCAAGGGGCAGAGGGTCATGCCCAGGCAGCATCCTGGCATTGCCCGTTCCCTAACACTGCCAGGGCACTGCTGCTTGCCACTGCCCCCAGCACTGCCCAGGGACTGACTGCCAGGGGGCACTGCCCAGTGCCAAGGGGAGGTGAGGTCCATATCCTTGGAGAGGGGAGGGGCAGTGTCCATGGTTGGGGGCTATTCTGTGGGGAGGGGGGGAGGATTCCGTGGTGGTGATGGAGTGGGGGATTCCTTTTATCTATTTTTATACTTCTGTCATTAGGGCGCCCTCGAGGTTGCGAGCAGGATGGGTTCATTCAAACCCCCTATCCCGTCAACAGCATGTGGGACCCACTTCCTTGATTTTATTTTTGTTGAAGTGTTTAAAAATATGGCAGGAAAAGCCGGCAGTGTAGCTGGCAGACTAGACTCTGCTTCTCCCACCTGATTTGACACTTAAATGAGAAAATTCCGCCCAATATGTTAGTGAATGCTGCAAGCGCCATAGGAGCAAGAATATTCCTTTATATTCCTGTGTATGTTTGTATATAATTCTGTAAAACCGTGCTCCATTTTTCTTACATTACTGCAGAAAGGTAAAGGGTGGGATTTTATGGCCTCCCTCGTCCCAAAACCGTAAAATCCCACCTGAGGTCAACTGACATTTCCATGGTCCCACCCTTGCCCGCTCCGATTCTGTGGCAGGCGGGGTGGTAAAATTCCGGCCAAAATTTCATTTCATGGTTCATATCAGTTATTTTATTGTTCATTTATTAAGTATGTAATCATTTAATGTTTAAATATATTTTGTCTAAAATTGCATGGAAACTAATTCAACTAATTCTTATGTTTTGAAATAAAAGTTCATAAATTCAAATTGATAAGATTGGAAGCTACCTTATTGACACATGCTCTCAGAATTTGGACATTTACTATCATTTCCAACTTATGTTCCATTAGAAAGCACTGAGGCAAATCTGGGCTCGGTAGCACCTAAATCTTTTGGTTGCTATGCGCCTTCGGAAATTAATCCAAAGTGTGTGCATACGCACTTCCAATGGAGAGTACACTGGACAACTTATGACACACACATCTAGCTCCAGCACAGCAGGAGCCACAGTACCATAGTAGGTAGTATTGCTGCTTCACAGCGCCAGGGACCTGTGTTCAATTCTGGCCTCGGGTGACTGCAGAGTTTGCATGTTCTCCCAGTGTCTGCGTGGGTTTCCTCCGGATGCTCCGGTTTCCTCCAACAGTCCAAAGATATGCATCTTTGGCCATGCTAAATTCTCCCTTTGTGTCCAAAGATGTCTGTGTTAGATGGATTATGATGTGGAGATGCCGGCGTTGGACTGGGGTAAACACAGTAAGAAGTTTAACAACACCAGGTTAAAGTCCAACAGGTTTATTTGGTAGCAAAAGCCACACAAGCTTTCGGAGCTCCAAGCCCCTTCTTCAGGTGAGACTGACCTGAAGAAGGGGCTTGGAGCTCCGAAAGCTTGTGTGGCTTTTGCTCCCAAATAAACCTGTTGGACTTTAACCTGGTGTTGTTAAACTTCTTACTTAGATGGATTAGCCATGGTAAATGTGTGGGGTTACGGGGATAGGACAGAGAAAAGGGCCTGGATAAGATACTTTGTCAGGAAGTTGGTGCAGACTGAATGGGCCAAATGGCCTACTTCTGCACTGTCGGGATTCTATGAGCTTCTACAGTGGCATTCACATGCTGAGTGACTGCTGCATTTGTTGAAGCTGCGACATCAGCCATCAGGCAATGCACCATGGTTATTTCCGCAGGTGGAGGGAACCTCTCATTCCATGTTGGTAAGGATGGGTTCCTTCTTTTGCATACATTGATGTTGATGGCCCCATGCTCCTTGACATTGAACACAGGGTGTCTGGGAAGCTTTCCAATGCACCAAGCATTTGTTCTCAGCCTTCTTTTGTAGCCTGGCGCATTAAAGGCCTCACCTGAGCCTTCTGCAGCCGGAATCCTGTGCAACACCGCTCCACCTCCGCCCCCCCCCCACCCGCCCCCCCCTCCCCCCCATCCACCCGCGCCGCCCTCCAGTGAGCTGGCACCCAGGCAATCCATTTGTACGGCTGTTTCACCATGTACAGATTCTGCCTCTTTGCCATCCTCTAGATTACACATTACAACATTGGAGCTGACGCCTGTTATATATATTTGGGGCTGTTGTCATGTCATTGCGCTGTCACTTTAAGAGTCCAGTCACATGTATAGTTTGTGACATCATCAGCTGCTTCATGGGCTTTTGCCTTAGTCTAGATCAAGCCTTTGTAAAGTTAACAGCTATTCAATAAACCTGCAGTGTTGTTTCATCCAACCTCTGGTGCGATTATTTCACATTCTTTTATCCTGCAGTATCCAATAGTGTCTGTGAGAGTAAAATCCAGTGTAACAGGTTCCAGCTCTTGAGTTCCTGAAAGCAAAGACAGGCAAGGGTGGGGTTATGGTGAGGGGAGAGAAGAAGGTAAGAAGTCTGTGCTTACACCAACTGCAGCTTCTCAATCAGCAGAGATTTTGGAATGAGTGAGGAGTGGGTTAAGAGAAGGAAGATGAACACAAATACCCTTATCTTCAATTGGTTCAATGCTATCTGTGGCCAGGGCCTCTGCAATGACCCTTCCTTTAATGGTCAGCACCATTTCCTTCATGAGAGTTAGGAGATGTAGGAATGCTTCTACCAGCTCCTGTTCCTGGTCTCTCCAGTTAGGCACCCCATTTCCCTCGAAAGTTGTGCAATCTGGGTGATGTGGCTGTAAAGGTTGAAAGTTGGCAGCAGGTACACACTGCGAAATGTGGGTTTGGTGCTTGCAATTGTGCTAAGTGTATGAGGGAGAGGTGAAGGAGATGAATACCAGCTCCTGATTGACAGACAGTTGGCATGTGTTGTGCCTCTGATGGTGCCTTAGTCGGTGGAACTCTTCTCCGAGTCTCCAGGTTCGAGTTCCACTCTAGGGTTTGAGTGGACCACAAGAACCAAGACTGACACTCCGATGTGGTATTGTGGGCTACCTTTCAGAGTCAAATGTTAAACCCAGCTACCATATGCCTGCTTGGGTAAATATAAAATATAGTAAGAGTTTTAACAACACCAGGTTAAAGTCCAACAGGTTTATTTGGTAGCAAAAGCCACACAAGCTTTCAGAGCTCCAAGCCCCTTCTTCAGGTGAGTGGGAATTCTGTTCACAAACAGGGTATATAAAGACACACACTCAATTTACATGAATAATGGTTGGAATGTGAATACTTACAACTAATCAAGTCTTTAAGATACAAACAATGTGACAGGTTAAAAAGATGTGTATTGTCTCCAGACAAGACAGCCAGTAAAACTCTGCAGGTCCAGGCAGGCTGTGGGGATTACAAATAGTGTGACATGAACCCAATATCCCGGTTGAGGCCATCCTCATGTGTGCAGAACTTGGCATTCAGTTTCTGCTCAGCGACTCTGCGCTGTCGTGTGTCGTGAAGGCCGCCTTGGAGAACGCTTACCCGAATATCAGAGGCCGAATGCCCGTGACCGCTGAAGTGCTCCCCAACAGGAAGAGAACAGTCTTGCCTGGTGATTGTCGAGTGGTGTTCATTCATCCATTGTCGCAGCGTCTGCATGGTTTCCCCAATGTACCATGCCTCGGGACATCCTTTCACGACACACGACGGCGCAGAGTCGCTGAGCAGAAACTGATAGCCAAGTTCCGCACACACGAGGACGGCCTCAACCGGGATATTGGGTTCATGTCACACTATTTGTAACCCCCATAGCCTGCCTGGACCTGCAGAGTTTCACTGGCTGTCTTGTCTGGAGACAATACACATCTTTTTAGCCTGTCTCTCCACTCACGTTGTTTGTATCTTAAAGACTTGATTAGTTGTAAGTATTCGCATTCCAACCATTATTCATGTAAATTGAGTCTGTGTCTTTATATGCCCTGTTTGTGAACAGAATTCCCACTCACCTGAAGATGGGGCTTGGAGCTCCGAAAGCTTGTGTGGCTTTTGCTACCAAATAAACCTGTTGGACTTTAACCTGGTGTTGTTAAACTTCTTACTGTGTTTACCCCAGTCCAACGCCGGCATCTCCACATCAATATTAATTACTCAATCATCAGAAAAACAGATGATCTGTGCATTATCACAATGCTGTTATTAAAGGTTTGCCGAATGCAAAATTGGTTATCACATTTGCTACATTACAACAGTAAACTACACAAAGTACATCATTGACTGTAAAGCACTTTGAGACATCTGGTGGTGGCGAACAGCATTACATAAACACAGGGGCGACGGTGTGGTGCATTGAGCGGCTTCCGAGGTGAATGATGTCATTTGTAGGATGTGACATTGAGCACGTTTGTGTGAAATTCTTCCCTCTTTCCGAGGTCAGGTTCACTTGCACAACAAATCCCAGTGCCTACGCCAATCAGAATGCTCCTCCCCTTTAAGAGATGCAGGAGTGCAGGCTGGTTTTGAATAAAGCTAACATGGCCACGTGCATTATCGGGTCCCCTTGACAATGTCTGCAGGCCATAAGCAGCCTAAGGAGAGGCTTCATACAGCTACTGTAACTCCCTCGGAGTGGCAATCAGTGGCGCGGTTTGCTTGAAACGGAAAGCGCCTACCTCGCCCAAACTTCCTGATTTAGGCCGGGTGAGATTCAGGCACCAAAGCGCACCCCCGGCTGCAGTGGCGAAGTGTAAAAGGAGAGGAGTGAAGGTCACACCCTCTTTTTACCGCACTAGCTGCCGTAAAGCAGGTGAGTTTAAAGGTCCCATTGAAAGGGAGAAAGTTGGGAATCAAGTAGATAAGGTTGTTAAGAAGGCATATGGTGTCTTGGCGTTTATTGGTAGGGGGATTGAATTTAGGAGTCGTAGCGTTATGTTGCAACTGTACACAACTCTGGTGCGGCCGCACTTGGAGTACTGTGTGCAGTTCTGGTCCCCACATTACAGGAAGGATGTGGAGGCTTTGGAGAGGGTGCAGAGGAGGTTTACCAGGATGTTGCCTGGTATGGAGGGGAGATCCTATGAGGAGAGGCTGAGGGATTTGGGATTGTTTTCGCTGGAAAGGCGGCGGCTAAGAGGGGATCTTATTGAAACATATAAGATGATTAGAGGTTTAGATAGGGTGGATAGTGATAGCCTTTTTCCTCTGATGGAGAAATCCAGCACGAGGGGGCATGGCTTTAAATTGAGGGGGGGTAGTTATAGAACCGATGTCAGGGGTAGGTTCTTTACCCAGAGGGTGGTGAGGGATTGGAATGCCCTGCCAGCATCAGTAGTAAATGCGCCTAGTTTGGGGGCGTTTAAGAGATCCGTAGATAGGTTCATGGACGAAAAGAAATTGGTTTAGGTTGGAGGGTCACAGTTTTTTTTTTTTATAACTGGTCGGTGCAACATCGTGGGCCGAAGGGCCTGTTCTGCGCTGTAATGTTCTATGTTCTATGTTCTATGTAGGTTTTGAAGGTAAGTGAATGGGATGCAGGGGTGGGGTACAGACACCGGCAAGGAGGATTCAGCGTTGGAGGGGGGAGTGGCAGTTGAGTTGGGGGAGTGGTGGTTGTTTGGATTTTGGTGCGGGTGCGGGTGTGGGTGGGGTGCAGAACTGGGTCAGTGGAGGAAAGGTTTGGACTGATGGGGCAGGTCGGGGGTCAGGTCAGCGGAAATCAGATTGGGGGGGTGTCATTCGGGTGGTGGGGGGGGGGCGGTCAGGTCGGTGGGGGTGGGGGGAAGTATCATTGGATCCGGGGGTGGTCAAGTTGGGGATGTCATTTGGGTCGAGGATGTCAGGTAGGGTCAGGGGGTTTGGGTCGATGGAGCAGGGCAGGTGGGGTAGGGTCAGGTGATGTCAGATGAGGGGATGTCGTTGGGGTTGGGGGAGTGTCATTCATGTTGGGGATCGGTATGGGGGAGGATGTCATTCGGTTGGGGGTGGGGTGGTGAACAGGCTAATGTGCTAATGAGTTGGGTCAGGGGTCAGGTAGAAGCGGGGATGGATGAACACCATGGCAGGGGGGTGGGTTGCTTGGTTGGGTGGGGGCTCCTGGAGGAATCAGGAATGTGGGTGGGGGGTGAGCCTGTGCAGGGCTCAATCTGGGTGTTTAAAATAATTACACTGAAGTTAGAAGTGTTTTTTTCTCCTAACTCAGACAGTAAGAAGTCTCACAACACCAGGTTAAAGTCCAACAGCTTTATTTGGTATCACGAGCTTTCACCTGATGAAGGAGCAGTGCTCCAAAAGCTCGTGCCACTGAATAAACCTGCTGGACTTTAACCTGGTGTTGTGAGACTTCTTACTGTGCCCACCCCAGTACAACACCAGCATCTCCACATCATCCCTCTTTCAGAGTAACTATTGGTGTTAAACTGGCAGAGCCATCAAAAGTTAGTGATTTAAGTCACTTTGGCGGATGGCTCCCAGTGCAGCACAATTGTCCAGGGGATGTTAAGCCCTTCTGCACAATGGCACATTGTCAGGAATGTGCCTGGTAACAGCAGGACTCAGAATTAATAAAGGGAGTGATCAAATGTAATCTACCCAGCAACAGGGGAGAAGATGCCTTGCAGCAGCAGAAACATTTTGAGATGTGTCCGTTTCCCAGTAATGAGATTAAAGTCATCTAGACAAGATCAGATGTAAATAGCCCTATCACCGGGAAGCAGTTTACTAAGATGATTGGGAGATCAGAGTAGGCATTCAGATGCTAATTTTTGAGAGTCAAGGAATGTGAGATGGACCGACTGCCGAACGTACAGTAGCAGAATCAAAGTCAGAACCAGGGTGCAATTGTCAACTCCTGCAGAAGCAGGCAGGCCAGTTTAACATCCAACAGCAAGCAAGCTAACAGCAGAGGCCATTTTTAAAGTCTAACAACCAAGCTAGTGCAGAAACCTTCATAAAGGCAGTTTAAATATCTTTGCAGGACCAGACAAAGACATTTCCCAGACTGAATCATTCTCCTGGAAGCGTGTGGTAACTATAAGCTGTAGATTAGTTTAAGGTGGTTGTTGTTTGGAGAACGGATTGAGTTGAGGTAGCAGAGATATTGTTTGGAACAAGGGGTGATTTCTAGATAAAACTGTGCATGTGTATTACTCTGGTGTTTATGTGTCTTAGCGAGTTATAGTCTGTTTGTGTGTATTTGTCTTTTCTTTCATTTAATAAAAAGCCTCCAGTAATTGTTACACTACAACTGGTATGCTTATTCTCATGAGTGGTTTCATGTAACTCCCCTCACAGCATTTCAAACGGTGGCACAGCGGTTAGCACTGCTGCCTCACAGCGCCAGCGACCCGGGTTCGATTTCTGGCTTGGGTCACTGTCTGTGCGGAGTCTGCATCTTCTCCCCGTGTCTGTGTGGGTTTCCTCCGGGTGCTCCGGTTTCCTCCCATGGTCTGAAATACATGCTGGTTAGGTGCATTGGCCATGCTAAATTCTCCCTCAGTGTACCTGAACACGCATCGGAGTGTGGCGATTAGGGGATTTTCACAGTAACTTCATTGCAGTGTTAATGTCAGCCTACTTGTGACTAATAAAGAAATAAAAATAAAAATATAAATAAATATACACCACCACAAACCGATGCTTCACGTTGAGATACCCTTGCAGATAACACCAGCGTGGTTCATGACAGTATAAACCCCAAACTGGGAATTTCCGAATGGAATTCCTCAGTGCATCTTTGGAGTCCGGTTTTAAGGCACTAACCAAATTAACACCCTTAATCTCTTGTAGATTTAAACCTCCAACTTTACGCTTGGCTATTCTAATAGAATTAACAGTTTCCTTTTAGCATAGGATTATGGGGACCAGGTGTGATACTAAGTGATCACAGTGCCAGACCATTCAGGTCCAAACAAATTGTCACAATATTTGCAACTCAGATACTTGTACAGATCAACCATGGGCAAGGAAACCTCCGACTGATTACCACATATCATTCCCCCTTCAGCTGATGAATCAGTATTCCTCCGTGTTGAACATCAATTGGAAGAAGCACTGAAAGTGGAAAGGGTGCAGAATGTACTTTGGGTGGGGACTTCAATGTCCATCACCAAGAGTGGCTTGGTAGAAGCATCACAGACTGAGCTGGCCAAGCTGGCTAGACTGAGTCTGCAGCAGGCGGTGAGGAAACAAAGAGGGAAAAATCTACTTGATCTCACCCTCACCAATCTACCTGTCACAGCTGCACATGTCCATGACCGTAGGACTGCACAGTTCTTGTGGAGGCAAAGTCCCATCTTCACATTGAGAATGCCCTCCATGAAGTTATGTGGCACTAACACCATGCTAAATGGGATAGACTTTGAGCAGGTCTAGCAACTCAAACTGGGCATCCATTAGGCACAGGGGATCATCAGCAGCAGCACTGAATACAATCACAATCTGTAACTTCATGGCCCAGCACATCCCCCACTCTACCATTACCATCAAACTAGGGGATAAATGCTGATTCAATGAAGAGTGCAAGAACAGCACTAGGCACACCTAAAATGAGAATTCAACCGGGTAAAGCTACAACACAAGACTACCTGCATGCCAAGCAGTGAAAGCAGAATGCAATGGACAGCTAAGTGATCCCACAATAAACGGATCAGATCTAAGCTCTGCAGTCCTGCCACATCCAGGCATGAATGATGGTGGACAATTAAACAGCTCACTGGAGGAGGAGCCTAGCACATCCAGCAGAGGCGGCAGAAGAGGGTTCTGGGAGAAGTCAACTCAGTCACCTCGACTATACTGTGGGTAGCTGAAGAACTAGCGTCAAGGAGCGCTTAAGTTCAAGACATTACATTAGTGTTGCCCTCCCTCCTATTATTCATACAAGGGTGGCACGGTAGCACATTGGTAGCACTGCTGCTTCACAGCTCCAGGGACTTGGGTTCAATTCCCGGCTTGGGTCACCATCTGTGTGGAGTTTGCACATTCTCCTCGTGTCTGCGTGGGTTTCCTCCGGGTGCTCCAGTTTCCTCCCACAGTCCAAAGATGTGCAGGTTAGGTCAATTGGCCATGTTCAAATTGTCCCTTAGTGTCCTGAGATGCGTAGGTTAGAGGGATTAGTGGGTAAATATGTGGGGATGTGGGGGTAGGGCCTGGGTGGGATTGTGGTCGGTGCAGACTCGATGGGCCCAATGGCCTCTTTCTGCACTGTAGGGTTTCTATGATTCTATGATATCTTTCTTGAGTGTACAAGGGCAGAGGTGGAGTTTAGGATAGTGATATGCTTCTCCTGCCATATGTGGGAGATCAGGGAGCTTTCTAGCGTCCTTGATGACTTGTATGTGGGAAGTGGGACCAGCTGCAGCTCCTCACAGACCACGTAGTTTGGTTGGAGCAGCAGCTGGACACATTGCAGAGAATATAGGGAGCAGAAAGTGTGATAGGCACTAACATCAGAGAGGTGATCACACCTCAGGTTCAGACAGGTAGATGGGTGACTGACAGGAGAGGCAGGCAGGTGGGGCAGGAGTCTCCTGTGGCTATTCCCCACCCAAAGAGGTATACCGTTTTGGATACTGTTTGGGGGCATCGCTTCTCAGAGGAAGATACCAGCAGCAGGCAGGCCAGTGGCACCACAACTGGTTCTGCTGTAGAGCAGGGTCAGGCTAAGTCCAAGTGAGTGATAGTAGTAGGAGACTCGATAACCAGGAGCACATTATTAGGTTAAAATCTCATTTTAGGTGTGCCTAGTGCTGTTCTTGCACTCTTCATTGAATCAGCATTTATCCCCTAGTTTGATGGTAATGGTAGAGTGGGGGATGTGCTGGGCCATGAAGTTACAGATTGTGATTGTATTCAGTGCTGCTGATGATGATCCCCTGTGCCTAATGGATGCCCAGTTTGAGTTGCTAGACCTGCTCAAAGTCTATCCCATTTAGCATGGTGTTAGTGCCACACAACTTGATGGAGGGCATTCTCAATGTTAACCTGGTGTTGTGAGACTTCTTACTGTGTTTACCCCAGCCCAACGCTGGCATCTCCACATCATGACTAATGACATAGGCAGGAAAAGGGAAGCGGTCCTACGAAGACAACTCAGGGAGTTAGGTCGGGAGCTAAAAAGCAGGACCTCTAGGGGTGGTAATCTCAGGATTACTCCCCATGCCACATGCTATTGAGGCTAGAAACAGGGAAATAGTGGGACCTGTACAAGGTGGGACTTATATAAGAAGGACGGATCGCACTTGAACTGGAGGGGCACCAATATCCTGGGTGGGAGGTTTGCTAGTGCTGTTCGGGAGGGTTTAAACTAGTGGGGCGGGGAACCAGAACAGCAAGCCACTCAGTATAGAGACTGGGGAAAAAAGACTGAGATAAACTTAGCGCAGAGTAAGAACAGGCAGAGGGAAATCACAGGGCTCAGCAGGATTGTAGGTCGAGAGTGTGTTTGCTTCAATGCAAGAAGTATAACAGGTAAGATAGATGAAACATAAGACCATAAGACATAGAAGCAGAATTAGGCCACTCAGCCCATCGAGTCTGCTCCGCCATTCAATCATGGCTGATATTTTTCTCATCCCCATTCTCCTGCCTTTTCCCCATAACCCCTAATCCCCTTATTAATCAAGAACCTATCTATCTCTGTCTTAAAGACACTCAATGACCTGGCCTCCACAGCCTTCTGCGGCATAGAGTTCCACAGATTCACCATTCGCTGGCTGAAGAAATTCCTCCTCATCTCTGTTTTAAAGGATCGTCCCTTTAGCCTGAGGTTGTGCCCATTGGTTCTAGTTTTTCCTATTAGTGGAAACATCCTCTCCACGTCCACTCTATCCAGGCCTCGCAGTATCCTGTAAGTTTCAATAAGATCCCCCCTCATCCTTCTAAACTCCAATGAGTACAGATCCAGAGTCCTCAACCGTTCCTCATATGACAAGCTCTTCATTCCAGGGATCATTCTTGTGAACTTCCTCTGGATCCTTTCCAAGGCCATCACATCCTTCCTTAGATATGGGGCCCAAAACTGCTCACAATACTCCAAATGGGGTCTGACCAGAGCCTTATACAGCCTCAGAAGTACATCCCTGCTCTTGTATTCTAGCCCTCTCGACATGAATGCTAACATTGCATTTGCCTTCCTAACTGCCAACTGAACTGACAACCTGTACTATTTCCCTGTTCCCCTTGGAGGGGACCTTGCAGGTGGTGGTGTTCCCATGTATCTGCTGCACTTGTTCTTCTAGATGGAAATGTCTTTGATAAATTTCTGCAGTGCATCTTGTAGATAGTGCACACTGCTGCTAATGAGCGTCGGTTGTGGAAGGAGTGGGTGTTTGTGGATGTGGTACCAATCAAGCAGGCTGCTTGGCCCTGGATGGTGTCAAGCCTCTGTTGTTGGAGCTGCACCCATCCAGGCAAGTGGGGCGTATTCCATCACACTCCTGACTTGTGCCTTGTAGATTGTGGGCAGGCTTTGGGGAGTCAGGAGGTGAGTTACTCGCCGCAGTATTTCTAGCCTCTGACTCGCTCTTGTAGCCACTGTGTTTATGTAGCGAGTCCAGTTGAGTTTCTGGTCAATGGTAACCCCAAGGATGTTGACAGCGGGGGATTCAGTGATGGCGACACCATTGAATGTTAAAGGGTGGTGGTTAGAGTGTCTCTTATTGGGATGGACATTGCCTGGCATTTGTGTGGCACGAATGTTACTTATCATGTTGAGATGCCGACGTTGGACTGGGGTAAGCGCTGTTAAGAAATCTCACAACACCAGGCTAAAGTCCAACAGGTTTATTTGGCAGCACCAGCTTTCGGAGCCTCAATCTCCTTGTACGAATGTTACTTGCCAAGCTTGGATAGTGTCCAGATCTTGTTGCATTTGAACATGGACTGCTTCAGTATCTGAAGAGTCGCGAATGGTGCTGAACATTGTGCAATCATCGGCGAACATCCCCACTTCTGACCCTATGATGGAGGGAAGGTCATTGATGAAGCAGTTGAAGATTGTTGGGCCTAGGACAATACCCTGAGGGACTCCTGCAGAGATGTCCAGGAGCTGAGTGACCCTGGTGAAACCCAAACTGGGTGTCACTGAGCAGGTTATTGCTGAGCAGGTGCTGCTTGATAGCACTATTTGTGACCCCTTCCATCACATTAATGGTGATTGAGAGTAGACTGATTGGGCGGTAATTGGCTGGGTTGGATTTGTCTTGCTTTTAGTGTACAGGACATACCTGGGCAATTTTCCACATCGTTGGGTAGCTGGCAGTGTTGTAACTGTACTGGGAGAGCTTGGCTAGGGGAGCGGCAAGTTCTGGAGCACAAGTTTTCAGTACTATTGCCGGAATGTTATCAGGGCCCATTGCCTTTGCAGTATTGGGCGGCACGGTAGCACAGTGGTTAGCACTGCTGCTTCACAGCTCCAGGGTCCTGGGTTCGATTCCCGGCTCGGGTCACTGTCTGTGTGGAGTTTGCACATTCTCCTCGTGTCTGCGTAGGTTTCTTCCGGGTGCTCCGGTTTCCTCCCACGGTCCAAAGATGTGCGGGTTAGGTTGATTGGCCAGGTTAAAAATTGCCCCTTAGAGTCCTGGGATGCGTAGGTTAGAGGGATTAGCGGGTAAATATGTGGGGGTAGGGCCTGGGTGGGATTGTGGTCGGTGCAGACTCGATGGGCCGAATGGCCTTCTTCTGCACTGTAGGGTTTCTATGTTTCTATGTATCCAGTACCTCCGCCCCGTTTCTTGATATCACGTGGAGTGAATCGAATTGGCTGGAGACTGGCACCTGAGATGCTAGGCACCACTGGAGGAGGCCGAGATGGATCATCCACTCGGCACTTCTGGCTGAAGATTGCTGCGAATACTTCAACCTTAGTATTTGCACTGATGTCCATCTTTGCGAATGGGGATATTTGTGGAGCCTCTTCCTCCAGTGAGTTGTTTAATTGTCCACCACCATTCTCGACTGGATGTGGCAGGACTGCAGTGCTTAGATCTGATCTGTTGGTTGTTGGATCGCTTAGCTCTGTTTATCACTTGCTGTTTGGTATGCAAGTAGTCCTGTTTGGTAGCTTCACCAGGTTGACACCTCATTTTTAGGTATGCCTGGTGCGGCTCCTGGCATGCCTTCCTGCAATGTCCATTGAACCAGGGTTGATCCTCTGGTTTGATGGTAATGGTAGGGATATGCTGGGCCATGAGGTTGCAGATTGTGCTGGAGTACAATTCTGCTGCTGTTGATGGCCCACAGCGCCTCATGGATGCCCAGTCTTGAGTTGCTAGATCGGATCGAAGTCTGTCCCATTTAGTGATAGAGCCACACAACATGATGGAGGTTATTCTTAATGTGAAGGCGGGACTTTGTCTCCACAAGGACTGTGCTGTGGTCACTCTTACCGATACTGTCATGGACAGATGCATCTGCAGCTGGCAGATTGGTAAAGACGAGATCAAGTATCTTATTTCCTCTTGTTGGTTCCTTCACCACCTGCTGCAGATACAGTCCAGCAGTTATATCGTTTAGGACCCGACCAGCTCGATCAGCAGTGCTGCTGCCGAACCACTCTTGGTGATGGACATTGAAATCCCCCACGCGGAGTACATTTTGCGCCCTTGCCACCCTCAGTGCTTCCTCCAAGTGTTGTTCAACATGGAGGAATACTGATTCATCAGCCAAAGGAGGACAGTATGTGGTAACCAATAACAGGTTTCCTTGCCCATGTTTAGCCTGAAGCCATGAGACTTCATGGGGTCCAGAGCCGATGTTAAGGACTCCCAGGGCAACTCCCTCCTGACAGTATACCACTGTGCCGCCACCCCTGCTGAGTCTGTCCTTCCAGTGGGACAGGACATATCCAGGGATGGTAATAGTGGTGTCGGGGTGTTATCTGTAAGGTATGATTCTGTGAGAATGACTATGTCAGGCTGTTGCTTGACCAGTCTGTGAGACAGCTCTCCCAATTTTGGCACTAGTCCCCAGATGTTAGTAAGGAGCACTTTGCAAGGTCGACAGGGCTGTTTGTTTTGCTGTTGTCTTTTCCGGTGCCTAGGTCGATTCCAGGTGGTCCGTCCGGTTTCATTTCTTTGTTAAGACATTGGAGCGATTGATACAACTGAGTGGCTTCCTAGGCCATTTCCGAGGGCAGTTGAGAGTCAACTACTCTCAACTGCAACACAGTAGCACAGTGGTTAGCACTGCTGCTTCACAGCTCAAGCGACCTGGGTTCGATCCCGGCTCGGGTCACTGTCTGTGTGGAGTTTGCACATTCTCCTCGTGTCTGCGTGGGTTTCCTCCGGGTGCTCCGGTTTCCTCCCACAGTCCAAAGATGTGTGGGTTAGGTTGATTGGCTATGCTAAAATTGCCCCTTAGTGTTCTGAGATGTGTAGGTTAGAGGGATTGGTGGGTAAATGTGTAGGGATATGGGGGTAAGGCCTGGATGGAATTGTGGTCGCTGCAGACTCGATGGGCCAGATGGCCTCTTTCTACACTGTAGGGTTTCTATGATTCACACTGCTGTGGCTCTGGAGTCACATGTAGCCCAGACCAGGGAAGGACGGCAAATTTCCTTCCCTAAAGGACATGAGTGAACCAGACGGGTTTTTCTGACAATCGACATTGGTTTCATGGTCATCAGTAGACTCTTAATTCCAGATATTTTTTATTGAATTCAAATTCCATCTGCTGTGGCGGGATTCGAACCCTGGTCCCCAGAACATGAGTCGAGTGATAATACCACTAGGCCATCGCCTCCCCTTGCAAGTTTCCTTCCAAGCCACAAGCCTTCCTGATTTGGAAATTTATTGTTCGGGTCGCTGGGTCAAAATCCTGGAACTCCCTTCCTAACAGTGCTGTGTGTGTAGCTGCACCACATGGACTGCAGCAGGTCAAGTCGGCGCCTCACTAACACTTTCTCAAGGGCAATTAGGAATTGGCAACAAATGCTGGCCTAGTCACCAACACTCACATCCTGTGGAAGAATGAAAAAAAATCAAAATTCCATGAGTTGAATCATACGAAGATTACTCAAGTAATATGTTGATCGTTTCAGCAGAGGTTCCTCAAATGATTAAGGCTTGGATTTTGCACCACAGAAACAGACAATAATGGATATAGGAGAGGTTGGGGTGTACGGTTGCGTGGATGTCAGGCTAGAAATGTTATGAGCAACAGATGACAAGCCAGGTGGGACACCAGCAGCAGTTTTGAAATGAGCAAATGAAAGGTACTTAAATTTATGAGACAATAGAACATATATGTCCCCCATCCCACAGATTTGAAAGTGAGCACATAGAATCCTACAGCGCAGAAGGAGGCCATTCAGCCCATCGAGCTTGCACTGACCACAATCCCACCCAGGCCCCATCCCCATAACCCCATGCATTTACCCCAGCTAATCCCCCGACACTAAGGGGGAATTTAACATGGCCAATCCACCTAACCCGCACATCTTTGGACTGTGGGAGGAAACCGGAGCACCCAGAGGAAACCCACGCAGACACGGGGAGAATGTGCAAACTCCACACGGACAAAGAGCCAAGTCGGGAATCGAACCTGGGTCCCTGGCAACTGTGAGGCAGCAGTGCTAACCACTGTGCCACCATGCCGCTCTGGGGGGACCCTGCTGACATGGGGGACACATGGCATTAACCTCAATAGGATTTATAGAGTGCCAATTTAAAATCCGTCTATTGTTATTGCTGCATGCCACAGTCATGGAGTGAGTCTTTTTTTTCTTTATTTCCTTGAAAAAAGTGTTGATTAGCCATCGATTTAGCCCTCTGGATGTCTGGATTGTATTCCTGGCAAGAGGCTCAATGGAGAGAGGCCTTATATGGGTGTAGCTGGGCAACATTTTAACAATTACTAGTCAGAGTGGCAATGCCCAACTGGCATGGACATAGTACCTTTTGGAGGATTCTGTGGTGTGTTAATGTTTCCTGAATGCTGCAGTCTGGTGGGTGGGGGGGTTGGGGGGGGGGGGGGGGGGGGGGGGGGGGGTTGGGCAGAGGTGGTGGGGGTGGTTGATGGAATTTTTTCCGGCCTTAGTTTTCCCAAGATATTTGCAGGGAAGATCATTAACGGAAAGACTATGTACAGCAAGGCAGAGATAATGTTGGACCTTTGAACAGGGTGTCAGCACTTCCTTCTGTGCCAGGTGACTACTGCAAAGCCCATCTCTAGCCAGACACAATAAATTGCATTGCAATTGGGGAGTGGAGCTGGATGGACTTTGCCACCTGCTTCTGATTCCACCTTCCCATTCCTGCCAGGTCCCGAAAGATCCAGGCCTCAGCTTTGTATACTGTGTTAGTTACATCTTAAATAAAAGGTAAGGTAAAATAGCCACAGTCCCAGATGTCCGTAGGCTGACTGATGGTGATTTGACTTGAGGGTCACCACACCTCAGGCGAGGGGCAAGGTTGAGAATGCGAGCCTTCATGAATAACATGCGAGCCTTCATGAATAACCTCAGCCAGTACAGGAATTGAACCCATGCTGTTAGCATCAGTCTGCATTACGAACCAGCTGTCCAGTCATCTGAGCTAACCGACTCTTAAAACTGATCGTGGGCTGAAGCCCAGGTGTTAGGATAGAATAAAATCAAGTTTGTTCATAAATTTAATCATTCAGACTGACTATCCAGATCTTCCTCGAGTCAACATTATTTCTAAGCAAGAATGCTTAAATAATCTTCAGTAATTTGTCATCTTTAAGCTGGAATGTCTGAATCATCTGAGTCATTATTCAGAGTTTCAGTCTATTATCAGTTTGTTCAGTTCAAATGCCTTTTGTATTACGTCATTGACCAATTCAGGAGTCCTGTTTCTCAGATAAGCCACTTCTTCCATTACTAACATTTATTTATCTTCTACACTGCAACATCATGTTCCATGGCCATACAGCCACAATTGGTCTAACCAACATTTCAATTACTGAAATCTTTTGTTAAGGGATATACCTTGCATTCCAAGTCTTCTTTACCTTGTATTTCAGAATGACACTTTTCATTGACCTAGAACATTCCATTTAACCTACAGTTTTATCCATCTTCCCTGTAGCCCTGGATCTGCAGACAGACAGCTCAGGGCATATGGTAGTATTAAATCTTCAGACATTCCCGTCTTCACGGTGCAACTAAAACGTTCTCCACTTTGGTGGCACACTGGTTAGCGCTGTTGCCTCACAGCGCCAGGGACCCGGGTTTAATTCCAGCCTCGGGTAACTGTCTGTGTGGAGTTTGCACGCTCTCCCAGTGTCTGCGTGGGTTTCCTCCGGGGGCTCCAGTTTCCTCCCACAGTCCAAAGTTGTGCAGGTTAGGTGGATTGTCTATGATCAATACGATCAATTACAGGATTAGGGCGAAGGATTGGGCCTAGGTAGGTTTAAAGTTAAAGTTAAGTTTTATTTATTAGTCACAAGTAGGCTTACATTAACACTGCAATGAAGTTGCTGTGAAAATCCCCTAGTCACTACATTCCGGCATCTGTTCAGGTACATTAGGGGAGAATTTAGCATGGCTAATTCACCTAACCAGTGCGTCTTTCAGACTGCGGGAGGAAACCGGAGCGCCCAGAGGAAACCCACACTGATATTGGGAAAACGTGCAGACTCCACACAGACATTGTCCCAAGCCGGGAATCGAACCTGGGTCCTTGGCGCTGTGAGGCAGCAGTGCTGACCACTGTGCTGCCCACAGAGGGAAAGAGAGTGCTCTTTCGGAGGGTTGGTGCAGACTAGATGGGTCAAATGGCGTCCTCTGCACTGTTGGGATTCTGCGAAGCTGTTTGCTTACTTCATAAACATTAACATCAGTGAATCTCCTGTTGTTTATAGAAGAATCTCATCATTTAAAACAGATGGTTTAGGTAGTACAGAGGGATTTTGATGGTTATCATATTTGCGTTTGAATTAACTTAATAGTTTGCTGTACTGGCAGATCTCCAGTGGCATTGCTCTTGATGAGTCACAGAATTCTAAAATAAACCACAAATCACACCTATGCCCAGAGCTATATCTTCAACTGTAATTATCTACTGTAATCCCATTTTGCTGCTCTTTCCACATATGTTTTTTTAGTTTTTTTCTGCTGTGATACTTACCTAATTATCTTTTAAATTATATTACAGTTCCGGTGTCAATTGTTATTTCTGACTGCAGGAGATTCCACCTTAAAGTTAATCGAAAGTAAACAGTAGCACAATGCAACAATGATCACATCTGTGCAATGAGGCAACACTTGTTGATTCAAGGTGAATGGAAAGATATTTTCAAAAGCTATTATATTCAATAATTTATGGTATAGCCATTTATAATACAGTAATTAACATTACTCAATATCCTTCTAGTGATAACAGTGAGACTATTCCCAGCTAATTGACAAATTAGCCTAGACAACTGGAAATGTTAAGTCTCATAGGCACACTTTTGAACAACTGTAGGGAATACTTCAGCCACCTGTTCCAGAGGCTGATATCTCTCTGTTCAAAGAAACACTTCCGAGTATCTAATCTAATTCTTTGCCCAATGATTTTATACGCACAGTCAATGTCTTAATATCCGAATCAATTTCAAATAACTAACCAACTGGACAAAGTCTGATTTCTTCATCATTAAATACCTTACAAATATTCCCCTTAGCTTGCATTTTTTTGAAGAAAATAATTCTATTTCTTGAATCTATTTTGGTTGTCCTCCTTTGTGCTGTGTGCAAGGCCTCATCCTCAATCACGGGCACCAACTGGACTCATGTTCTAAGTGCTACTGTATTAAATCCTTGTCTAGCCTATATATTGTTGATGCGAGTTATCACACACGAGGCTTGAGATGCTCAAGGAAATAAAGGCTTTTATTTACTATTACAACGAAGCTACCATGTATAGTACAGGATCCCAGACTGAGGGGTCCCAGACAGAGCAGTGACCTTTATACCTCTCCCAGGAGGCGGAGCCCGACTGGGATGTACCATAATAACTATAATACAGGTGTAACAGCCCAACCCTAACCCCAACAGCAACAAGTAGAACAACCCATCCCTAACCCCAACAGCAACATATATACATACTCGTAGTACTGGCCAGACCCTGGCTCAGTACTACCTAGTGGGAACCAACGATGGTTCACCACAATTGTATTCTTAGTTTTAGATTGCCTTCCTTGAGCAATGTTCCCAAAACCTCTACGGGCTGTCCTAATGTATTTATCATACTGTTTGTGCACCCATAATGAGTTATCAACAATGACCTCCATTTCCACATCTTGATCCTTCAGTAAGCATCGCTACATACCATACACATGCCAGTGGCTTTCCAAACCTGAAACACAGGCTGGGAGTTTCCAGCCCAGCCGTGGTAGGTTCTCCTGCAGCAGATGCAGCAAGCCAGCCAAACATCCGTTTACTTCAGCTCCTGGTTTCTCCGGCCTTCACGACACACGACAGTGCAGATTCGCTGAGCAGAGACTGATAGCCAAGTTCCGCACACATGAGGACGGCCTCAACCGGGATCTTGGGTTCATGTCACACTTTCTGTAACCCCCACAACTTGCCTGGGCTTGCAAAATCTCACTAACTATCCTGGCTGGAAACAATACACATCTCTTTAACCTGTGCTTAACCTTCTCTCCACTCACATTGTCTGTACCTTTAAGACTTGATTACCTGTAAAGACTCGCATTCCAATCATTATTTTGTAAATTGAGTTTGTGTCTTTATATTCCCTGTTTGTGAACTGAAATCCCACTCACCTGACGAAGGAGCAGCGCTCCGAAAGTTAGTGGCTTTTGCTACCAAATAAACCTGTTGGACTTTAACCTGGTGTTGTGAGACTTCTTACTGTGTCTCACAGCGCCAGGGACCCAGGTTCAATTCCAGCCTCGGTTCACTCTGTGTGGAGTTTACACTTTCTCCCTGTGTCTGCGTGGGTTTCCTCCGGGTGCTCCGGTTTCCTCCCACAGTGCAAAGATGTGGGGGTTAGGTTGATTGGCCGTGCTAAATTGACCCTAGTGTCAGGGGGTTAGCAGGGTAAATGTATGAGGTTACAGGAATAGGGTTTGGGTGGGATTGTGGTTGGTACAGACTCGATGGGCCAAATGGCTTCCTTCTGTACTCTCGGGATTCTATGGATTTTACGATTCTATAATTAAGAAAGCCCACTAATGCCTCTACTTTCTCAGGAGGCTAAGGAAATTTGGCATGTCTGCTATGACTCTTACCAATTTTTACAGATGCACCATAGAAAGCATGCTTTCCGGATGTATCACACCTTGTTGTGGCTCCTGCTCTGACCAAGATTGCAAGAAACTACAATGGGCTGTGAATGTAACCCAACCTATCATGCAAACCAGCCTCCCATCTATTGACTCCGTCTATACTTCCCACAGCCTCGGAAAAGCAGCCAGCATAATCAAGGATCCCACATACCTCGGATATACTCTCTCGCACCTTCTTCCATCGGGAAAAAGATACAAAAGTCTGAGAACACATACCAAAAGACTCAAGAACAGCTCCTTCCCTGCTGCTATCAGACGTTTGGACGGACCTACCTTATATTAAGCTGATCTTTTCTCTACGCCCTATCTGTAACTGCAACACTATGTTCTGCACCCTCTCCTTTCCTTCTCCCCTATGTACTCTATGAATGGTATGTTTTGTCTGTATAGCGCGCAAGAAACAATACTTTTCACTGTATGTTAATACATGTTGTGGAGATGCCGGCGTTGGATTGGGGTAAACACAGTAAGAAGTCTAACAACACCAGCTTAAAGTCCAACAGGTTTATTTGGTAGCAAAAGCCACTAGCTTTCAGAACAGGCTGTCCCCTCGTCAGAACTCCCACCCACCTGATGAAGGGATAGCCTGTTCCGAAAGCTAGTGGCTTTTGCTACCAAATAAACCTGTTGGGCTTTAACCTGGTGTTGTTAGACTTCTTACTGTGTTAATACATGTGACAATAATAAATCAAATCAAACCAGAAGATCCTGCCAGTGAGTGGGTCCAAAAAATTCGAGCCATACCATCTATCCACATTGAAAGACATCTATAAGGCAAGGGCATAGTTCCTTGATTTAGCAAAATCAGCCTGGAATATATTACATCAGAACATAGGAATTAGGAGTAGGAGTAGGCCAATTGGTCTCCTGAGCCTGCTCTATCATTCAAAAATCATGGCTGACCTGATTGTAAACTCAACTCCACATTGCCACCTAACTCCAATAACTTTTCACCTCCTTGTTTATCATTGAACCTACCTAGCTGTGCCTTAAAAATTCAAAGACTCTGCTTCCATTGTCTTTTGAGGAAGAAAGTACAAAAGACTTACAACCTTCTGAGAGAAAACAATTCTCCTCATTTCTGCTTTAAATGGGCGACTCCTTATTTTTAACTAATCCCTAGTTCTAGGTTCTCCCACAAGAGGAAACATCCTCTCCACGTCCACCCTGTCAAGATCCGTCAGGATCTTCTATGTTTCAATCAGCTTTCGAGCCAGACCTTGCTGGAAAATGAATAACATTTTAACTATGTAAGCCATAATTAAGGGGCAAATCCAGCAGCAAGTTCAAGGACATAAAGAGATAGAGTACAAATTGCAAATTTCCAGACACTGCTGGTTAGTTTATGTTACTGTGCTGTTGATTTTTCATAGAATCATAGAATCCCTGCAGTGCAGAAGGAGGCCATTTGGTCCATCAAGTCTGCACCAACCACAATCCCATCCAGCCCCTATCCCCATAGCTCCACGTATTTACCCTGCAAGTCCCCCTGAAACTAGGTGGCAATTTAACATGGCCAGTCAACCTAACCCGCACATCTTTGGACTGTGGGAGGAAACCGGAGCACCCGGAGGAAACTCACGCAATCAAGATCTGCGATGGCTGGGGATCGAACCCAGGTCCACTGCTTGGGAAGCAGCCATGTTCATCACTACACCACCACTGCTGGCTTTTTATAGCCTCCACATTGTTTTTAAGAACTTGATGGATTTTCACATTAATTTCTATTAACCACACCACAGAGAATTAAGGCTAGTAACTAAATTCCAGTGTAAAATGTCTCTTTAATAACATGATGATTATTAGTACAATGCCAATCAATTATTCCTGCTGAGAAAAGGAATTATTTAAACTGTTGTCTCACCCCTGCATTCAATAATTTCCTCAATGTGGAGTTGCCTGCGTTGGACTGGGGTAGGCTCAGTAAGTAGTCTCACCTGATGAAGGAGCGGCGCTCCGAAAGCTCGAGCTACCAAATAAACCTGTTGGACTTTAACCTGGTGTTGTGAGACTACTTACTGTGCAATAATTTCCTCAAGATATTTTAAAATCTCAACTTAAAATACTTGCCATTTTTTCTTACTTTTCCCATATTTTTAAAATTTTCCCTCTTTTTTTCTCTTTCTGTACAGAATTTGACTTCAATTCATCTGCCTTCTCTGTCATTTCTCTGTTTCATCCCCAGTCTTTAAAATGTTTTTGATTGAGGAGATACACTATTGGTCCCCGCCCATTCACTGAGTTCCAGATGCCCCTGGCTTTGCTACGCTGTTATCAGCGAACACTTCTAGAAAGTACTGACGCAAGAAGCTCTCAAACTGAAGGGCGCAGAAAGAGGTTTAACAGTGCATGACAAGAGACATTCTGCTTCAGCAAGATTCAGCCCGTAAACTTGGTCTAAATTATCTAGCGTTGCATATTGCACGTGTCATCTGCAAACTTTTAATGTTCCATTGATATCCACATCCAAATAATTTATAAAGATAATGAACAGCAATGGTTATAAACAGATCCTGATAGGACGCCAGTCATGATCTGGCACCACACAGATCTACCTCAATTGATGTCAACAAGATTGCAAGTAGTAACCTATCCAGGATAACGTCTGCCTAAGAATCCCAGTTACTGTCATCATTTTTCAAAGCAGCTCTCTGTACAGCTGTCTCCCGACTTATCCAACCTTTTCTCACTCAAGGAGCAAATTTTGGTAAGATAAGGTTTTGTGCAACTTTAAACATAAATGAGTTCTGCTTACATTTACACATACATTTACACAATCGTGCACTCTGACATTCACACAAATAATCTCACTTACACACACATGCACTCTCACGCTCTCTCATTCAGACACACACACTCTCCATTCACACAAATAATCTTCCCCTCACACACACACACTCACTCACTCACACACAGGGGACGATTCTCCCATCGCGACCCGCAGATTTTCTGGCGGGTTGGGAGATGCGTGTGTCAGCCATTATGCGGTTTTCCCGCGATCATTTACGACCCGTACGCACCTCCCAACCGGAAGAAAATGGCGCCGCTAGGACCGTGCAGATAACTGGTGTGCCGCTGATTTGCATTACTTTCCATACCTTAGCATGTCATTATCGGGATCGACATGGCAATCTCTGCCCACGTTAGCGTCTCCCACCTCTTTGGCGTGATGCCACTTTGGCGCGAATCCGAGTGGGTATATAAAAGTCTGAACCTGGCGTGACAACCTTGAACTGGCGTGAGGAGGTAAATGCTGCTAGCAGAGCGCAGGGGGTGTTGCAGGCAGACCCTGGAGATGCCTGATGGGCTTCTTCCTGCTGTCTTCAGGTGCTGGCCCATGGACCAGTGATATCTGGGGGGGGGAGGAGTGGGGGGGGTCGAGGGGGCTCCTATTTTCACAGCACTCAGTGTGGGAGGCACCCTCAAGGAGTCCTGCTCACTCTTTCCGTCCAGGGCAGCGCTGTAGCTCAGTGTGGGAGGAACCCTCAAGGAATCCTGCTTACCCTTCCCCTCCAGGGCACTTTGCAGTGGCATTGTCTTGCCGTAGGGTGTGGTCAGGGACTTGACTGAGTGCTGGTATTCCGGGGTGGGGGAGGAGTGCACCATGTACTGACTGAGGCCAGGTGAAATAGGCACAGCAAGAAGTCTCACAACACCAGGTTAAAGTCCATCAGGTTTATTTGGTCGCACGAGCTTTCGGAGCGCTGCTCCTTCATCAGGTGAGGTGAAGCAGCTGCTGCTCCAGGCCGGGGTGCAGAGGTTCAGATGGACTGTGTGGAACCTGCTGTCACTGGGCACACATCTGGTGCTGATTTGTAGTCAGTCCCTGCCCTGTGACACGAACCAGCAACACATGCCTGTAACGGGTGCTGCAGTTGCACACATAGCAATGGCTCAAGGGTGTGAATTGCCCACGGCTGCACACCGACCTGCATAATCTGTGCCAGCATTTGTCATGATGGGAATCTCGCACAACCCTAATCGGGTCACGCATGGCACCATGGATTGTGTGGTGTTGCCAGCACCCACAAGTGGGGATTCTGGCCCAAGTGAGGGATTGGGGTGGTGCTGGGTCTATGCAGCCAATGAGAATAATCCGTCATTCTATGCTGTTTCCAAACCCCACTGTGCAGATGGATCTCGGTCTGTTTGATTTGGAGCTGGCCATTACGGTGGCAGCAGAGGAGGAGGAGGAGGCAGCTCAGGATGTGGTGGACGTGGAGAGACCACTGCAGGAGCAGCCACTACCAGACCCTCAGGGAGGAGGCAGGGGGCTGCCACTGAGGGCCAGGAGGTGGGTGAGCAAGCTCCCGAGAGGGTGCACAGAAGGCGGAGGGTGCCGAGGCCAAGGAGGTACAGGCCCCACAATTCAATCGAGGCCCTCTCGGAGGAGATGTACTGTCGCCGGCTGCGGCTCTCCAAGACCACGGTGCGACACCTTTGTGAGATGCTCGCACATCTGGCACCTCAGGGGAGGGGCGGCTACCCACTCCCTGTAAACATGAAGGTTACAGCTGCCCTGAATTTTTTAATCTCTGGCTCATTTTAGGCACCCAGTGGTGACCTAGTTGGGACCTCCCAGGCCTCCGTGCACAGATGTGTGCGGCAGGTCACAGATGCCCTGTATGCCCGGGCAGGGCAGTACATAAATTTTGATGTGGGCCGTGCACAGCAGGAGGCCCGGGCTCTCAGCTTGGCTTCCATTGCTGGGATTCCCAAAGGAGCAGTGGATGGAACACACATCGCCTTGTGGGCGCCACCTGCAGGACCGCAGCAATTTGTGAACCGGAAGGGGTTCCACTCCCTGAATGTCCAAATTGTCTGCGACCATCAAATGACGATCATGCAGGTTGATGCACACCATCCAGGGAGTGTCCATGACAGCTTTATGCTCAGGCAGTTGGACATCCCTGGGCTCTTTGAGGGCTACTGGGTGACAAGGGCTACCCGCTAAGGTCATGGCTGATGATGCCTGTGCGGAGGCCCGAGATCGAGGCGGAGACCCGCTACAACGAGGCCCATGCAGCCACCCAGTCCATCGTAGAACGGTGCCTCGGCCTGCTTAATATGCGGTTCCGCTGCTTGGACCGCTCTAGGGGGGCCTCTGGTATGACCCTGTGTGTGCTTCACACATCATTGTCACTTGCTGCGCTCTGCACAACATTGCCCAGCAGTGGGGAGACCAGCTGGAGAAGGAGGAGGAGGAGGAACGGCGAGGGGGCAAGGTGGATGTCCTGCTATATGAAGGGCCAGAAGAAAGACAGCAGGCAGCGATGGCAGGTGTCTAGCAGGGAAGGGCAGGGAGGGACGCCTTGATTGCAGCCCGTTTCACCTAGCTGGTGCTGTGCAGTGAGGGGGCTGCAACCACCACACATCCACCACACCCCAGGAGCCAGTGCAGCTGCTATTCCCCCTCCAAACCGGCCTGGGCCCACAAACCACCACATCACCCTTCCCCAGCCTCTGTCATCCCACCACCCTATCGCCCAGAAACATCCGAACCTGTTAATGTGCCTGGGCTGGCAATCGTTGCGAGTCTTGGTTGAAGGCTGGAGGATGATGACAACTCGCTGTTGTGCACACTGGGATCCTACCCCTGGTGCCACTGAAGTCTGTACTCTGAATGCAGGCTGCCACCCTGGCCCACGTAGCTGTAAGGGTTGATGACACATGCTTTCTGGCCAATGGGTGGGTGGGGGGGGGACACTTGCATCAAGTTCCCCTGCCATGTTGGGGAAGGTAGGGCAGGCACTCTGTAACATGTGGCTGAGTCTCGCAAGGCACAACAGACAACACCTCTATGCATAGGAATGGGGACCCCTCAGCCCTGTGGGTGGTGGTGGGGAGGAGAATCAGAGACACATTAGTCACAGCTGTGAGGTGCAATTAGCAGTTTATTGTGTTCTTAACATTATTGATTAATAAACCCCGACTAATGCTGACCTTCACCCGTGCCTTCTTAGTGAACTACAACTTTCTTACTTTGTGCAGTCTACTGCTTCTTCTAGGTGCTACCCCAGGATGCACATCGGAGGTGGAGGTGTCCAGCTATGAGGCATGCCCCATTGCCTGTGATGTCCTTGGCGGATGTCGCTTGGGTGGCCAGGACCTGGAGGGCCTCGGCTGACTTGCGATGGCACTGTTTCAGTGCCACCCTATTCATCTTGCTGGCCCTGAGATGCCCCAATGTGAGGAAGGGGGGAATTGGAAGATTTGTTGCAGGAGTGCTAGGGTGAGAAATTGACCTTTAAATTACATTTTCGCGGGCTTTATTTATTCATTTTTTAAAGTTTCAAACTGTAAACCGGAAGTAGGCCGCAGGGTGTTCTGGGAAGGGTTTTTTTGGAGTGTTTTTTTTAGCGCGCGGGAGGTTTAAAAGCAGGCCGCACTATTCAGCGGGCAGCGTTGTAGCGGGCAGCGGAGTGAGTAGGAGCAGAGAGAGAGCTGAAGGGCTTTGGCTCAACGGGCTTCGGTGTAAACAGGCAGAGGCAGGGTAGGTATTGTTCTTCGTTCTTCCATTAATTTAAAGAAAGGGGTAATTATGAGTGGGAGGCCAGTTTGTTGCTGTCGGTGTCGGATGTGGGAGTTCATGGAGTTGCCTAGCCCCCCCGGAGGTCCATGTCTGCACCAAGTGCGTCGAACTGCAGCTCCTGAGAGACCGCATTAGGGAACTGGAGCTACGGCTCGATGACCTTAGTCTAGTCAGGGAAAATGAGAAGTTAATAGAGAGAAGTTACAGGCAGGTCGTCACACCAGGGCATGAGAGGAAGACATGTGGGTCACGGTTAGGAAGGGTAAAGGTCACGTACCAGAGAGTACCCCGGTGGTTGTCCCCCTTAACAATAAGGGATGGGTGACAGACAGGAGAGAGGAGGGGAGAGAACAGTTAGTGATGGGATCCCCTGTGGTTGTCCCCCTCCAAAATAAGTATACCATTTTGGATACTGTGGGGGGGGGGGGGGGATGACCCTCCAGGGGTAAGCCACGGTGACCAGGTCACTGGCATGGAATCGGGCTCTGTGGCTCAGAAGGGAAAGAGGGGGACGAGGAGAGCAATAGTAGTGGGGGATGCAATAGTTAGAGGCACAGACAGGCGGTTCTGTGGGCGCGAACGAGACTCCAGGATGGTAGTCTGCCTCCCTGGTGCCGGGGTCCTAGATGTCTCTGAGCGTGTAGGAAGCATCCTAAAAGGGGCGGGTAACCAGACAGACGTCATTGTCCACATTGGTGCAAATGACGTAGGCAGAAAGAGCAGGGAGATCCTGCGAGAGCATTTCAGGGAGTTGGGTAGTGGGCTAAAAAGCAGGGCCTCTAGGGTAGCGATCTCTGGACTACTCCCAGTGCCATGTGCTAGTGAGGCTAGGAACAGGGAGACTGCACAGCTGAACGCGTGGCTAAAGGACTGGTGCAGGAGGGAGGGTTTCAAATTCGTGGATCAGTGGGCAGTCTTCAAGAGAGGATGGCACCTGTACAAGAAGGACGGGTTACACCTAAACTGGAGGGGCACGAATATCCTAGCTGGGAGTTTTGCTAGTGTGGTTCGGGTGGGTTTAAACTAATGTGGCAGGGGGGTGGGGATCAGAACAATAGGTCAATAAGCATAGAGGCTGGGGACGAGGTTGGGGCCAAGACAGGGCTATCTAAGAGGAAGAGCATTCTGGGGGAGGATGACCTCAGTGGGCCTGGAGGTCTGGAGTGCATCTGCTTCAATGCAAGGAGCGTCATGGGCAAGACAGACGAGCTTAGAGCCTTAATGCTTGTGCGGAACTTGGATGTGGTTGCAGTGACGGAGACTTGGTTAAAAGAAGGACAGGATTGGCAGCTGAATATTCTGGGGTATCAGTGTTTTAGGCGAGACAGAGGAGGGGCTAGGAGAGGTGGGGGAGTAGCAATGCTGGTTAGGGAGCATATTACAGCGGTACAGAGGGTGGACAATTTGGAAGGGTCAGGTAACGAGTCACTGTGGGTGGAGCTCAGAAACAGGAAGGGCGCAGTCACTATGCTGGGGATATACTACAGGCCTCCCAACAGCTGACGGGAAGTTGAGGAACGGATATGTAAGGAGATTCTAGACAGGTGCAGAAAAAATAGGGTTGTTGTAGTGGGAGACTTTAATTTCCCTTGTGCAGACTGGAAATCGCTTAGGGCTGGGGGCCTGGACGGGGAAGAATTTATAAAATGCGTACAGGAAGGTTCTTTGGAACAATATGTTGACAGTCCAACTAGAGAGGGGGCTATACTGGACCTAGAACTGGGGAATGAGCCCGGTCAGGTCATCAAAGTTTCAGTAGGGGAACATGTGGCAAATAGTGAACACAATTCTGTAAACTTTAGGATAGTAATGGAAAAAGATGAGTGTTGTCCTATGGGTAAGGTGCTGAATTGGGGGAAGGCTAACTACAGCCAGATTAGGCAGGATTTGGTGGCTGTTGATTGGGAGAGGCTGTTCGAGGGTAAATCCACATCCAGCATGTGGGAGTCTTTTCAGGAGCAGTTGATAGGACTGCAGGACAGGCTTATGCCTGTAAAGAGGAAGGATAGGAAAGGTAGGATTCGGGAGCTGTGGATAACCAATGAAATTGTGGGTCTAATCTAAAAGAAAAAAGAGGCATACATGAGGTCCAGGCAGCTAAAAACAGACGAAGCACTGGAGGAATACAGAGAAAGTAGAAAAGAACTCAAACAGGGAGTTAGAAGGGCAAAAAGGGGTCACGAAATGTCCTTGGCAGACAGGATTAAGGAGAATCCTAAGGCATTTTATACATACGTTAGGAACAAGAGGGTTGTTAGGGAAAGAATCGGACCTCTCAGGGACAAAGGAGGGGTATTATGCTTAGAACCAAAGAAAGTAGGTGAGATCCTAAACAAATACTTTGCATCAGTATTCAAAAAGGAGAGGGACATGTTGACTGGTAGTGTCTCAGAGAGATGTGTTGACCCGTTAGAAAAAATCTCAATTACAAGGGAGGAAGCGTTAGGTTTTTTAGGAAACATTAAGACAGACAAATCCCCAGGGCCAGATGGCATCTATCCTAGACTCCTCAGGGAGGCAAGAGATGAAATTGCTGGGCCTCTAACAGAAATCTTTGTCTCTTCACTGGACACAGGTGAGGTCCCAGAGGATTGGAGGATAGCAAATGTGATCCCGTTATTTAAGAAGGGTAGCAAGGATAACCCGGGTAATTATAGGCCGGTGAGCTTGACGTCCGTGGTAGGGAAATTGTTGGAGATGATTCTTAGCGATAGGATATATGCACATTTAGAACTGAATAATCTCATTAGCAATAGACAGCATGGTTTTGTACGAGGGAGGTCATGCCTCACAAATTTGGTTGAGATTTTTGAGGAGGTGACAAAAACGATTGACGAGGGAAGGGCCGTGGATGTTGTCTATATGGATTTTAGTAAAGCATTTGACAAGGTCCCTCATGGTAGGCTGGTGAAAAAGGTTAAATCTCACGGGATAAAAGGTGAGCTAGCTAGATGGGTGGAGAGCTGGCTTAGCCATAGGAGACAGAGGGTGACAGTGGAAGGTCTTTTTCTGATTGGAGGTCTGTGACTAGTGGTGTTCCGCAGGGCTCTGTACTGGGACCTCTGCTGTTTGTGATATATATAAATGATTTGGAGGAAGATGCAGCTGGTGTGATCAGTAAGTTTGCGGACGACACGAAGATTGCTGGAGTTGCGGATAGTGATGAACATTGTCAGAGAATACAGCAGGATATAGATAGGCTGGAACATTGGGCGGAGAAATGGCAGATGGAATTTAGTCCAGATAAATGCGAAGTGATGCATTTTGGTAGATCTAATGTAAGGGGAAGCTATACAATAAATGGCAGAACCATCAGGAGTATAGACACACAGAGGGACCTGGGTGTACAAGTCCACGGATCCATAAAGGTGGCAGCACAGGTGGAGAGGGTGGTGAAGAAGGCATATGGCATGCTTGCCTTTATTGGACGGGGCATAGAATGTAAAAGTTGGCATATGATGTTGCAGCTGTATAGAATGTTGATTAGGCCACATTTGGAATACTGCGTCCAGTTCTGGTCGCCACACTACCAGAAGGACATGGAGGCTTTGGAGAGAGTACAGAAAAGGTTTACCAGGATGTTGCCTGGTATGGAGGGTCTTAGCTATGAGGAGAGATTGGGTAAACTGGGGTTGTTCTCCCTGGAAAGACGGAGGATGAGGGGCGACCTAATAGAGGTGTATAAAATTATGAAGGGCATAGATAGGGTGAACAGTGGGAAGCTTTTTCCCAGGTCGGAGGTGACGAACACAAGGGGTCACGGGTTCAAGGTGAGGGGGGCAAGGTTCAACACAGATGTCAGGACGTATTTTACACAGAGGGTGGTGGGGGCCTGGAATGCACTGCCAAGCAAGGTGATTGAGGCGGACACGCTGGGATCGTTTAAGGCTTCTCTAGATAGCCACATGAACAGACTGGGAATAGAGGGATACAAATGAATGGTCTAGTTGGGCACATGAGCGGCGCAGGCTTGGAGGGCCGAAGGGCCTGTTCCTGTGCTGTATAGTTCTTTGTTCTTTGTTCTTTGTCTCAGGACGTCCGGGATCTCCTGGGTGGAAGGCCCCGGCGTGGGCTCAAGCCCTTCCTCCTCCCTTGGGGTGTTCAGAGGCCCTGGGGACATTCCATGGGATGCCAGTGTAGCTGGACTGAGCTCCAGAAGCTCCGGCATCACCTGGCTCTGCCAGTCCTGGAGGCCTAGATGCATCTGCCCCATGATGTGTGGTCCCTCAGCCCTGGCCCTCTGAGACTGGGCCAAGCTCCGGAGCCCCTCCGCTACGGCATTCTGTGAGTGAGCCAGGCTCTGTAGCTCCTCAGCTGTAGCTGTCTGAGCATGGGCTACGTTGTCGAGGCTCACAGCTACGGCCTGCTGTGTCTCCAGAATGGCCTGGACCCTGTCACCCATGAGGGCAGAACCCTGAGCCAGACTTACCACTGTAGTCACCACCTTTGCAGTGTTGGCCTGGGTCTCACGCTGTGTCGGCACCACCTCCTGCAACAGCACTCTGTTGGACTCCCCTAAACAGCCTTGCAGTTGCAGCATGGTTGCTGACAACCCTTCCACAACTCCCCGGGTTTCCTGATGCATCTCCACCAGCCTTGGGAGGAACACACCCAGAGGCCCAGCAGCTGGTTTGGGGACAGCTGAATCCTGGCCTCCCCCAGACCTCCGTGTGCCCGAGCCCTCGGACGCGCCCGCCTCCACCCAATGTGCATCAGCGACTGTGATGTGCTCACCAATTCGTGACCCAGAAGCCTCAACACTACAGGTCCCCACCGTGGTGATAGTCTTTGTGTTGGTGGGTTGTGTGGTACATGCCCTCGAAGGATTCCTCAGTGCCTCCCTTCGAGGTATCATCCAAGGGGTCGTGGGCAGTTTGTTCCAGAGCTGCAGGGGCGGCGGCAACACCTGAAGGGCCGGGTTCCTCTGGATCCAGAGCTGCAATAAAGAACACACACATTAAGGGAAGGGAGGCAAAACATTCTATGCAGCATCGCACTTACTTCGAGGAGGACCTAGGTTGAGGGTGCGCTTCTGCTCACTTGCATGCTGGACGCTGACCTGGCTGTCGGTGACCAATCAGGAAGGCCCATCACCCCTGCCAGCTTCATGGCACGCTCCTCCATGCTGGTCAGCTGCCGGAGGTCAGGCACACCACCACCAGTCTGCGTCGTCTCACGTACGTTGTGAATGTCCATTACCTGTGGGAACATAAGGTGGAAATCAAGCATTAACATATTGCAGCGCATGGTGCGCAATGTGTGCCTGTGTCTCGGGCGTTGTGCTGGCAGTTTCAGGGGAAGCGGTCACCACTGAAAGGTGCTTGTTGAGGGGAAGAGGTTAGATTCTGTTCCTGGGGGAAGGGTCACTTGTTGCATGCCCTTCAGGTGTCTAAGCAGGGTTTGAGATCCGTGCCAAGCATCAGCGGGATTCCAAGTGGGATGCTCACTCAGTCTTGCTGCTCGAAGAAGGTCGTACATTTGTTTCCGACACTGCCGGCTAGAGCGCGGTGTCAGGCCCCTGGCATTCACCCGCTTCTGCCACCTCCTCCCACAATGCTGTGGGGGATGCACCCCTTGGGTTGGGGCCCTGGCCAGGGAACAGACTATGACGCCTCTCCTCCACAACATCTAGCAGGTGCTGCTGGTCGGCCTCTGTGAATCTGGGTGCTGGTTTCCGCTCAGACATCTTTGTGGTGTGACTGGCTGTGGGTCCATTCCTGCAGCTTATATACAGCTCTGGTTTATTAGAGGAGTGCAGGTGCAGTGAGTGTGGCCAGTCAGGGGAGTGCCGGTGCAGTGAGTGCGGTCAGTCAGGGGAGTGCCGGTGCAGTGAGTGCGGTCAGTCAGGGGAGTGCCGGTGCAGTGAGTGCGGTCAGTCAGGGGAGTGCCGGTGCAGTGAGTGCGGTCAGTCAGGGGAGTGCCGGTGCAGTGAGTGTGGCCAGTCAGGGGAGTGCGGGTGCAGTGAGTGCGGCCAGTCAGGGGAGTGCGGGTGCAGTGAGTGCGGCCAGTTAGGGGAGTGCGGGTGCAGCGAGTGCGGCCAGTCAGGGGAGTGCGGGTGCAGCGAGTGCGGCCAGTCAGGGGAGTGCGGGTGCAGCGAGTGCGGCCAGTCAGGGGAGTGTGGGTGCAGTGAGTGTGGCCAGTCAGGGGAGTGCGGGTGCAGTGAGTGCGGCCAGTCAGGGGAGTGCGGATGCAGTGAGTGCGGCCAGTCAGGGGAGTGCGGGTGCAGTGAGTGCGGCCAGTCAGGGGAGTGCGGGTGCAGAGTGTGGCCAGTCAGGGGAGTGTGGGTGCAGCGAGTGCGGCCAGTCAGGGGAGTGCGGGTGCAGAGTGTGACCAGTCAGGGGAGTGCGGGTGCAGAGTGCGGCTAGTCAGGGGAGTGCGGGTGCAGTGAGTGCGGCCAGTCAGGGGAGTGCGGGTGCAGAGTGTGGCCAGTCAGGGGAGTGTGGGTGCAGTGAGTGCGGCCAGTCAGGGGAGTGCGGGTGCAGCGAGTGCGGCCAGTCAGGGGAGTGCGGGTGCAGCGAGTGCGGCCAGTCAGGGGAGTGTGGGTGCAGTGAGTGTGGCCAGTCAGGGGAGTGCGGGTGCAGTGAGTGCGGCCAGTCAGGGGAGTGCGGGTGCAGAGTGTGGCCAGTCAGGGGAGTGCGGGTGCAGCGAGTGGCCAGTCAGGGGAGTGCGGGTGCAGCGAGTGGCCAGTCAGGGGAGTGCGGGTGCAGCGAGTGCGGCCAGTCAGGGGAGTGCGGGTGCAGAGTGTGGCCAGTCAGGGGAGTGCGGGTGCAGTGAGTGCGGCCAGTCAGGGGAGTGCGGGTGCAGAGTGTGGCCAGTCAGGGGAGTGCGGGTGCAGCGAGTGGCCAGTCAGGGGAGTGCGGGTGCAGCGAGTGGCCAGTCAGGGGAGTGCAGGTGCAGAGTGTGGCCAGTCAGGGGAGTGCGGGTGCAGTGAGTGCGGCCAGTCAGGGGAGTGCGGGTGCAGAGTGTGGCCAGTCAGGGGAGTGCGGGTGCAGTGAGTGTGGCCAGTCAGGGGAGTGCGGGTGCAGTGAGTGCGGCCAGTCAGGGGAGTGTGGGTGCAGTGAGTGCGGCCAGTCAGGGGAGTGCGGGGGCAGTGAGTGCGGCCAGTCAGGGGAGTGCGGGTGCAGTGAGTGTGGCCAGTCAGAGGAGTGCGGGTGCAGCGAGTGGCCAGTCAGGGGAGTGTGGGTGCAGTGAGTGCGGCCAGTCAGGGGAGTGCGGGTGCAGTGAGTGCGGCCAGTCAGGGGAGTGCGGGTGCAGAGTGTGGTCAGTCAGGGGAGTGCGGGTGCAGAGTGTGGCCAGTCAGGGGAGTGCGGGTGCAGCGAGTGGCCAGTCAGGGGAGTGTGGGTGCAGCGAGTGCGGCCAGTCAGGGGAGTGCGGGTGCAGCGAGTGGCCAGTCAGGGGAGTGCGGGTGCAGAGTGTGGCCAGTCAGAGGAGTGCGGGTGCAGCGAGTGGCCAGTCAGGGGAGTGCGGGTGCAGCGAGTGCGGCCAGTCAGGGGAGTGCGGGTGCAGAGTGCGGCCAGTCAGGGGAGTGTGGGTGCAGAGTGTGGCCAGTCAGGGGAGTGTGGGTGCAGAGTGTGGCCAGTCAGGGGAGTGTGGGTGCAGAGTGTGGCCAGTCAGGGGAGTGCGGGTGCAGAGTGCGGCCAGTCAGGGGAGTGCGGGTGCAGAGTGTGGCCAGTCAGGGGAGTGCGGGTGCAGAGTGCGGCCAGTCAGGGGAGTGCGGGTGCAGAGTGTGGCCAGTCAGGGGAGTGCAGGTGCAGAGTGCGGCCAGTCAGGGGAGTGCGGGTGCAGAGTGCGGCCAGTCAGGGGAGTGCGGGGGCAGAGTGCGGCCAGTCAAGGGCCCGTTGGCAACAAATACTTGTGAGAGATTTTGAAGGCTACATTCAGTTAAATGTCATGCATCCCTCGGGGTGCTGATTGGCTGCCATTCAAAAGGCTGCTGTGTCCAGGGGGAGTGCAATACTCAAGGCTCCCATTTCAAGAGAGGGAATGATCGCAAGCTGGGGTTGTGCATGTCATCACAGTGCTAGTTCTCTGCAGGGCAGCAGTGAGATCAGTATGTTCAAGGAATGGAGAGATTGGGTACCCTCATTATTCAGAACCATGGGGGCATGGGGTGAGTGGGTATGTCTGTTGTGGAGTGGGGAGGGAGAGGGGGCAGTGATGTCTGTAAAGGGGGGGCAGCAATGTCTGTGGGGGGGGGGGTTGGGGGCCAGCGATGAGGCCAGCGATGTGTGTGGGGGGGTTGTGGGGGCCAGCGATGTGTGTGTGGTGGGGGGGGGGGGGGGGGGGGGGTAGTTTGTGTCTTTATATGCCCTGTTAGTGAATAGAACTCCTACTTACCTGACGAAGGAGCAGCGCTCCGAAAGCTAGTGGCTTTTGCTACCAAATAAACCTATTGGACTTTAACCTGGTGTTGTGAGACTTCTTACTGTGTTTACCCCAGTCCAACGCCGGCATCTCCACATCACAGAGAGAGAGCTGTCCAGGCCTCTGCTACTGCAGCTGGCCTCAACCAACCACCACCCCTCCAGCAATCGCTGGGGGTCCGTGGCCGATTGCGAGCCCCACAGCACCGCCACCCCCCCCCCCCCCCCCCGCACTGCCCAGACCTATCGCGCCCCCCTTCCCCCCTCCGATCTGATGCAGAGCAGCAAAGGCCCCCCTCCCCCCACCACCGATCGTAGCTGCAGAGCGGCAGTGGGGCCTTTCTCCCTCCCCAATCTGATGCCCCGGCCTGGCCCCGTCCTCTCCAGGTCCCCATAAGCCCTGCCCCCTCAGGCTCTGCCCCTCATGCCAAGCCCCCAGAGGCCCTACCCCTGGGCATTGCCAAGGCGCCATGCTGGCAGTGCCAAGCTGCCAGGCTGGCACTGCCAGGCTGGCAATGCTGAAGGGGCACATACCCTTGCCCTCGGCCTCCACAGTGGATCCTGAATGGCTTCCGGTTCCACCGGCAAGGCCATGGGGAGCAGGCGTTTTCCTCTCAGGAGAGACCTTCTCCCGAGGAGGCCATAAAGACAGGTGAGCCTGGATGATTGAGCGCCAGGCTCACGAATGCCTTGTGATTGAGGATTATAATATATTTAAATTAATTCATTCAGCCTCT